>NC_080178.1:20989150-21589150 GCF_950295315.1 Erinaceus europaeus
GGGAACAGACAAGAGTCAGAACAATTGGGGAAACTGAGGATCCTTCCTAGCTGACTGAATCCACATGGATACCAGTCACTTTCAAAGCCAGCAACAAGCAGCTCCTGACAGCTTTCAACCTGACGCTGTTGACTGGCTACGGAAGAAGGGCAAACGCCAGTAGAAGAAGAAGAGAGATAAAAGCCACAGGAATGCTAGCTCTCTTTAGCTTCCCCTTTTACTGCAAACATATCCTTTATACATCACATTAATCACCATCAGGTACAAATATTACCTTAATCAGTATCAAGTTTGAAGGGTCAACATCACATCAATCAGCATTAGGTGAAAAGGTTAACATCACATCAATCAGTATTAGGTACAAAGGTGTCATGTGCAGAACATGGGCCTCAAACTAGCAAAATGTGAGCTTTGAGCTAAAGCTATCATTGGATAGCTTTAGATTATCATTGGATAGCTTTATATAGCAAAGATTATCAGAACATAATCCTATCCTGAAAGATAGACATAAGAAGAGCCATATCAGAACTCTCAAAAACTTAACAATAAAAGGATAAACAATCCTCTTGAAACATGGAGGGTGGGTACAGACAGACTTTTTACCAAAGAAGAGATACAAAGGACCAACAGATACATGAAAAAAAAATGCTCAAAGAGCACTGATGATTAGAGAACTGTATATAAAGATAACAATGATATAACACTTCACACTTGTGAGAGTATTACGTTATAAAAGATATAAACACTTATTATTGGAGAGGCTGAGAAGAGACAGGAATTCTCTTACACTAATAGTGGAAATGTAAATTGGTCCAAATCCTATGGAAAAAATTCTGGAATATTCATGGGAATGCTAGAAATTTTTTTATTTTATTTATTTTTTATTTTTAAATTTTTTATTTAAGAAAGGATTAGTGAACAAAAGCATAAGGTAGGAGGGGTACAACTCCACACAATTCCCACCACCCAATCCCCATAACCCACCCTCTCCCATGATAGCCTTCCCATTCTCTAGCCCTCTGGGAGCATGGACCCAGGGTCGTTGAGGGTTGCAGAAGGTAGAGGGTCTGGCTTCTGTAATTGCTTCCCCGCTGAACATGGGCGTTGACTGGTCGGTCCAAACTCCCAGTCTGCCTCTCTCTTTCCCTAGTAAGGTGTGTCTCTGGGGAAGCTGAGCTCCAGGACACATTGGTGGGGTCTTTAATCCAGGGAAGCCTAGCCAGCATCCTGGTGGCATCTGGAACCTGGTGATTGAAAAGAGAGTTAACATACAAAGCCAAACAATTTGTTGAGCAATCATGGATCCCAAGTTTGGAATAGTGGAGAGGAAGTGTTAGGGAGGTACTCACTGCAAACTCTAGTGTAATCCTGCTTTCAGGTCTATATTTTGCAGTAGTTTATGGATACGTGTGCACATACGCTCTCTCTCACAGAAACTGGTGTATGTCTAGGTTATGGGACTTTGTTAGAAAGTGAACTACCTGAGATGAAATTAGAGTGTACTATAAAAGGAAAGGTCTCACCCGAGTAATGAAGCTGAAGGGTTGTCATTCCACACGTGAAGTCTCTGGATACACTCTGAGGTGAAGCATGTTGAGATGGCAATCGTTGCTTTGGTTAGGTTGTGACCGGCGGATGCAATATTATTTGGTATGGATTGGGAGATGCATATGGGAAAGTGAGCCCTATCCAAGGGTGCCAGGACTGGGGGAAGTAGGGGCTCTATAGTGAAGATGTGAGGTTCCTGCTGTCTTAGGGTTCAAAAAGACAATCAATAGTTAATATTATCATCACATTATTTGTTAATTGGGTTAACTTTGAAAAGTCCCTTTGTTATGGTTTGCTGTACAGTACCCAGTATCTTGTATATAGCTGTGCTATTGGAAGCTTCTAATCTACTTGGTCTAGGCTTTTGAGAGAGTCCGCATATCAAATACGTAGCCTATCTATTAAAAAGATTCAGTTTGTCTTTTGAGAACCTTTGAGACATACAATTGATTTCCCCCTCTCATATTAATTAACTACTGATTTATATGTCTACATTTTGCTAGGAGTGTACATAAACACCATTCCCATCACCAAAGGGGAATGCTAGAAATTTGATCTGTCTTATGACCTGGCAATTCCACTCATAGGAATACACTCAAATAAAACAAAAACATTTATCTGAAGAGACCCATGAACACTAGGTTCATAGCAGCACAGTTTGGAATCGCCCAAATTTGGATGCAACCCAGATGCCTAAGGACAGATGATTGGCTAAGAAACTTGTGATATCTATACACAATGAGATATTATGTAGCCATTAAAATGAGAAGGTGAAGTCATATCCTTTGCAATATCTTGGTTAGGATTTGAAGATATCATATTGAGTGAGATAAGCCAGAAAGAAGTATCAATACTAAAATTATGTCACTGAGAAACTAAACTAAAAAAAAAAAAAAAAAAGACCTGGCCTGATAGTAAAATGGTTATGCAGAAAGACGTTCATATCAGGGGCATGAAAACTACTTAGACATCTGAAAATTTGATTTGACCAGAAAGAGAAATAGCATCTGATCAAAATACATTTACCTGGTTAGGGACACTAGAAGCAGTAATATATCAACAAATGGTAAATGGATTAGTGATGTGTTAATGATATTTTAAATTATCAACACAATCTTACTTGGAATTTTTATGTCACTAGGATTTCTAACTATTTTGTTTGTTGTAATAATTCATTAGGGACTATTTTAAAATCTGCTTGTTGCAGTCTAGTCTTTTCAATATTGATACAAGAGTGTTGAAATATTGGTTGTGCAGATAAAGAGGGTTATTTGCATTAGATAATGCTATAAAATCCCTGGTAGTAAAGAAATAGAAATAACTAGTAGGAAGATTTGGAGTAATAAATGAAGGCAGAATGTCAAAGCACATCTATATTTTGATATATTTATATTCATTTTACTATTACAAGAGAGTTTGGTGTCTTAATATTGTTGTGTTGATTATTGCCACTGTAATATTTTCCAGAGTTATATGGACGGGCTTTACTTTAAATGTTGACAGAGATGATATATATTAGAGAATTCAATTTAGTTTCCAGCTGAGTTTTTTTCATGCTTTTATTCCTTGGTAGTGACTTTTCATTCTATTTTATGACTATTGCAGGAAAAAAATGTCAAAATTAGTTTTGTGGAAATCAGGAACTTAAATATTACATTTTAATTTTACATCACTTTCTTTTTGCCCATTATTTTTTTGTACTTTTTTTTTTAAATTTTATTAGTTATTTAATAATCATTTATTAGTAATTTAATACATCACAATTTATGTATTTATTTATTACCTTTTGTTGTTCTTGTTTTTTTTATTGTTGTAGTTATTATTGTTGTAGTTATTATTGTTGTTATTGATGTCGTCATTGTTAGGACATAGAGAAATGGAGACAGGAGGGGAAGACAGAGAAGGAAAGAGAAAGACAAACACCTGCAGACCTGCTTCGCTGCCTGTGAAGCAATGCCCCTGCAGTTGGGGACCCAGGGACTGGAAGCAGCAGGTCCTTGTGCTTGGCACCACGTGTGCTTAACCCGCTGCACTACCGCCCAACTCCCCAATACATCACTTTTTATCTATATCTGGTTTAAATATGAATTGATTTTGAATATTTCAAAATTGATATTGAATTGCTTATTTCAAATGTATTTCTCAACAAGAATTTGATATATGATATTTAAAGAATTTAATATATATGCACAAATATATGTATATATACATATACAGAGAGAGTTACTGATGGTCTTGATATAAAGAGAAGGAAGATTTCTCTGACTTGTACCTATATGTGCAAAAAAATAAAATTGCCATTAATTTAAATGGAGGCTATCATTTTGTGAAAAGAAAAATTATTCAGTCTATACATTGTAGGATAGAATAGAGTGCTATGGGGTCGGGTGGTGGCGCATCTGGTTGAATGCACATGTTTACAGTGTGCAAGTACCCAGGTTCCATCCCCTTGTCCCCAACTGCAGGATGAAAGCTTCACAAGTGGTGAAGCAGGGCTGTGGGTGTCTCTCTGTCTCTCTCCCTCTCTATCACCCCGTTCCCTTTTGATTTCTACCTGTCTCTATCCAATAAATAAATAAAGATGATTTTAAAAAAAGAATAGAGTGCTACTCTAATCAAACATCTGTCTTAGAAGCATCTATGTAGGGGGAGTCCGGCAGCAGCACAGCTGGTTAAGCACAGGTGGCAGCAAAGTGCAAGGAACAGAGTAAGGATTCTGGTTGGAGCCCCAGGTTCCCCACCTACAGGGGAGTCACTTTACAGGTGGTAAAGCAGGTCTGCAGGTGTCTGTCTTTCTCTCCCCCTCTCTGTCTTCCTCTCCTCTCTCCATTTCTCTCTGTCCTACTCAACAATGATGACATCAATAAGAACAACAATAATTACAACAGTATAAAAAGAATCATCTATATTTTTCTATATGCTCATCTATTTATCTCTTCTGTATTGAAACTATTATATAATTTAAATATCAATTTGAAATATTATTAACAGAATTTTCCCCTTCAATGGTGGGTATATTTCTGACTTCACTAGGTAATGCAGTATATGTTTAAGTAAGTCCCTGTTTTATGATAATGTTGGAAATCAGTTAAATCAAAGATCTGTTTCTCCTCCATACAACTAATCATCATAGAGAATCAAGAATAATGAATACCCTTCTTTGGGAATTCAATTGCTTGCTGCTTCTTGGACAATTTATTTCATATAAAATGATGCACATCTTAACTCTATAATGGGACAGATTTTTAACAGGTGTGAATAGGCATAGAAAGTTATGTTTTATATCTGAAAATTGAAAAAAGAAAAAGAAAAAAATTCAAAAGAAAAAAGAAAAAAAGAAAAAAATATGATAAAAATAATCAGTGCTGCATTTGTTTATTTTACAGACAAAATAAAAATGCTGAACAGTCACACTACATGCAAACACAGCAGAGTTAATAGTTTGCCTATTTATTTGTTCTGTTCTAGGAATATATTTGTTGAGGGTATTTAAGTAAATTGTTAAAATACACCCTTACCCCATATCTTCCTTTAAAATATTAATGAAATATTAACTGTATCATCACCAACAGGAAGGAGGGATTTATTTGATTAAGGAAAATACTAATTTATTTGTAGGGAGTACAACAGATGATTTATAAATGAAGTTTTAATTTATGTCATAATATTTCTGTACTTCCAAATTCAAATATTAGAAATTAGAAGTTTCAATTTGGCCCTTGAGGTAAAGCAGCGGATATAATTCTGAACATGTGTGCATGAGGTCCAGATTTTGATGTCTTGAAACCTCATTTGCTGGAGTGATGCTCTGCAGTCTCTCCCTCTCCCTCTCCCTCTCCCTCTCCCTCTCCCTCTCCCTCTCCCTCTCCCTCTCCCTCTCTTGTAAATACATTATTTTAAGAAAAGATATTTCAAAAACAGAACACCTGTAGGTGATTGGATTAGTTACTGTAACTCATAAATCTTGAACTATATAACAATTTAATTCACTCAAGCAAGCAAACTTATTGGACCAATAAACCAGAATTCATGTATATAGCAGACCTAGAAATCACTAAATCATGGGCACTGCTAAACGTAAATGTCCCTACAGGAAGAAAGAGTGGGAACACTGGGCATGTTTGTATTAGCAGAGTCCAAGTGGTAACTAAATGAATCAGATGAAATTTTGAACATATGTTTTAGTGACTTGAGTGCCCAAATTCCAGGATTTATTCTGAAGGACAAAACAAGTTCATTATGGTGGAAAATATTTAAAAATAAATAAAAACTCCTTATGAATTTTTATTTTTTATTAGGGGGATTAATGGCTTCCAGTAAATACAATGGTTGGTGCATGTGAAAAATGTACCAACAAATTTCTTTTTCTTTCTTTCTTTCTTTTTTTTGTTTGATAGAACAGAGAGAAATTGAGAGCGGAGGGGAGGGGAGATGGGAAGATAGAATGGGAGAGGGAAAGATAGACACCTTCAGACCTGTGAAACGACCCCCATGCAGGTAGGGAGCCAGGGGCTCTAATTGGAATCCTTGCTAGGTCCTTGTGCCTAGTAAGATGATGTGCACTCAACCTGGTGCACCACCACCTGGCCCGCAAATGTTTCAGTTTTCTACAAAACACTCTCACTACCTCCCTAGTATAGGTCCTCCACCACCATACAATAACCAAATCTATCTGAAAACTGTTTTGAAAACAAGAAGATAAAAACATATAAAATTTTATAAACACTTTTCTTCTATTTAAAAATTCTAATGTTATTGGCAAACATTGGTTATCAAGAGGAACTGGAATTTCTAGATAATTTGCAGTCTGCAGAGGAGAGGGATTTAAAAATGCCAGGGATTTTCTCTGAGGTATTATTTCTTTCATATTAAAACTTAGCAGTTGTTATATGAGGTCATTTTGGCATTATTAGGTGTTTTTGTTACAATTCTAAAACATATTCTTTCCAAAGCAGCAAATGAAATGTGTTTAAGCTTAACACTGGTCATTTCTACCATCTGGTTATTGGGTATTTCTTTAATTTTGATTACTACAGTCACAGTTTACCAGGTTTTTTCACTATCAAATAAGTAAAATAAAAATGCTTATTCAGCTTTGGCTATTTTCCATCCAATAAAACATACATACAAACAAAAACTACTATTACCGTGCTTATGGTAACAGAGATTCTAGCATAGTTAGGCTAGATAGAAAATATTGTCAGTAGTATTTAAATAAGCATCATAGAATTTTGTGAATATTATAAAACAGATTTTATTTTATTTTATTTAAGAAAGGATTAATTAACAAAACCATAGGGTAGGAGGGGTGCAACTCCACAAAATTCCCACCACCCAATCTCCATATCCTACCCCTCCCCTGATAACTTTCCCATTCTCTATCCATCTGGGAGCATGGACCCAGGGTCATTGAGGGTTGCAGAAGGCAGAAGGTCTGGCTTCTGTAATTGCTTCCCCACTAAACATGGGCGTTGACTGGTGGGTCCATACAACCGGTCTGCATCTCTCTTTTCCTAGTAGGGTGTGTCTCTGGGGAAGCTGAGCTCCAGGACACATTGGTGGGGTCTTCAATCCAGGGAAGCCTGGCCAAATCCTAATGGTATCTGGAACCTGGTGACTGAAAAGAGAGTTAACATAGGAAGCCAAACAAATTGTTGAGCAATCATGGACCCAAAGCTTGGAATAGTGGAGAGGAAGTGTTAGGGAGGTACTCCCTGGAAACTCTAGTGTTCTTCTGTTTCAGGTATATATTTTGCACTAGTTTATGGATATGTGTAAACATATGCTCTCTCTCACAGAAACTGGTGTATATCTAGGTTTTGGGACTTTGTTAGAAAGTGAACTGCCTGAGATGAAATTAGAGTATACTATGAAAGGAAAGGTCTCACCCGAGTAATGAAGCTGAAGGTTGTCATTCTACACCTGAAGTCTCTGGACACAGTCTGAAGTGAAGCATGTTGAGGTGGCAATCGTTGCGTTGGTTAGGTTGTGATCAATGGATGCAATATTATTTGATATGGACTGGGAGAGGCATACGGGAAAGTGGGCCCTATCCAAGGGTTCCAGGACTGGGGGAAGTAGGGGCTCTATAGTGCAGATGTGAGGTTCCTGCTGTCATAGGGTTCAAAAAGACAATCGATAGTTAATGTCATCATCACATTATTTGGTAATTGTGTTAACTTTGAACAGTACTTTTGTTATGGTTTGCTGTACAGTACCCAGTATCTTGTATATAGCTGTGCTATTGGATGCTTCTGATCTACTTGGTCTAGGCTTTTGAGAGAGTCCGCATATCAAATACACAGCCTATATATTAAAAAGATTCAGTTTGTGTTTTGATAAACTTTGAGACATACAGTTGATTTCCCTCCTCATATTAATTAACTAGTGATTTATATGTCTATTTTGCCAGGACTGTACATAAACACCATTCCCACCACCGAAAGACTGTGACCCATCCCTCCCACCCACTCCCACCCCCCACTGGCCCAGGAAGCTACATGTCTACCCCTCACCACAGGGTTTTTTACTTTGGTGACATACTTAAAATTTGGTCAGGTCCTGCTTTTAGTTTACCTTTCAGATCTTCTTACTCATCTTCTGTTGATGAGTGGGATCATCCCTTACTCATCTTTATCTTTCTGACTTAGCTCACTTAACATAATTCCTTCTAGCTCTGTCCAAGATGGGTCAGAGAAGGTGGGTTCATTGTGCTTGATAGCTGCATAGTATTCCATTGTGTATATATACCACAGCTTTCTCAGCCACTCATCTGTTGTTGGGCACCTGGGTTGCTTCCAGGTTTTAGCTATTATGAATTATGCTGCTATGAACATAGGAGTACACACCTCCTTTTGGTTGGGTGTTATGGAGTCCTTGGGGTATAAGCCCAGGAGAGGAATTACTGGATCATATGGAAGGTCCATGTCTAGCCTTCTGAGAGTTTTCCAGACTGCTCTCCACAGAGGCTGTACCAATTTACATTCCCACCAGCAATGTAAAAGGGTTCCTCTGTCCACAGATCCTCTCCAGCATTTGTTGCTGCTGTCCTTTTTGATGTATGCCATTCTTACAGGAGTGAGGTGGTATCTTAGTGTTGTCTTAATTTGCATTTCTCTGACAATCAGTGACCTAGAGCAGTTTTTCATATGTTTGTTAGCCTTTTGGATCTCCTCTGAGGTGAATGTTTTGTTCATATCCTCTGCCCATTTTTCAATGGGGATATTTGCTTTTTTGGTGCTAAGTTTGCTGAGCTCTTTATATATTTTGGTGATTAGTTTCTTGTCTGATATCTGGCATGTGAAGATCTTCTCCCATTCTGTGAGGGGTCTCTCTGTTTGTTTAATAGTTTCTTTGGATGTGCAGAAGCTTTTCAATTTGATGTAGTACCATTGGTTTGTTTCTGCTTTAGTCTTCCTTGTAATTGGGTTTGATTCATCAAAGATGTCCTTAAAGTGTAGGTGGGAAAGTGTTTTACCAATGTTTTCCTCTAAGTATTTGATTGTTTCTGGTCTGACATCTAGGTCTTAGATCCATTTGGAGTTGATTTTTGTTTCTGGTGAGATAAAGTGGTTCAATTTCATTCTTCTGCATGTTACAACCCAGTTTACCCAGCACCATTTATTGAAGAGAGCCTCCTTTTTCCATTTAATCCTTTGGGCCCCCTTATCAAAGATTAGATGCCCATAGATGTGGGGATTTATTTCTGGGCTTTCAATTCTGTTCCACTGGTCAGTGTGCCTATTTTTGTTCCAGCACCATGCTGTTTTGATGATGATGGCTTTATAATATAGTTTAAGGTCTGGGAGTGTGATGCCTCCATTTCTGTTTCTTTTCCTCAAGATGGTTTTGGCAATTCTAGGTGTTTTCAGGTTCCGGATAAATGACTGTAGTGTTTGTCCTATCCTCTTAAAGAAGCTTAGTGGAACTTGGATGGGTAGTGCATTAATTTGTATATGGCTCTGGGGAGAATATTCATTTTTATGATATTTATTCTTCCAATCCATGAGCATGGGATATCTTCCCATTTCTTGGTATCAGTTTCTATTTCCTTGAGTAGTGACTCATAGTTTTCAGTATGTAAGTCTTTCACTTCTTTGGTCAACTTTATTCCTAGGTATTTGATTGATTTTGCTGAAATAAATGGGAGTGATTTCTGGTTGTCTTCTTATTCAGATGTAGTGTTTGCATAAAGAAATGCCACTGATTTTTGTACATTGATTTTGTAGCCTGGTACCTTGCTATATTGCCTAATAACTTCCAGTAATTTTCTGCTGGAATCTTTAGGTTTTTCTATGTATACTATCATATCATCTGCAAATAGTGAGAGCTTGACTTCTTCCCCTTCCAATCTTTATTCCTTTGATTTCTTTCTCTTGCCTGATTGCTATGGCAAGAACTTCCAATACTGTGTTGAAGAGTAACGGTGACAGTGGACAGCCCTGTCTAGTCCCCGATCTGAGGGGGAATGCTTTCAGCTTCTGTCCATTGAGTATGATGTTGGCTGTAGGTTTGCGATATATAGACTCCACTATCTTGATCTATTCCCATTTTTTGTAGAGTTTTGAGCATGAATGGGTGTTGGATTTTGTCAAAGACTTTCTCTGCATCTATTGAAATAATCATGTGGTTTTTCGCTTTGCTTTTATTGATATGGTGAATGACATTGATTGACTTATGGATATTGAACCAGCCTTGCATTCCTGGGATGAATCCCACTTGGTCATGATGAACAATCTTTTGATATGTTGCTGTATCTGGTTGTCCAAGATCTTGTTTAATATTTTGGCATCTATGTTCATCAGCGATATTGGTCTGTAGTTTTCCTTTTTTGTTCTGTCCCTATCAGCTTTTGGTATCAGGGTGATGTTGGCTTCCTAGATGGTGGAAGGGAGTATTCCTGTTTCTTCAATCTTATGGAAAAGCTTAAGTAGTATGGGTACTAACTGTTTCTTGAAAGTTTTGTAGAATTTATGTGTGAAGCCATCTGGTCCAGGACATTTGTTGTTGGGGAGGTTCTTAATAATGGTTTCAATTTCTTTGTCTGTGATTGGTGCATTTAGGTTTTGTAGTTCTTCTTGGTTCAGTTTTGGAAGTGCATAGGTTTCTAGGAATTGTTCCATTTCTTCCAGATTCTCTAGCTTGGTGGCGTATAGTTCTTTATAGAAATTTTGCAGGATTCTCTGGATTTCTGTGGTGTCAATGATATCTCCTCCATCGTTTACAATTCTATTAATTTGAGTCTGCTCTCTTTTTTTTTTTGGTGAGTCTGGCTAGGGGTTTGTCAATTTTTTTTAATCTTTCAAAGAACTGAAATTTGGCTTCATTAATCTTTTGTATGGTTCTTTTATTTCAATGTTGTTTATTTCTGCTCTAACTTTAGTGATCTCTGTCCTTCTGGATGCTTTAGGGTTCCTTTGTTCCTCTTCCTCTATGTTCTTGAGGTGTGCAGTAAGGTCGTTCATTTGAGCTTCTTCTTGGTGTTTAATATGTGATTGTATGGCTATAAGTTTCCCTCTCAGTACTGCTTTAGCTGTGTCCCAAATATTTTGATAGGTTGTGTCTTCATTTTCATTCTTTTCCAGGAACATTTGAATTTCCTGCTTGAGTGAGTCTCTGATGCAGTGGTTCTTAAGGAGTATGTTGTTTAGTTTCCAAATTCTGTGACTTTTAATAATTGTCTCTTTGTTATTAATTGTTAGTTTTACTCCACTGTGGTCTGAGAAGTTACTTGTGATGACTTTGATGTCCTGAATTTATTGGTGTTGTCTTTGTGGCCTAACATATTGTCTATCCTTGAGTATGTGTTATGTGGATTTGAAAAGAAGGTGAATTCCAGTTTTTTGGGGTGAAGGACTCTGAAAATGTCCAAGAGGTCTAGTCTGTCAACCTCTTCATTCAATTCTCTTGTATCTTTGTTGGTTCTCTGCTTTGTTGATCTGTATAAGTGTGAGAGTGTGGTTTTGAAGTCTCCCACTCTTATTGTATTACTATTGATGTATTATTGAAATTCTTTCAGTAAGTGCTTGATGTATTTAGATGGTCCCACATTGGGTGCATAGATGTTAATGATTGTTAAGTCTTCTTGGCCGATTGATCCGCTAATCATTATGTAATGTCCTTGCCTATCTTTTATTTCTTTATTTAATTTAAAATCTATCGTGTCTGAGATGAGAATGCTGTTCCTGCCCTTTTTTGTGGTCCATTAGCCTGTATGATAGTTTTCCACCCTTTCACTTTAAGTCTGTGTTTATCTTGTTGTGACAGATGTGATTCTTGCAAGCAGCATATGGTTGGGTTATGTTTTCTGATCTATCCCCCCAGCCTGTGCCTTTTGATGGGTGACTTTAAACCATTGATGTTTATTGATATTTTGGATTTAATGTATTGTAATGCCATTGTTCAAAAAAAAAATTTTGTTTGCTCTGATATATTGCAAGTATTATAGTGATTTTCTTGTTTATAAGAGGTCTTTTAGAACCTCTTTCAGGGCCGGCTTGGTGATGGTTGCCTCCTTTAACTGTTGTTTGTCTAAGAAGGTTTTGATCCCTCCATCTAGTTTGAATGAAAGTCTAGCAGGATATATTATCCTTGGTTGAAGCCGTTTTTCATTCAGGGCTCCATAGATATCTTGCCATTCCCTTCTGGCTTTAAGATTTTGAGTGTAGAAGTCTGCAGATAATCTTATGGATTTTCCCTTGTATGTGACTTTTGTTTCTCTCTTGCAGCCTTTAGGATCCTTTCTTTATCCTTTCTTCTTCTCATTGTGACTATGATGTGTCTTGGTGTCTTCAGGTCTGTGCTGATTCTGTTTGGTACTCTCTGGGCCTCTTGAATCTTGATGTCCTTTCTGTTATTCAGGTCTGGGAAGTTTTCTTCTATTATTTCCTCTAGAATGTTTGCTTCCCCTTCCTCTCTTTCTTCCTCTGGCAGGCCAATTATACGAATGTTACTTCTTTTGAGATCATCCCATATGTCTCTGTTGTTGTTTTCAGTGTCTCTCAATCTCTTTTTAAGCTCTTTCACCTCGTTCTTCGTTTTCTCTAACTCATCCTCTGTCTGACTAATTCTGTTTTCTGCTTCTGTTAGTCTGTTTTCCCTTGTCTCGGCTTCTTTCTTCATTACAGCTATTTCAGCTTTCAGTTTTCTAATTACCTCAAGATAATCAGTATTTTCCTTGTGGGTCTCTACGGTTGTTTCCCTAATACAGCCAAAACCTTTCCTCCAATGTTGTTTTCATTTCTGTGATTAATAAGTTTATTATTGTTTGCATACTTTTCTTATCTATGGTTACTTCTGGCTGATTTGTAGTTTCTTCTGGGCTCTTGTCTTCATTCATTGGCGTAGCAGTTTTATTTGTTTTTGATCTACCCATTCTTTTGATTTATGTGTTTCTTTTTTTTTTATGCTCTGTTTTTCTCAGTTGTTGTGTCTTGAGTACAAGCAACACTGTACTAAATACCTTTATGACAACTGCACTCACAAATATCAGGAATTACAGTAGCAACTGAAGCAAGTATTGAAGCAGTTTAATTGTTACCAGTTAGTCAAGCAATTTCTCCAGTCTGTAAAAAAATAGTAACCAAATTACAGTGAAGAAGAAAGAGAAAAGAAAGAAGGGATAATAAGAATGGACAGTTATGCAAATCTACTATCCACTGTATATTCTAGGGGTAACAAGAGGGGAAAGGGAACTAGAATAGAGAGACACACATAGAGAGTCCACTTTGAGTCAGATTTCTTCCCCAAAATAATTCACAAATTCAGAAAGGCAAAGAAGAAGGAAGAAGTGTATGACAAGATAAAAAAAAAGAAAAAGAAAGAAGAGACAAGAAAGAGAAAAGGGAAAAGATAAGAAAAAGAGCTGTAATTAAAGAGCAGTGAAAGGAAAGGGTTTTTTTATTACTTTATTTTTAATTTAATTTAATTTAATTTTTTGATTAGCTAGGAGGGAGAGGGAGGGGAGACTCTGTAGAGGAGGTAGGATTAAGGAGACAAGTTCCTCCCACAATAGATAAGATGCACACTACCCTAGCACTGACATATATGCTAAGATCAGCCTAAAGGGGGGAAGATATATGCCTTTATATAATATTAATAGTAAAATAGATCAGGGTAAAAAAAATAAAATAAAATAAAAACCCTGCCCCAGATTACCTCAAACCTTGTGATCATAGTCATCTAATTGTTAATAATGAGGAAAAAAAATACTCAGGACTAGACAAGGATAGCTGAAATAGACAGTTATGCAAATCTACTATCCACTGTATATTCTAGGGGTGGCTAAAGGAGGAAGGGAAGTTGAGCAGAGACACTCGAAGTGAGAGTACACACTGAGTCAGAATTCTTCCCCAAAATAATTCCCAAATGTGTATCAGTGAATTCAAAAAAGCACACTGTTTGGTGGTCTGGGGGCTGGGGCCTGTGGCTTTGGAAGCTGTAGGATTAAGGAAGAAAGGATGACAAGAATGAGAAAAAGAAAAAAAAAGAGAGAGAGAAAAAAAGAAAAAGATAAGAAAAAGAACAGTCATAAAAGAGCAATGAAAGGTGTTTTTTTTATTTATTTATTTTTAATTATTTAATTAGCTATGTGGGGTGAGGTGGGGGGGGGGTTGGCTACTTAGAAAGAAAAAAGGCCAGAGGTTTCAGAAGGGTATAGACTTAGAATGAATGATACTCTCTGGTGGGACAGGAATTTGGTAAAGAAAGAAGCTCCTAGCCGGGGAGCCTGCTAGGAGCTGGTCCCCAGGGACTCTTTATGGGGGGTTGGGAGGGGAGGAGGTATGCTTAAAAATTAAAAGGAAAAAAATTTTTTCCCCTTTTTTCTTACTCTAATTCTTAACCCAAATTAAGTTATAGTCACCTCTTTGGTGTCACCGCTAGGACCCCTTATTGACTGGCCTACTAAAGGCAGAAAATCCTACTGTTTCCAGGAGATGTGGTCAGAGCTCAAGCCACTAGCAGCTTCTCAGTCCACCATCTTCCGGGAACTTCTATAAAACAGATTTTATCTAACCTAGAAAAGATTTATTTTGTGTAACTGAAGAATAAAATATTATTAACTGAAATAAATCATTGAACTAACTAGCACAGATATTACTGTCTCTTAAAATTGTGAAAATACATCTTTAAAAAAAGAATGAGGGAATAGGTATTTAGGTGAATCCTATCAATTAAGTATAAGCAAATATGAAATGACTATTAAATTGAGCATCTCAAGTTTACAATAAAAATTTAAAAATATATTCCTGATGTTTTTGCACTCCTTATTTTAACACTTTAGGAAATAGATGTTGAAAATGCTAAGTGATTTATTCAAGAACATACACAGTAGTGAACTATAGGACATAAAGCCATGGTTGTCTTGTGAGAAAGGGGAAATAGATAAAATCAGAGAGGTTGTGATAGCATGATAATAAATATTATATAGAAGAAGAAAAATCCATAACAATAAGTAATTATTATAGATGTCTTTTAAGAGTTTACTTCATTTAAACCTTGTAGCCACCCCAGAAGTCAACTTTAAATCTACATAACAGAACAAAGAATTAAAACTGAGAAAAAATGGTTTGCCTAACTCATGCAGTCTAATACATAAGCACTAGAATCAAATTTTGTTCTGAATCCAAAGTCAGAGTTGACCTAACATATTTCCAGAGGATTACGTTTGACTTTTGACTTTTCAAAGTCATTTGTGGAAACTTCTAAAAGCACCTCACTGTGGCTTTTAATCCATTTATCTGGATGTTTCCCTCTACAGCATAGTGTTATCCTAAGCACAGACATTATACAATTTTTATTTTTATATCCCTTGAACTTGATAAAGTAGTTGATAAATCTTAGGCTCAAGATTAAAACATATTTTGATAAATTAGAAATGAATTAATAATTTGATGAATAAATAAGAACAATGGCCACAATAATCTTTCACTCTCTAAGGCATAGATTTCAACTTGGATAACACTGTGCAAATGGCCTATGTTTTTGCAAATTGAATATTCTTTAAGTCTATTACATAATTTTCCAAACAATCCAAATGCTTGGATCTAAATACCATCCAATAAAATGATTTGAACAGCTTTCAGCTATAGTGAGGAATGAATCTGTAGCAATAGCCTTTGAATTACTTTATTGCCAGAGAAACTGCTAATATTTCTAAGCAGCTCTATAGCCATATGTTGCTCTGTGAAAGCATCACCGACTTTCTTTTCTATAGTTCTAGGTTCTGTCAGAATTTCTATCACTGAAGGAAGAATTTATCCAAAGTATCTGCTTGCTTTCCGACCGTCTGTCAGAAACGTTTATTGTTTGTGTGACTTGCTAATCTGGAGTTCTTAAATCTATATTTTCATTTACTTTCCCATCCCTAATATCAGACAGTAGTGCCCAAATAAATTCTGTTTATAATACTGATTTTCAGTTCCTAATTCCAAGCAAAACTTTTTTGTGCATTAATATATTTATGAACCAGGATATAGTCAAGAAAAAACATGAGCCAAGATATTAAGTGGAAATTAATTTATGTACTTGGAAATACAATTTTAAATAATTTCAGGATAGTTTTATAATATATTATAGTATATTTAGATATAGGTTTAAAGAAGTGTTTTGACAGGCTGCATTGAAAAATTGAGAGAACTGGGCCCTTGTTATTCTAAGACCTTCAGTAATATTTCAAAAGCACAATTTGAAACACACTAGTTTAGTACAAAACATGTATTTAACAAATAAATAAACGAAATCCTGGAAAGTATAGATAAATTGCTGTAGGATAGGCATGTAGGTAATGGCGGAGCATGAGTAGTAACCAAGATTTTAAGACAGTTTTTCATCAAAATTTCCAAGTTTGAAATATTACAATATGAATCTACATATATCTCATATCCAAACTGCTAATGCTAAAAAAATTTTGAAAACTGTTTCTACCTAGTACTGTGGTAGAACACATTATTCTGAGATTAAAACACAAGCTCAAAATATTACATTGCTTAAACATATATGAGCGTTTATTCAATGAACTGAATAATTGTCTTCATTAATCCGGACACTTGAAATATTTCTGACATTAGAAAATTTAGCAATAGGGGCTGGGTGGTGGCTCACCTGGTTGACTGTACCTGTTACAGTGCGCAAGGACCGAGGTTCGAGCCCCCAGTCCCCATCTGTAGGGGGAAAGCTTCACAAGTGGTGAAACAATGCTGCAGGTGTGTCTCTCTGGCTCTCACTCTCTCTATCCCTCCCTTCCCTCTCGATTTCTGACAGTCTCTATCCAATAAATAAATAAAAATTTTAAAATATAATTTAGCAATAGTTAAAATACCTTTCTTCCTCCTTTATTTATTTTAAATATTATTTATTTATCTATTTACTGGATTGAAACAGAGAGAAATTGAGAAGGGAGAGGAAAGTAGAAAGGGAGAGATAGACAAAGAGATATCTGCAGACCTTCTTCACCACTTGTGAAACCTTCTCCCCTGCAGGTGCAGACCAGGGGCTTGAACCTGGGCCTGAGAATGTTTTAATGTGTTTACTTTTCTAGGTGCACTACCACCTGGCCCCAGAAATATTCTTTATAAACATCAGGGAGATACTTAAGCTAGAGTTATATATGAAAGTTCCAGAATCTTAATGTAAGTGCACTTAATTTCACTCTGGAGAAAAATGGTGCAAGTTGACTGATTAACTCAAGAAAATTTTGTATGTTTATGTGTATTCATTAATTTATATATTCATTTATTGTGTGTTTTCAACATTTCTTTTTTATAATTTTGTTTTTATTTGCCTAATTTTTTAATCTGGGACTATAGTGGGTTACAATATTGTTTAAGATTACAGGGTATAGTTTAATACCACACCTACCACTGAAGTTTTGTGTCTCCACCCTGTCACCTCCCAAAGATAACTACCATAGTTCTCACAAATCTTTGAAACAGTTTTCTTGTTTTATCATTATTATTATTCCTTTAAATTCATGTCTATCAGTTATCCAGATTATACACACAATCACACAGCATTTGACCCAAGTAAAGTTAAAAAGTAATAAATAAACAGGTAAGGTATTTTAAAAAATTGATACCTTCAGAGTATTTGCCAGCATTCATTACTATAAGATCTTGTGGGACTACAAAGGGATTTGCCTACAGATTCATATTTATAAAGGAACTATGTTGATTGTATTTTTTCAGTTTATGCTGATGAGGTCGTATATATCTATCGAGAAGTTGTTGCAAATATTTTACCTTCACTCCTGACTTCAAATTCAGGAAGGACTTCTCTTTACATCGTTACCTTCTAGTTTTTATCTTTACTTATTTAGTAGATATACTGAGTCTGGCTTTCTTACACTGATACAAAAAATGGAGGAGAACACTTGTCATAGAATTCTGCTTCTAAGATCTTGGTGCAGAAAGTCTTTAACTAGCATAGGGAGTATAAATCAGTAAAGCTCACTGTCATGCTACCCAAAGTGAACTTTTTTTTTGGTACGAACTATTTCATTATAGCAGAGGAACAAGGAACATTTACAAGAAAGAAAGGAAAAGAAGAATGTTCAGTGGGGAAGGATAACTAAGCTGAGTCTTTAATGATATAGGAGTTGACAGAGGTAGAGAGAAAACAAATGCAGAATAAGGCAGATATCATGTCACAAGGGAAAAATAGTATGGGGCATATCAAGGAGGTTATAATGGTAGTATGTCTGAGGTATAAGGAAAAGAGAGGGAGAGGGAGTTAGCGAGGAAAGTTGTGGGGAAGTGAAAGAGAACCCCGATGATAAGTAGAAGAAATGAAATGAAATAATTTACAAAGTAGGGTGATGAACATTTAAAATGCACTAATTAACCCAAGATGCTTAAATATTCAAATATCATCGCCTTTAAGTACTTGTGTTACATAGCAGACTGCTTTTTTGGCAGGTTGTAGCACGTGAAGGCTTGTGAGGATAGGAGAGTGTTGAGGATTGAGTCCGTGTAATTTTTTCTAATGTTAGTAACTAGAATAATAATTTCATTGTATGTTTTAATATATATTGGGCATTTAAAGGATGATAACTGAATGATCAATTGATGTAAATATATTGTATGAGAGAAAGGTTAAATACCATTTTTAGGGAGTTGGACATAGAGCACCGGGTTAAGCACACGTGGTGCGAAGCACAAGGACTGGTGTTAAGGACCTAGGTTGGAGCCCAGGTTCCCCACCTGCAGGGGGAGTCGCTTCACAGGTGTTGAAGCAGGTCTGCAGGTGTCTGTCTTTCTCTTCTGCTCTCTTTCTTCCCCTCCTCTCTCCATTTTCCTTTTTGTCCTACCTAGCAATGGCATCAATAACAACAATAATAACTACAACAACAATAAAAAACGAGGGCAACAGAAGGGAAATTAAAATATAAAAAAATTAAAAATACCATTTTAGAGACTTCTAAAAAGTATCAATTTTTACATTTTACAAATGTCTTTCATTTATATTGCTGTTTTTATTTATAATAAAACTGGACTGAAACTCTATGTATGCAGTATAAATATATAATCTTAGAAAGGTCCTTCAATCCGGAAACTCTGTCCATATAACAATCGTATGCTTTTTTGCTACTAAATTAAAGTCCTTCACATTCAAATATATTCTTAAATTTCACCTAGCTCCTTCTAGTCTGGGATTACACAGGGACATTTTCAATATCAGTGCAACTGGAGTTGCTTCTTGAATCTCTATTCTTCTAGTAGGTGTGAAACTAAGTTAGGTGATTAGTAATCTCAAAGTGGAATTCACTGAAAATAAACATATGATGGCCAATTTCAGCATTTCATGTGTTTTATTTCAATTGTCTATTTAAATATTACTAGATTTTTAATACCTTGTTGTTGTTTTAAAATAAAGGGCTTGATCTTTCTTTTTTCCTTTCTTTCAAAAAGGAGACATTAACAAGACCATAGGACAAGAGGGCTTGATTTTTCTATGTGGAGGTAAACAGTATTTGAGAGCTGTTTAAGGGGTAGTACTGGCATTTACACTAAAGCAGACTTTCTGTTACTGCACCGTGTACATCTTGCCTCAAAAGTGGATGCAGCTCATCAGAACTCTATTCACAGTAATTGGTGAAATCTTTTTTGGAATCCTTCAGGCTGTATAAATGTCAAATGCTACTGTTATTGCCATTATTAATGGGATTTTGGGCAGAGAGATTGGAGGAAGGGAGTGCTTGACTGTATTAACATGCATTGACTACATATTGACTGCAAAGAAGAATTGTATCTGCAGGAAGAAAGTTCAATTTCCATGATTTAGTAAGCAATTGAGAGACAGCAATCTGGCTAAATAGAAAGGAATGATTTGCTCTTTAATAAGCAGTTAGTCCTACCTGGGAGGAAAAATAACTGTCTGTTTTGCCTTTATAAATCTTCTCCTGGTTTTGTGCCTTTTTGAATATGTCAAGGTAAAACACACACACACACACACACACACACACACACACACACACACAGGCACACATTTGTGCACACACAAACCTTCATAAATCTGATATATATGTTTTTTATTTTGTCCTTTTATATGTCCATTTCATATAACTCAGGCTTCAAAAACATAAAATGATATGGAGATACATGAATGGAAAGAAAAAAGTTCTGTTGTAATTTTTTTTCTCTCTCTCTTGCTTGTCTTTTGTTCTTGAAATACATATGTATTTGGCTTCTTTCATTCCAAGAATCTTTTAACCTTTCTTCACTCCGCGGCATTCATTCAACATGCATCAACACTAAGTGGACTCTGGCAGGCTCTTTAATGGGGACATGACATGTCTTTTGTCAGGAGAGAAAAAAGAAACATTCTCCTGTGCTACTCTGCTATTCTTTAAAGGATACAGAGGTGGTGAAAATGAAGGCCAGGTCAATGTCACTGACGTGCTATGACATGTTTCAGATTTTTGCACTTTAGGGTGATTATGCATTATACACAGTAGAATTTAATTATTTAAAGTGACTTTTAACTTATTGTTATAGCCAGTATATGACTGAGTCCTTGCTGTGAATGTCAAGGTCTTTTGTTTCATGGGGGGAGGAGTGAGTTTAGATGTCAACTCAACATGACTGAATGTAACTTGAGAGGGAGAATGAAGTGGGAAATATGTTTATCATCTGTATCTTGGTGACTTGGCATTGTGACAATCATTCAAGTTTTGATGCTGAACAGTATTTCAGTGAATTTTTCCAAATTTAGCCTACAAGAGACTTAGCAGATAGTCATAAAGGAAACTACTTTTGCCAATCTCCTTGAAGAGTTGAGGGAGTATTTTTTTAAAAAATTTTTTATATTTATTTATCCCCTTTTGTTGCCCTTGAAGTTTTATTATTGTAGTTACTATTGTTGTAACTGATATCGTTGTTGGATAGAACAGAGAGAAATCGAGAGAGGAGGGGAAGACAGAGAAGGGGAGAGAAAGATAGACATCTGCAGACCTGCTTCACAGCTTGTGAAGCTACTCCCTTGCAGGTGGGGAGCCGGGGGCTCGAACCTGGAACCTTATGCTGATCTTTGTGCTTTGCACCATGTGCACTCAACCCACTGCGCTACTGCCCAACTCCTTTTTTTTTTATTCTTATCATATATTAATCATCAATTTCTTTGTGTTTCATCATATTATCAGACATTTTTATGTATTTTGTTAGTACTTTAATATTTATTTACACAATTGTAAAATGATAGTGTAGAATTCATATAGTTCCCACCACCAGAGTTCTGTGTCCATCCCTTCCAATTGAAAGTGCAGTAGCTCTCCCAATGTCGCTGATATGGACTGACTCAATAATTATCTATCTACATCTATGTAGATATATTTTCTTCCAATTTTTTAATGGTCCTGACTTTACTTCCTTTCTAAGTCACCTCCACACATATTACTTCTTCCAGATGTCTTTCCCTTTTTCCACCTCTCTCAAATAAGAGAAACAGTGAGAGGAATTATTTTTATGGACTGAGATTTATTTCTTAAATATTTTTATTGGATTAGAGACAGCCAGAAATCAGGAGGGGGGGGGAGTGACAAAGAGGGAGAGATGGACTGGGTTATGGCGCACCTGGTAGAGCGCATATGTCACAATGCACAAGGACTCGGGTTCGAGCCCCAGGCCCCCACCTGCAGGGGGATAGCTTTGCAAATGGTGAAGCAGTGTTGTAGGTGTCTCTCTGTCACTCATACTCTCTATCATGTTTTTCCTCTCAATTTCTGGTTGCCTCTATGCAATAAATAAATAAATATAAAAATTTTTAAAAAGAGAGGAAGAGAGACAGAGAGACACCTACAACACTGCTTCAATACTTTGTGCATTGTAACATGTGTGCTCAACCTGGTGTGCCCTATAGAGTGAGGTTTGAATCCAGTTACATCAAGAAATTTCTAGGATGCCTGAGTAGTTTCGATAACACAACTGTCACTTGCTTTCTGTCTACCATCTATATCTTTATGACTCATCTGTCCAAAAAAGTTTTACTATCTTATTCTTATTTTTGTTACTGGGATTTAAAGAGCTATCTAAACTTTTCCAGGTATCTGATGAATTATCAGTTTTCCTCTTTCAACCTCAATATCTGTATTATTTCATTAATGAACAATGAAAGAAAACCCCTACTGAAATTAAAATAGCAGAGACCTAACAAAAACCATGAAACAGAAATGATGGGGGTATTTTTATTTTAGTACATATGTTGTAAAAATGCGTGCTCTTTTTAATCAGTTTACTCAGTAACAAGGAATAGGCTATTTGGGGCAATTGAGTAGATATATGTCATTTATAAACAACTGTGAATATAATACAAATCCTTTCTATTGCTGATTTACTTTGGGCCTTCACCCATGGAGGTATATTGGTATTTCTAATAATGTAAAGTTTTGAATTACCCAGAATACTTACAAATATGTACTGAGTATATCTATTAAGAAGACTATTGGCATTGGCTAGAGACATAGCATAAAAGATATCTAAAAGATGCCTTCCTAATACACAATTTACATATGAAACAAACTGTTTTATAGGTACTGTTTAATTTTCATTTCTAGTTTCTTTATTTTTTCATGTAATCTGTATTTTCATTTTAGACAAAATAGTACATATTTTAATACATTAGTGAAATAAAATGTATAATTCACAAATCTAAAATATATCATTCTAAATTTTTAAATAAATGTGTAATTTCTATAGCAGCTATAATAATAATCTAATCTTAAAAGTTTTCAGTCACTCTCAATTTTTCTTATATTTTGTAATTTTTTAATTGTGTCTAGTTTTAATTATTAAGAATTATGTTGTTATAAACTTTGGCTGCTATGAACAATAAATGAGACTACTAAGAAAATATGTTTTTTAAAAATATTTTATTTACTTATTAATGAGAAATATAGGAGGAGAGAAAGAAGGAACCAGACATCACTCTGGTACATGTGCTGCCAGGGATTGAATTCAGGACCTCATTCTTGAAAGTACGATGTTTAATCCACTGTGCCACCTCTTGCCAGAAAATATGTTTTTGTGTGAATGTGTAGTCTTGCTAATTTAGATAGACTTTTTTGAACTATAATTTTTTTTTTGGTCATGGTAAGTTATTGAATCTGGAACTTGGACATCAAAGTCTTTTATATAATCAGGATGTCATATCCTGAATGAATTGAATTTTATTAAGAATGAATTAGATTATTTATATTTTATATATAATGTAAATTTTTATTTCTATTTAATCTTATCACTGCTGAGACGTTGCTGGGCCATTTACACTCCTATCAGAAATGAATAAGCCTTCTGGTTTCTTCTTACCCTTATCAGTGCTTGATGCTGTCTATCTCTTTTTGTTGGAATGCTAAGATAACTTCTATCTAAAATTTTAAATATAGTATGCATTTACATGTAAATAATTGCTTTTATTTTCCTGTTCAAAGCCTTTTATTTATTTTTTTTTCTTTTACTGGCTTATTGGAGGTCATTAATACAGCTGTTGAAATGTAGATACAGTTTCTTATCTCTTTGGAATAGGGGTCTACAGGGCACTCTCACTTCCAATGTAAATCATTTTCTGTCATCATTTACCAGGAGCCAAGTGCCCTCTTTACACCCTCAATCCTCACCCACCTTCCCTAATCTTTTGATATAATGAAAATAACAGAACACTCAATCTAAGTTTCCACTGTGTTTTCCCCCCTTCTACCCTTGTTTCTTAAATTCCAGCTGTAAGTGAGATCATCTGTCATTTGTTATTTTCTTTTTGGGTTTATCTCAATATGATTCTTTCATGGTCCATTCAAGATGAGGCAAAAAAGATGACTTCATCAGGGGGTTCCCGGAAGATGGCGGACTGAGAAGCTGCTAGTGGCTTGAGCTATGACCACATCTTCTGGAAACAGTAGGATTTTCTGCCTTTAGTAGGCCAGTCAATAAGGGGTCCTAGCGGTGACACCAAGGAGGTGACACCAAGGAGGTGACTATAACTTAATTTGGGTTAAGAAATAGAGTAGAAAAAAAGGGGGAAAAATTCTTTCCTTTTATTTATTAAGCACACCTCCTCCCCCTTACCCCACCATAACCAGTCCCTAGGAACCAGCTCCTAGCAGGCTCCCCTGCTAGGAGCTTCTTTCATTACCAAATTCCTGTCCCACCAGGGAGTATCATTCATTCTAAGTCTATACCCTTCTGAAATCTCTGGCCTTTTTTCTTTCTAAGTAGCCAACCCCCCCCCCCAACTCACCCCGCATAGCTAATTAAATAATTAAAAATAAATAAATAAATAAAGTCTTTCCTTTCACCGCTCTTTTATGACTATTCTTTTTCTTATCTTTTCTTTTTTCTCTCTCTCTTTCTTTTTTTTTTCTTTTTCTCATTCTTGTCATCGTTTCTTCCTTAATCCTACAGCTTCCAAAGCCACAGGCCCCAGTCCCCACACCACCAAACAGTGTGCTTTTTTGAATTCACTGATACACATTTGGGAATTTATTTTGGGGAAGAATTCTACCTCAGTGTGGACTCTCACTTGGAGTGTCCCTGCTCAACTTCCCTTCCTCCTTTAGCCACCCCTAGAATATACAGTGGATAGTAGATTTGCATAACTGTCTATTTCAGCTATCCTTGTCTAGTCCTGAGGTTTTTTTTTTTCCTCATTCTTAACAATCAGCTGCCTCTGATCATGAGGTCTGAGGTAATCCTGGACAGTTTTTTGTTTACCCTGCTCTATTTTAAATTAATATTATAAAAAGTCATATATCTTCCCCCCTTTAGGTTGATCAAAATTAACTCTTAGGGTATCTTTCATTGCTAGGGTAGTGGGCATCTTATCTATTGTGGGAGGAACTTGGCTCCTTACTCCTACCTCCTCTACAGACTCTACCCTCCCTTCTAATCCTAGCTAATTAAAAAAAATCAAATCAAATTAAATTAAAAATAAAGTAATCCAAAAAAAAAAACTTTCCTTTCACTGCTCTTTAATTGCAGCTCTTATTCTTATCTTTTCCCTTTTCTCTAACTTGTATCTTTTTTTTTTCTTTTATTTTTTTTTTTTATCTTGTCATACGCTTCTTCCTTTGTTATTCTTTGCCTTTCTGAATTTGTGAATTATTTTGGGGAAGAAATCTGACTCAAAGTGGACTCTCTCTCTATGTGTGTATCTCTGCTCTAGCTCCATTTCCCCTCTTGTTACCCCAAGAATATACAATGGATAATAGATTTTATAACTATCTATTCTTGCTATTCCTTCTTTCTTTTCTCTTTCTTCTTCACTGGGATTTGGTCACTATTTTTTCACAGACTAGAGAAATTGCTTGGCTAACTGGTAACGATTAAACTGCTTTAATACTTGCTTCAGTTACTACTGTAATTCCTGAGATTGTTGAGTGCAATTGTCATAAAGGTATTTAGTACAGTGTTGCTTGTACTCAAGACACAACAACTGAGAAACAACAGAGCATAAAAAAAAAGAAACGCATAAATCAAAAGAATGGGTAGATCAAAAACAAATAAAACTGCTACGCCAATGAATGAAGACAAGAGCTCAGGAGAAACTACAAATCAGCCAGAAGTAACCATAGATAAGAAAAGTATGCAAGCAATAATAAACTTATTAATCACAGAAATGAAAACAACATTGGAGGAAAGGAGTGGCAGTATTAGGGAAACAACACTTGAGACCCCCAAGGAAAATACTAATTATCTTGAGGCAATTAGAGAACTGAAAGCTGAAAGAGCTGTAATGAAGAAAGAAGCTGAGGCAAGGGAAAGCAGGCTAACAGAAGCAGAAAACAGAATTAGTCAGACAGAGGATGGGTTAGAGAAAACAAAGAAAGAGGTGAAAGAGCTTAAAAAGAGATTGAGAGACTCTGAAAAAAACAACAGAGACATATGGGATGATCTCAAAAGAAGTAACATCCGTATAATTGGCCTGCCAGAGGAAGAAAGAGAGGAAGAGGAAGCAAACATTCTAGAGAAAATAATAGAAGAAAACTTCCCAGACCTGAATAACAGAAAGGACATCAAGAATCAAGAGGCCCAGAGAGTACCAAACAGAATCAACCCAGACCTGAAGACACCAAGACACATCATAGTCACAATGAGAAGAAGAAAAGATCCTAAAGGCTGCAAGAGAGAAACAAAAAGTCACATAAAAGGGAAAACCCATAAGACTATCTGCAGATTTCTCCACTCAAACTCTAAAAGCCAGAAGAGAATGGCAAGATATCTATCGAGCCCTGAATGAAAAAGGGTTTCAAACAAGGATAATATATCCTGCTAGACTTTCATTCAAACTAGATGGAGGGATCAAAACCTTCTTAGACAAACAACAGTTAAAGGAGGCAACCATCACCAAGCCGGCTCTAAAAGAGGTTCTAAAAGACCTCTTATATACAAGAACATGACTATAATACTTGCAATATATCAGAACAAACAAATTATTTTTTGAACAATGGCACTACAATACATTAAATCCATAATATCAATAAATGTCAATGGCTTAAAGTCACCCATCAAAAGGCACAGGGTGGGGGGATGGATCAAAAAACATAACCCAACCATATTCTGCTTGCAAGAATCCCATCTGTCACAACAAGATAAACACAGACTTACAGTGAAAGGATGGAAAACCATGATACAGACTAAAGGACCACAAAAAAGGGCAGGAATAGCCATTCTCGTCTAAGACACGATAGATTTTAAATTAAATAAAGTAATAAAAGTTAGGCAAGGACATTACATAATGATTAGCGGATCAATCGGCCAAGAAGACTTAACAATCATTAACATCTATGCACCCAATGAGGGACCATCTAAATACATCAAGCACTTACTGAAAGAATTTCAAAAATACATCAATAGTAATACAATAAGAGTGGGAGACTTCAATACCCCACTCTCACACTTAGACAGATCAACAAAGCAGAGAACCAATAAAGATACAAGAGAATTGAATGAAGACATTGACAGACTAGACCTCTTGGACATTTTCAGAGTCCTTCACCCCAAAAAACTGGAATACACCTACTTTTCAAATCCACATTACACATACTCAAGGATAGACTACATGTTAGGCCACAAAGACAGCATCAATAAATTCAAGAGCATTGAAATCATCCCAAGTATCTTCTCAGACCACAGTGGAGTAAAACTAACATTTAATAACAAAGAGACAATTATTAAAAGTCACAGAATTTGGAAACTAAACAACATACTCCTTAAGAACCACTGGGTCAGAGAGTCACTCAAGCAGGAAATTTAAATGTTCCTGGAAACAAATGAAAATGAAGACACAACCTATCAAAATATTTGGGACACAGCTAAAGCAGTACTGAGAGGGAAACTTATAGCCACACAATCACATATTAAACACCAAGAAGAAGCTCAAATGAACTACCTTACTGCACACCTCAAGAACATAGAGGAAGAGGAACAAAGGAACCCTAAAGCATCCAGAAGGACAGATATCACTAAAGTTAGAGCAGAAATAAACAACATAGAAAATAAAAGAACCATACAAAAGATCAATGAAGCCAAATGTTGGTTCTTTGAAAGATTAAACAAAATTGAAAAACCCCTAGCCAGACTCACCTAACAAAAAAGAGAGCAGACTCAAATTAATAGAATTGTAAATGATGGAGGAGATATCACAACTGACACCACAGAAATCCAGAGAATCCTGTGAAACTTCTTTAAAGAACTATATGCCACCAAGCTAGAGAATCTGGAAGAAATGGAACAATTCCTAGAAGCTTATGCCCTTCCAATACTGAACCAAGAAGAACTACAAAATCTAAATGCAGCAATCACAGACAAATTGAAACCGTTATTAAGAATCTCCCCAACAACAAAAGTCCTGGACCAGATGGCTTCACAAATGAATTCTACAAATCTTTCAGGAAAGAGTTAGTACTCATACTTCTTAAGCTTTTCCCTAAGATTGAAGAAACAGGAATACTCCCTTCCACCTTCTATGAAGCCAACATCACCGTGATACCAAAAGCTGATAGGGACAGAACAAAAAAGGAAAACTACAGACCAATATTGCTGATGAACATAGATGCCAAAATATTAAACAAGATCTTGGCCAACCGGATACATCAACATATTAAAAGGATTGTTCATCATGACTAAGTGGGATTCATCCCAGGAATGCAAGGCTGGTTCGACATCTGAAAGTCAATCAATGTCATTCACCACATCAATAAAAGCAAAGCCAAAACCACATGATTATTTCAATAGATGCAGAGAAAGCCTTTGACAAAATCCAACACCCATTCATGCTCAAAATTCTACAAAAATGGGAACAGATGGAATTCCTCAAGATAGTGGAGTCTATATATCGCAAACCTACAGCCAACATCATACTCAATGGACAGAAGCTGAAAGCATTCCCCCTCAGATCGGGGACTAGACAGGGCTGTCCACTGTCACCGTTACTCTTCAACATAGTATTGGAAGTTCTTGCCATAGCAATCAGGCAAGAGAAAGGAATCAAAGGAATACAGACTGGAAGGGAAGAAGTCAAGCTCTCACTATTTGCAGAAGATTGATAAAATGCATAGAAAAACCTAAAGATTCCAGCAGAAAACTACCGGAAGCTATTAGGCAATATAGCAAGGTATCAGGCTACAAAAATCAATGTACAAAAATCAGTGGCATTTCTTTATGCAAACACTAAATCTGAAGAAGAAGACATCCAGAAATCACTCCCATTTACTCTTTCAGCAAAATCAATCAAATACCTAGGAATAAAGTTGACCAAAGAAGTGAAAGACTTACATACTGAAAACTATGAGTCACTACTCAAGGAAATAGAAACTGATACCTAGAAATGGAAAGATATCTCATGCTCATGGATTGGAATATCATCAAAATGAATATTCTCCCCAGAGCCATATACAAATTTAATGCAATACCCATCAAAGTTACACCAATCTTCTTTAAGAGAATAGAACAAACACTACAATAATTTATCTGGAACATGAAAACACCTAGAATTGCCAAAACCATCTTGAGGAAAAGAAACAGAAATGGAGGCATCACACTCCCAGACCTTAAACTATATTATAAAGCCATCATCATCAAAACAGCATGGTGCTGGAACAAAAATTGGCACACTGACCAGTGGAACAGAATTGAAAGCCCAGAAATAAATCCCCACACCTATGGACATCTAATCTTTGATAAGGGGGCCCAAAGGATTAAATGGAAAAAGAAGGCTCTCTTCAATAAATGGTGCTGGGAAAACTGGGTTGTAACTGGTTGCAGAAGAGTGAAATAGAACCACTTTATCTCACCAGGAACAAAAATCAACTCCAAATGGATCAAAGACCTAGATGTCAGACCAGAAACAATCAAATACTTAGAGGAAAACATTGGTAAAACATTTTCCCACCTACACCTCAAGGACATCTTTGATGAATCAAACCCAATTGCAAGGAAGACTAAAGCAGAAACAAACCAATGGGACTACATCAAATTGAAAAGCTTCTGCACATCCAAAGAAACTATTAAACAAACAGAGAGACCCCTCACAGAATGGGAGAAGATCTTCACATGCCATACATCAGACAAGAAACTACTCACCAAAATATATAAAGAGCTCAGCAAACTTAGCACCAAAAAAGCAAATGACCCCATCCAAAAATGGGCAGAGGATATAAACAAAACATTCACCTCAGAGGAGATCCAAAAGGCTAACAAACATATGAAAAACTGCTCTAGGTCACTGATTGTCAGAGAAATGCAAATTAAGCCAACACTTAAATACCACCTCACTCCTGTAAGAATGGCATACATCAAAAAGGACAGCAGCAACAAATGCTGGAGAGGATCTGTGGACAGAGGAACCCTTTTACATTGCTGGTGGGAATGTAAATTGGTACAGCCTCTGTGGAGAGCAGTCTGGAAAACTCTCAGAAGGCTAGACATGGACCTTCCATATGATCCATTAATTCCTCTCCTGGGGTTATACCCCAAGAACTCCATAACACCCAACCAAAAAGAGGTGTGTACTCCTATGTTCATAGCAACACAATTCATAATAGCTAAAACCTGGAAGCAACCCAGGTGCCCAAAAACAGATGAGTGGCTGAGAAAGCTGTGGTATATATACATAATGGAATACTATGCAGCTATCAAGAACAACGAACCCACCTTCTCTCACCCATCTTGGACAGAGCTAGAAAGAATTATGTTAAGTGAGCTAATTCAGAAAGATAAAGATGAGTATGGGATGATCCCCCTCATCAACATAAGTTGAGGAAGATCTGAAAGGGAAACTAAAAGCAGGACCTGATCAAATTGTAAGTAGGGCACCAAAGTAAAAACCTTGTGGTGAGGGGTAGACATGCAGCTTCCTGGGCCAATGGGGGGTCGGAGTGGGTGGGAGGAATGGGTCACAGTCTTTTGGTGGTGGGAATGGTGTTTATGTACACTCCTAGTAAAATGTAGTCATATAAATCACTAGTTAATTAATACGAGAGGTGGAAAATTAATTGTATGTCTCGAAGTTTTTGAAAACACAAACTGAATCTTTTCAATATAGAGGCTGTGTAATTGATATGCAGACTGTCTCAAAAGCCTAGACCAAGTAGATCAGAAGCAACCAATAGCACAGCTATATACAATATCCTGGGTACTGTACAGCAAACCCTAACAATGGACTTTTCAAAGTTAACCCAATTACCAAAGAATATGATGATAACATTAACTATCGATTGTCTTTTTGAACCCTAAGACAGCAGGAACCTCACATCTCCACTATAGAGCCTCTACTTCCCCCAGTCCTAGAGCCATTGTATAGGGCCTACTTTCCCATATGCCTCTCCCAATCCATATCAAATAATATTGCATCTGCCGATCACAACCTAACCAACATAACAATTGCCACCTCAACATGCTTCACTTCAGATTGTGTCCAGAGACTTCACATGTGGAATGACAACCTTCAGCTTCATTACTCAGGTGAGACCTTTCCTTTCATAGTATACTCTAATTCCATCTCAGGTGGTTCACTTTCTAACAAAGTCCCAAAACCTAGATATACACCAGTTTCTGTGAGAGAGAGCATATGTTCACACGTATCCATAAACTACGGCAAAATATATACCTGAAAGCAGAAGTACACTAGAGTTTGCAGTGAGTTCCCCCCTAACACTTCCTTTCCACTATTATAAGTGTTGGGTCCATGATTGCTCAACAATTTGTTTGGCTTAGTATGTCAAATCTCTTTTCAGTCACCTGATTCCAGATGTCATCAGGATGCCGGCCAGGCTTCCCTAGACTGAAGACCCCACCAATGTGTCCTGGAGCTCCGCTTCCCCAGAGACCCACCCTACTAGGGAAAGAGAGAGGCAGACTGGGAGTATGGACTGACCAGTCAATGCCCATGTTCAGTGGGGAAGCAATTACAGAAGCCAGACCTTCTACCTTCTGCAACCCACAATGACCCTGGGTCCATGCTCCCAGAGGGATAGAGAATGGGAAAGCTATCAGGGGAGGGGGTGGGAAATGGGGATTGGGTGGTGGCAATTGTGTGGAATTGTACCCCTCCTACCCTATGGTTTTGTTAATTAATCCTTTCTTTTAAAATATATATATATATATATATAAACAAAAAAAAAGATGACTTCATCAGTGACAGATGATGCCTAAGAAATGCAATATATATATTTCCTTTGTACCCTTGCACTGGGGCAGTGAACACTTCTGCCACTTTAGAACTTTGGAGATTTCAAAGAAAATGAATAGTTAATCTTGAATGTTTCTTTATATTATTTCAGTACTCTACCTACATGCTCCACTGTGTGATCTTTGTTAGTAATACCAGTAAAATGCTTTCCCACACAACTCGGATTTTGGACTATAGTTGGTGTATTGCACCAAAGTAAATGATTCTAGGATGGGAGTGGGATGTGGGTTCAGGTCCTGGATTATAATGACAGAGGAGGTTCTAGAGGGAGTTAGATTATGTGGAAAACTGAGAAATGGTACACATGTACAAACTACTGTATTTTACTGTGGAGTGTAAACCATTAATTCCCCCATTAAAGAAAAAAATATATAACTAAAATTTCCCCTATAGATCAAGACTTTAGTGAACTGTTATTTAATGAGCAGCTTCCAAGTTATATGAGAGAGTTTGCCAGTGATCGATCAAATCAAGACAAATTCAACTCTTTTAAATTGTACATACCTGCTCCCTGATGTATTGTGTATCCTATTGATTCAGATCTGTCCTTGATAACCAATAATTACAGCAGATGTCTGCCATCATTCCAAGCATGTAATCTCAACATAATAATAGAATAAAAAGAAAAATATGTATAGAACATTATTCTTAGCACACCTAATTTGAAGTCCTCTCATTTGTATTCAGCATGTCATCTTTTTTTCTATCCCCCCTTAACTTAAAATAAAACTGGAGAAAAGAAAATATAATTCTTCTTAATAACAGTAGCAGTAATAATAATAATAATAGTGTATAACTCTAACAAATATCTACCAGTTAAGAAGACTATAGTAAATTCTATATATATGAGATTATTTGATATACTCAGCAATTTAGTATAATAAGATAGAATCAAGTATGATTCATTGATCCCAGTTTATTGTGTGTCAATGTGTGTGTGTGTGTTTCTGTGTTTCTGTGTATGTTGCAAGGAAAACTCTTAGCACACTTGAATTTATAATCTGTCGAAAGAATAGACTGTGCTATGAAAGAGATTTTTCACCAGTTTTATAAATATTAGAGCAGAGTCTCTTTTACCTTGAATTCTTAAGCAATATTATTCCAAAATATCTACTGAAGATGAGCTAAAAGATTAAATAACAATGAATACTAGTATCTTAGTTTTAATTAAAATAATTTAGGAATTGATCAAGGTATTTTTAATTCCAATAATTTAGGCATTTATCAAGTTACTTTATAATACCAACATTTTAGGCATTGATCAAGGTACTTTAATTTCAATAATTTAGGCATTGAAATTGCTTGAGATATTCTGATAGTATTAAATAAGAACAAGTAAACAAAGTCAAATGTTGAGACTGATGGGGACATAATTAATTTATGACTGCGTATGTACAGAGACTTGTGAAAAACATTGTGCATTAGTCAGTCACAAGGGCAGGTAAGAAAAAGAGCTAATACAAAAACATAGTAAATATTTTATTAGTATCTGCATTATAAATACATTAGGATTTGTATTCAGTGGCTACCATTTTAGTCATTCATTGTAGGGATACACACACACACACACACACACACACATATATTCCCAGGTCAATGTTTTCTTTTCTTCTTCTTTTATATTTTCTTTCTTCTTTCTCAGATGGATAGAAACATCACAGAACCACTCCATCATCCATGGAGCCACACACAGTGTGTGACACTCCAATGTAACTTCACTCCATTTGGTTGGTTATCTCCTGTCCCCCATTCTGAACTTTTGCTTTTTAAACAGAGTAAAATTCATCCCTCTAATTGAAGTAATAGCAAAGAAATTAGGCATTGTAGTTTGTAAAGGACATCTGGTTTTGGTTTTCACATTTGCCCTTGAGTAACTTCTACTGTGTTTGCTACTCTCTGATCTCAATGGAGAGCTGAGAGTGAAATCCAGGCAATCTGTTGCAATGCAGATGCAGAGCGATTGTAATATTCTTGCTTTTATATTCCAATTTATCCTGGTTTCCTCTAGTGACATAGAGATAAGGACCTGCCATTTGAATCCCCCCAAAGAAGCAGATGATAGTCAATATGTGTAGAACTTTAGAAGTGAAAGTGAACCTCAACTTTGATCTCTTTGAGCTTTACTTACCATTTCACCAGATGGTCTCAAATCTCTCATCAAGTCCAACTGAGTGTCTCTTTTCTCTTTGTAGTGGATGGATACATAGGGGTGTGCTTAAGTTTTCACTGTCACTCCCTTTATGAAATTGCTTGAGAAAAAATTTAATGGCATGTGAGCAAAGTGCCCTATGTTCTTAAAAGGAATACATTTAATTATTAGTATCACTGCTAAGAAGTAAAAATGTAGGTCATATCTCTATTAGAACAGACATAATCATATAGTGTTGATAAAAATGTTGCTTTTATCAAGAGTTCTTTTTCTGATGTTTATCTAAAAACCAAGTGGTCTAGAGTTTAAGAGGAAGGTGCAGGTCAAGCAGTACACTGGGCTAGTGGCATTTCCACTGAAATTGACAGAATGGTAGCAACAGGAGTCAATTTTAATGAGACTAGTGTCCCTCAGAAAATTTATGAGACATAAATTATCAGCTCTATGAAGTACAGACAAAAAAGAAGCCACAAAGAAAGTGAAAGGATTATAGATGATAGATATGACCCCCCCCCAAAAAAAAAGAAAAATCAGGAATTTTCCAGAAACACCCCTGAAAAACATAGTAACACGAATGCTTAAATCCTTGAGAAAATCTGAACTAAGAATATAACTATATCAAATGTGTTTACAGAATAAGTTATAAAGGAAGGATATGCAGTGTCTAAGACAAAAGATATTGAATTAAAGATTCCAAATTTTGGGGGGTGACTTAGACAGATTATATCTTGACATAGTGCTCTAGACATCTAATTTGACCAAACTTAATATTATAAATGAAAAGCCCTAAGATTCTGAAAAAAAATGCTTTAGAGCATTCCTTTCTTATTTTAATGTATTTGTTTTAAAGCATTCTATGGAATTTCAAAAATATTGAGTGTTTTATTACAAGAAGTTAACATGAAGAAATTCACTATATTTTTTAGAAGTAGTGGATGTATTGTTATTTACTGCATATACACATGTATTATATTCACATATAAAGAGTACCATATATAAACTTTTTTTCTCTCTCTTCAAATTTCTCACTGGAGAATATAGTGATTTCTTCTATACCTTTCTGTCTTTTCCACTCCATTTCTTACATTCCATTTCTTTCCTTAGACAGACATTTTCACTGCAAAGGTGCCACACGTGTTATAAACAAGTAGATAACTGAATACTTCTCTTGCCCTGTGGTGCCTTAACCTTTGATTATTCTAATGTTGGCAACTACAGTTTTGCCTTATCCACAAAGCTGATTTTATAAAGAATGAAAGTTAAATTGTGTTCTAGAATATTTGTCATTAGAGTTTTGTCCTTCTGAGATAATACTTTATCACCTACATATTTTTGTGGTTTATATCAGTGGTAGCAAGTTTTTATTTTACTTTTCCATTTGGGTGTTCTGGAGCTAGTTATTTGAGGATATTAAACTGAATAATGATTTAATGTAGAAAAATTAAATAAAAATTATATTTAAGATTAAATTTATATTGAAACGTAGGGCATATGATATTACTATCATAGTTTTAGTATGTCTTAATTTTTATCCTTTTCTTATTGGTTTACAGTATAGTTGACATATGGGTACAATTTCTCATATCCTGCTGATGCATATCTTCAGAACACTTTAACCCCTATTTTAGGCACCCCTACACCATCATGTGCTAGAACCCTAAAGCCCCTATCCCACGAAAGCCTTCTGACCTTCTTTAGAGTTCTTAGATTTTGTGTAATACATAAAACCGAGTCCAAGGTTTATTTTGTGTTTCTCTTTCTGTCCTTGTTTATTAAGTTCTGCCTATGAGTGATATCATGTGGTATTCATCTTTCTTCTCTTGTTTTTTCTACCTTAACATGATTCTTTTAAGCTTTATCCAAGATGAGGTGAAGCCCCCCCAGAAGCTTTTCAATTTGATGTAACATTAGCTTTTTTGTGTATCTGTTTTCCTTGAAATTGGACTTGAGTCATAAATCTTATTTTAAAAGTTAAACAGAGAAGATCTCTATCAAGGTTTTCTTTTAAATATTTGATGATTTCTGGTCTAGCATCCAAATTCTTGATCCATTTGGAGTTAATTTTTGCACAGAAAGAAATGTAGTAGTCTTATTTCATTCTTCTGAACATTGCAACCCAATTTCTCCAACACCATCTGTTGAAGAGACTCCTCTTTCTCTATTTACTTGTGGGCTCCCTTTTCAAAAATTTGGTGTCCATAGTTGTGGGGATATTTCCATTGCTTTAAATACTGCTGATGCCATTAAGCATTCATCACAAAATTTATATAAATGGTATCCATTCTATAGAAAGAAATACTTGACTCACAGACTTTATATCAGAGAACTAAGTTAGTAGCAATAAAGTTTGAAAAACCTGAAAAGAAATCTAGCTATATTTGACTTATAAGCCCATACACTTTCACTTAATTGTGTTGCTGTCAACTAAGATTAATAATAGAAATTAAGGGGGTTGTGCGGTAGCGCAGCAGATTAAGCCCCACGTGACAGGAAGCTCAAGGACCTATGTAATGATCCTGGTTCAGTCTGGCTCCCCACCTGCAGGGGAGTCTCTTCACAGGCGGTGATGCAGGTCTGCAGGTATCTTTCTCTCCCCTTCTCTGTCTTCCCCTCCTCTCTCCATTTCTCTCTGTCCTATCCAACAGTGACAACATCATCATCAACAACAACAATAATAACTACAACAACAATAAAAAACAAGGGCAACAAAAGGGAAAATAAATAATAATAAAAATAATAGAAATGAGCATCTCCTTTCCATTACATTTGATATTTATTGAAGTAGTAATCTTAACATTGTAACACAAGCTAATAAAACCAATCATCAATTACATGTTAAATGTCAATACTTAACAGAGTTATAGCAAGTGAGGAGAACAAATGAAATAAGAAGGAAAAGATACAAAGGATAGACGTAAGGTAAATTTCATCAACTATTTTTTTAAAGAAAGGATTAATTAACAAAACCATAGGGTAGGAGGGGTACAACTCCACACAATTCCCACCACCCAATCTCCATATCCCACCCCCTCCCCTGATAGCTTTCCCATTCTCTATCCCTCTGGGAGCATGGACCCAGGGTCATTGTGGGTTGCAGAAGGTGGAAGGTCTGGCTTCTGTAATTGCTTCCCCATTGAACATGGGCGTTGACTGGTCGGTCCATACTCCCAGTCTGCCTCTCTCTTTCCCTAGTAGGGTGTGTCTCTGGGGAAGCTGAGCTCCAGGACACATTGATGGGGTCTTCAATCCAGGGAAGCCTGGCCAGCATCCTGACGGCATCTGGAACCTGGTGACTGAAAAGAGAGTTAACATAGGAAGCTAAACAAATTGTTGAGCAATCATGGACCCAAAGCTTGGAATAGTGGAGAGGAAGTATTAGGGAGGTACTTGCTGCAAACTCTAGTGCACTTCTGCTTTCAAGTATATATTTTGCAGTAGTTTATGGATACGTGTGAACATATTCTCTCTCTCACAGAAACTGGTGTATATCTAGGTTTTGGGACTTTGTTAGAAAGTGAACCACCTGAGATAAAATTAGAGTATACTATGAAAGGAAAGGTCTCACCCGAGTAATGAAGCTGAAGGGTTGTCATTCCACACGTGAAGTCTCTGGACACAGTCTGAAGTGAAGCATGTTGAGGTGGCAATCGTTGCGTTGGTTAGGTTGTGATCGGCGGATGCAATATTATTTGATATGGATTGGGAGAGGCATACGGGAAAGTGGGCCCTATCCAAGGGTTCCAGGACTGGGGGAAGTAGGGGCTCTATAGTGGAGATGTGAGGTTCCTACTGTCTAAAACCCTGTGGTGAGGGGTAGACATGCAGCTTCCTGGGACAGTGGGGGGTGGGAGTTGGGTGGGAGGGATGGGTCACAGTCTTTGGGTGGTGGGAATGGTGTTATGTATACTCCTAGCAAAATGTAGACATATAAATCACTAGTTAATTAATATGAGAGGGGGAAAATCAATTGTATGTCTCAAAGTTTTTCAAAACATAAACTGAATCTTTTTAATATATAGGCTGTGTATTTGATATGCAGACTCTCTCAAAAGCCTAGACCAAGTAGATCAGAAGCATCAAATAGCACAGCTATATACAAGATACTGGGTACTGTACAGCAAACCATAACAAAAGGACTTTTCAAAGTTAACCCAATTACCAAATAATGTGATGATAACATTAACTATCGATTGTCATCAACTATTTCTACGCTCTGAGTGAGTGAAAGCTTTCACAACAGCTTCTGTATATTACTTAGAATCCTATAAAGATGAATATAATCTTCTGTATTTTCCATGTATTGATTCTACATGCAAGCATCATGTAAGTACTATGAGAAACTGACAGGAGAATACAGTCACACTACATTTATTCATTCTATATTTGAAAGTTTCCTTGTGGCATGTGGTAGACTCGGCTCAGAGGAAGTTGCTGTCAACAAGGCAGTCAAGTGTCCTTTCTAGAGAAACTTAATACTCCTATAAATTAAGCCCATTTAGTAGTTATGTAATATAACAGGCTACATCTTTTATACCATCTTAGCTGTTAAGAAAAAGAAGCAAGGAATTCTATAGTAAGTGAATGTAGAGGTACATATATGCTGCTACATTAGTGGGTTTGGGAGACAACATTAGAAAGTCACAGTTTGACTGAGGTCATTAAAAGGAAAGTAGCTATACATAAAAACTTAGTTTAAGAAATAAATGTGAGGGGGCCAGGTGGCAGCACAGTGGGTTAAGCGCTTATCAGGCAGTCAAAAGCAGATTAATCACGATGGATGTATTGATTAAAATATAATTTGGGGGGGAAGGGGAGGGGCATAGTGCAGCGAGTTAAGCTTACATGGCACAAAGCACAAGGACCAGCGAAAGGATCCTGTTTCAAGCACCCTGCTCCCCACAATGAAGGGGGTTCACTTCAGGTGGTGAAGCAAGTCTGCAGGTGTCTATCTTTTTCTTCCCCCTCTGTCTTCCCCTCCTCTCTCGATTTCTCTCTGTCCCATCCAGCTACAACAACAGCAATGAGAATAATAAAAATAACAATAACAACAAGGACAACAAAAATGGGAAAATGGCCTCCAGGAGCATTAGATTCTTAGTGCAGGCACCAACACCCAGCAATAACCCTAGAGGCAGAGAAAGGGGGGGGGGGGAAGAAAGAAGAGAAAAAATGTGAGGTTAGTAGTCCTGCATTTTACATTTGGAAGGACATGGTGGTTTTATCAACTTTTTCCACACTACTTATTAATGCAGGAGAGTTGGGGGGTGGGGGTGGGCTGAGCGTATCTCTTCTGTCATATTATCTCAGGAGAAAGAGAAAGGAAGCAAAAATAGTACAACAACAATTAAGGAAAGTATGCTAAGTGCTTCAGTCAAATTACTTCAGATGCAAAGGGATTTCAGAACTGAGTGCAAAATCTCTGGTTGATCTGAGCAACTGGTAAAGGAAGATTACACTTATAAAGAAATGATTATTTAATTAAGAAGTAGAGTTGGGAAACATATTTCTGAAAGTGTTGATATAGTCATCATTAACTCATAATTTTTATTATCACTTTTACCAAAACCCAGGTAAGAACACTTACTAGTCTGGAAATAGTAAGAATAAGGACACATAAATATCAGAAAATACAGTATAGCGTATTATATAGTATATCCTTGAAATGAAATATAATTCTGTTACTTTTACTACTCTATTAGTTTGTGAATGGTATGGTGCACTTCCACTGACTGTCACCTCTTTATATATCCCAGTTTTTGATATCATGATTATTATTCTCTCCAAATAAAATTAAGGGAACAGACACATTACTAAGTCTCTTATTTATAATAGAACTAATAATTAGCAGAAAGAGAACTCAGGTCCATACATATGTCATCCCTGTGTTCTTCCAGGTAATTACAAACAATGCTACAAGGTGTAGTGTCACAAACTACTTACAGCTTGACAGAGATGGAAACAGTTTTTCATTAGTACTTTTAAATGTGGTACCCAGTAAGTGATATTTCCTCAAAAGTTCCTTTACAAACAACAACTTGCATGTATTGTCATTTATTGGTTCTCTAAAGCTGAGATCTGAATATTGAATTATTGCAAACTTATAGTCATCTATGTAACTGTAAACATTGCAAAATAAGAGTCTCGAGTAGATCCACAAAACTCAGAACAGGGACGTGCAGGGCTTGCCTGTTCTGACAGTTGACAGTTCTGCTGTCTCTTCTGAACAGATAATTTAATTGTGTCACAAAAAGAGATGGCACAGTCTTCAAGTTCTCTAGCCTACCAGTTTGCTTGGTAGTACACAGTTTATTTATTCTTTATACTGAAAGGTCAACAATGGGGTTATCTCTCAGAGACAACCCCATTAATACTGAGAGATGAGAGAAGATGAAATAAAGGAGAAAATGTTGTCCAACTGGTTTATTTGTGTCCTCTCCTGTCATCACAGATGGGTTGTGGTGATGATAAAAAAGAGGACATAAGAGGCATTCCTGAAAACCTATCAGAGATCAAGTAGGGTTCTGTATGAAAGAATAATAATAACTTTATGGGAGTGGAGCGGTAGCACAGTTGGTTAAGCGCATGTGATGCAAAGCTCAAGGACCTGCATAAGGATCCCACTTCCAGCCCCCCAGCTCGCTCCTCACCTGCAAGGGAGTCACTTCACAGGTGGTGAAGCAGGTCTACAGTTGTCTATCTTTCTCTCCCCCTCTCTGTCTTCCCCTCCTCTCTCCATTTCTCTCTATTCTATCCAACAATGACATCAATAGCAACAACAATAAAACAACAAGGCAACAAAAAGGAAAATTAATTAATTAATTAAAAAAAAACAAAACAAATACAAAACAAAACAAAAAAGAAGAATTGTAAAAGAGGTCCTTTTGTCTTTGAGAACTAATGAAGCTTATCTCTAAAGGACTGTGACATTGACTCCTGTATTTATTGTCAACATGCCAGCACAGGGGATAACTGTATAGAACCAGGAAATAGATGCTAAGTAAAGTTGAGGGAGGTGCCTAGAAATTAGTTGGATAATTATTTTTAAAACAGTCAGGGAGTCGGGCAGTAGCATAGTGGGTTAAGCTCAGTTGGTGAAAAGAACAAGGACCAGAGTAAGTATCCCGGTTCGAGCCCCGGGCTCCTCACCCGCAGGAGAGTCGCTTCACAGGTGGTGAAGCAGGTCTGCAAGTGTCTATCTTTCTCTAAACCATCTCTGTCTTCCCCTCCTCTCTCCATTTCTCTTTGTCCTATCCAACAATGAGAGAACAGTAATAACTACAACAATAAAACAACTAGGGCAACAAAAGAAATACATAAATAAGTAAATTTTAAAAAAATTAAAAAAACACTCAGGTTGAATTGTTTTAATAAGTAGAAAGAAAATCTAAAGAAAGCACTTACTCGGGTCATTAAAATGTAATATAGGAGACTGGCTGATGATACACCTGGTAAAACACACATATTGCAGTACTCTAGCATTTGGGTTCAAGCCCCCTAGTCTCCATCTACAAGAGGGAAACTTCAAGAGTGGTAAAGCTGTAAGTGCAGATATCTCTCTTTCCCTCACTAATGCCCTCTTCCGTCTCAATTTCTCTTTGTCTCTATGTAATAAATAAGTAAAATATTAAAAATGTAATTTAAATATAGCTATCTTTCATGAATTAAAAAAGAAAGCTAGGCTTTTTTTTCTTTTAAAATATTTTAGTCTTTATTTATTTATTGAATAGAGACCACCAGAAGTGGAGAGGGAAGGGGGAGATAGAAAGGGAGAGAGAGACACCTACAACCCTGTTTCACCACTCACAATGCTTTCCCCCTGCAGGTGGGGACTGGGAGCTGAAACCTGGGTCCTTGCACATTGTAACATGTGCAGTCAACCAGGTGTGCCACCACCCGGTCCCTAGGTTATTTTTTTTTCTAACTCTACTTAAATACATGTAGCTCACCACTTAATTTTCTATCATGTAGATTGTCCAGGGGAAATTGTAATCACATCTGACTTCATTCTTTCACCTAGCCCACATATGAAACATACATATTTTTCTCCCAATCTAAATAGTGTTTTGTTATTAAGAACTAATAATATATTCTACTGTTAGAAACAATATAATATATAATCTTGTAACTAAATTTAATAAGAATATTCTAAGTCAAAACACCCAGTTATATGACTCGTGCAATTATACGTTATAGTTTTGGCAAATTTGTAGATATAACTGCTATAATATATGTGATCTCATCTGGTTTACCAGAACTTTGTTACAGTTTAATAAAGAGATAGATTGTATTATTTCCCTTCTTAAAAAGGAGCAGGGCATTGCGACTGTCTCAGTACATAGATTGTAGTAGAGTTTATGCTTTGCAAATTCTGAAATTAAATCATAGATAACGATATAGTTCATGTTGGCTTCTGTCTTGGGACTGAAGCCATGGAACTCCAGAGATGACATTAAGCAAGAAGTCCAGCTTTGTTGAAAATGTTTTATAGGAAAGACTAAAGATAGATATTATATTGGAGGGTAGATACCATAATGGTTATGCAATGAGACTCTCATGCCTGAGGCTCCAAATCCTAGGTCCAACTCCCCCTCCTCACCCTCTATCCTGTGTATCAAGATCATCCAGTAGAGCTGAGCAGTATTCTGTTAAATAAAAGGGGGAGTAGTTTTATAAAATGGAGTCAGGTGGTGGCACACCTAATTAAGTGCACGCATTACAAGATACAAAGACCCAGGTTCAAGCTTCAAGTTCCCACCTGCAGGGGGAAAGCTTCATGAGTAGTGAAGCAGGGATACAGGAGTCTCACTGTCTCTTTCCTTCTCTATCTCCCCCTCCTCTCAATTTCCCTCTATGCAATAATAAATAAATACATTAAACACATATAGAGGAGACTATAGAGTGAGAACACTAAAGAGATATTAAGATGAAGATGAACAAGGAAACTTTCCAAGGACTTCGACAATTGTCCATCCCTTCTGTGCCTCTCTGCTGTTTAAGCCTTTCCAATTCAGGCTCTACACAATCCTGCAAGTGACTCTTCTGATGATTTTAGCCCCAGTCTTTTGTCATTTCTACTGACATTAAGAAGAACGAACAAATACTTCTTGAAATGCAGCTTCATAGACAACATAAGTTTTATGTGAATTTATTTTGCCTCCATGATTATTGCTGGACACTATAAATCAATTGCTCTTTGCAGTTATTATTATTATCATCATTATTACTGCTACTGTTGTTGTTATTATTCGATAGGACAGAGAAAATTGAGAGGGCAGAAGGAGAGGGAGACCTGCTTTGTTGGTATGCTTCTAAATTCTGCTTATAAGACCTTCTGTTTTGATCATCACATTAGGTCCCCTTGCTTATGATGTGGTCTATTTACATAATCACTGTTTTACCTGGGTCCTGCCCTGCCTGCAGGGTATTGGTTTAATCCCCACTGGTTAGATGGAAGCTTTCTATGTTCTGTCCGTGCTCTTTTTTTGCTTAGCCCCCTCTCCTAGTCATTTTCCTTTCCGTTGCCACTTCTGGTGAAGAGATGCATAAAAGGCAATTTATTTGATTAATAAACGAGATACTGCTTCCCAGCTCAGCCATGAGTCCCTGGTCGTCTATCTCCTGCCCGCGAAGCTAGACCAGCAACTGGAGCCCAGAACTGGGACCCACATTGCTTCATCACTTGTGAAGCATCTCTGCTGCAGGTGGGGAGCAGGGCTCATTCCTGGGTTCTTGCACAGGTCCACACAATACAATGCACATTTAATGGTGTACCACCGCCCAGCCCACTGCAAGTTATTGTTGGATAATTAGTAACAACAGTGGTTAGCATTTTTATCTTTAATTGAAATAAAGCATAGGAGCTTGGTTTATAAATCTAAACATCATTGCTATGCAATTCTAGAGATAAGCAGATAATACATAATTGACTTTGTAGGACAAATATTTCCCTGGAAGGTTGGCTATCACACTCATGCCCTAGGGAGAGTGAATGAGAACATAACACCAAAACTTTCTCCAAAGTAGTGGTCATTGAGTTTGAATTGGGGGTCACAAAGAGAAAAGCAGCACCTTACCCAAGTGAGCTGTTTTTCACATGTTAGCTTTTTCTTCTGTCCCTTCTTCTACTCCCTTTATTCATGCTGCTGTCTCTTTTTTACTTCCCTCTTCCTCCTCCTCCTCTTCTTCTTCCTCCTCTCTTTCCTTCTCTTTCATTTTCTTCTTCAGTATTACCTCCCAAGTAATAGGTCCAATTATTGAAACTTCAATTGAATTCTATGATTATGGTGCCTGGTATGAGTTTCTGCATCTGGTATGAGTAGACCTCTGTCCTCAGTCATGGGAAATATCAAACACTGTGGAAGTAAACAGGAATGTGGTGTTTTTTTTTTTTTTATCTCTCTTTTATATTAATTAACATTTACTAAACACTATTTGGCAAAGAATCTTTTAAATTTGCTAGCATGGGAAAAGAATTGTCTTATAGAATAATTTTTGCCTAATATAATTTCATATGTAACAAAAAGAACAGGATTTGAGCCCTATATCTCTTTCTTAATTTTAACACTCTGTTGTTATGACGTAAATAGACATTTGGAAAAGATATAGTGGTACTGCAGAGGAAACCCCATCTCACCAGAGATCTGAAACAAGCTAAGACAAACTAAGGAAAGTGTGTGCAATGCATACCATTTGAACAAATGCTATGCATATGCCCTGGAGCAAAGGTCATCTGTCCCTATGATTCCCTGGCGTTATAAGCACAGCTCTGACAATGGAATGTAACAAGGTGACTTCTCCTAGCTATATTTCTCACCAGGGAAGGATGAAAGGAGATTTGCAAGCTTGTTGTTTCACTCAGGTACAGGGATTTTTTTTTTTTTTTTTTTCATTTCAGTGAGCACAGAGGAAAATGAATGTGGTAGTGAAAAATGCCTGGTGGGTGTAGAATCTGCACTGGTTCTCCCTGTGGCTAATGATATATTTGAAAATCAATTTCCTCCATGTGGGAGAGTGACATCTTTTTTAAAATTATTATTCATATTCTCCCTTCTTGACCTCCCAATGACTTTCCATGAAATGAAATAATATTTATCTATGTGATTGATGCAGGTGTGCCATGATTTACAGTGGTGGGGAGTTTGCATTCATTTATCCATCATCCCACTTGCTTGGTAACTTTTGGGTTGAACTAAATGTACTTGCATATATTCATGTCTGTGACTAAAAGAATGATAATTTTGTATGTTTCAAATGAGATATTGAATCCTAACCAAAGGTAACTGTGAGAAATCAAACATTTATTAGATATAGGCAATGGTGGCATTAATAAAGTTGTGCATTTTGCTATATATAAAATAAACCTTTGGTGAGCCCATAGTAAGCCTTCCATTCACAGGACAGAGTGGTAAAGAAAATAGATGCAATCTATGCCAAAATGATGGTTTACATCAATTGGAAGTATCAAAATACACTTAAGTGGCTGTAACATAAAATGAAATAATTGTAATGAGTTACAGTGCAAAAGCAAATATTATGTCTTTCTAAAAAATTAAGATAAGGTTTTATGGAGAAGATGGAATATTGGATAGAATGTAGTGATAAAAGTGAATCATAGGATTTCAAGAGAGAGAAAGGAAGACAAGTTGGTGTAAGGTTCTCATTGGACATAGTTATGAATATTATAGGTAAACAGTTACTAATTGGTCATGGAGGCAAACTAAAAACAATTATTTTTTATATGAGAGAAGAATATGTGAACTGATTGTAGTCATAGGCAGATATAAACTCATGAGACTTAATTTATTGTGACTAGAAATCAGGAAGAGTTTCTCAGGCAAGACTTCACTGAACTTGTTTATAATGAATTTACTTTAGTGGTCCAGGAGGTGGATCAGTAGATAAAGCACTGGACTCAAGCATGAGGTCCTGAGTTCAATCCCCAGCAGCACATGTACCAAAGTGATGTTTCCTTCCTTCTCTCTCTTTCTCTCTCTCTCTCTCTCTCCTCCTTTCTCATATATATATATATATATATATATATATATATATATATATATATATATATTTTTTTTTTTTTTTTTTTTTTACCAGAGCACTGCTCGACTTTGGTGCTTACGGTATTGTGGGGGACTGAACCTGGGACTGTGGAGCCTCAGGCATGAGAGTCTGTTTTGCATAACCATTATGTTATCTTCCCCACCCAATAAATAAATAAAATATTTTTAAAAAGAATTGACATTTATGGTATGGGAGGAAGAAATTTCTAAATTACAGGGAATTCAGGGAGGATGTAGTAGAAAAGAATTACATGGAATATTTAAGAGACATAGTGATAATGGATAATGAGCCTGAAGCTCATAAGTAACAGAGATGAGGCTATTCATAAACCTTGTATTAAATGAAGAAGAGGTATGGAGCAATGTGTATTAGGTTCAGTGGGGTATTACTAAAATAAATATTAAATGCCACTTTTTGCCAGAAGGAACTAAGGTATGGAACCAGAGAAATGTATACTATCTCGACTAAACTTTTTATATTAAAATGCTGTCATAGATCCCTATTCTCAAGATATCCTCAGTAGGAAAGGGTCACTCACAAGCATCAAAACAGTTGTACTCTGAAAAAAAAAATTTCTCAAGTTGTTCATATGGGCTTTGCCAATAGCTATGTAATCATTGTATTGTGTGGAGCAAAGCATAAGCTTCATAGAAAGAAAAGCAAAGATAAGAAACTATTAAACTTCTACACAATTAACTGTAAAACGTGTCTTGAATCTAAAGGGCTAGATTTCTCTTTTATGATCTTCTTCTCCTTCTCCTCCTCCTCCACCTCCTCCTCCTCCTCCTTCTTCCTCTCTCAACTACAAGATTTATGACACGCTATCTCTTAATAAAGGATGCCTCAAATGTTAATTGTTGAGAACTGGTCATCATCCTTGAGGAATATAAGATTCTGATGGATTGTAATTTTTTCAAAAGACATTATGAGAAAATAGCTATGATTAGTGTGACCACGAAATAAATTATCTTTTAATTCTTCTGTGTTGCTCCTTTTATTTACAAAACAGGGAGGGCAGAATTTCCCTGACTAGTATTTAATTTACATCTATAACAAAAATGATGAAATTTGAAATTTAAATTTTACAGAAGTACTTGTGATAGAGAATAATCAGACTAGAACCTAATTAGAACCTCCCATTTTAAGATGGAGTTACAGAACATTGGTAGATTCAGTGTGGAACTATGCTCATGCTGTCTGATAATCTTGGAAAATCAGTTTTAAATGGCCAATAAAACATTTCAAAGACTGTAAAGAAATCCACATTGTTATGGATTAATAAAATGAATTATAGTAGTTCTACCAAGTAAAGTGCTACATTGTCTTGGAAAGAGCTAAGATTAAAGCATTTAAATGTTTGCTATATATAAGAGAAAGAGCTAAAAGAGAGGGAAAGAGACTATAACAGTACTCTGCTCTGATATATGAGATAGGGGACTTGGAATTGACATCTCAAACATGTGACTTCTATGTATTAACTCTGAGCTTTCTCCCTGGACAAGATGTCTTGCATTCATTGATAAGTTTAACCAAAGCAGGATAATGAGTACGTTGCAATTTTTTTATTATAATGATATATTTTGTTTGTAAACATAAAATTTCTGGAGGAGTAGAAATTAACTATTATAACTGATAACTTTGGGGATGAAGGAACAGTCTGTGTCTGTGGAACAAATAGTTTTATTTTATACATAATATTACTTATATTTTCTTTTATATATTTTTTTTATTTAAAAAAGGATAAATTAACAAAACCATAGGGTAGGAGGCATACAACTCCACACAATTCCCACCACTCAATCTCCATATCCCACCCCCTCCCCTGGTAGCTTTCCCATTCTTTGTCCCTCTGGGAGAATGGACCCAGGGTCATTGTGGGTTGCAGAAGGTGGAAGGTCTGGCTTCTGTAATTGCTTCCCCGCTGAACATGGGCGTTGACTGGTCAGTCCATACTCCCAGTCTGCCTCTCTCTTTCCCTCGTAGGGTGGGTCTCTGGGGTAGTGGAGCTCTAGAACACATTGGTGGGGTCTTCAGTCCAGGGAAGCCTGGCTGATGGCATCTGGAACCTGGTGACTGAAAAGAGAGTTAACATACAAAGCAAACAAATTGTTGAGCAATCATGGACCCAAAGCTTGGAATAATGGAGAGGAAGTGTTAGGGGGTTACTCACTGCAAACTCTAGTGTACTTCTGCTTTCAGGTATATATTTTGCACTAGTTTATGGATACGTGTGAACATATTCTCTCTCTCACAGAAACTGGTCTATATCTAGGTTTTGGGACTTTGTTAGAAAGTGACCCACTTGGGATGGAATTAGAGAATACTATGAAAGGAAAGGTCTCACCCGAGTAATGAAGCTGAAGGGTTGTCATTCCACACGTGAAGTCTCTGGACACAGTCTGAGGTGAAGCATGTTGAGGTGGCAATCGTGTTGATTAGGTTGCAATCGGCAGATGCAATATTATTTGATATGGATTGGGAGACGCATATGGGAAAGTGGGCCCTATCCAAAGGTTCCAGGACTGGGGGAAGTAGAGGCTCTATAGTGGGGATGTGAGGTTCCTGCTGTCTTAGGGTTCAAAAAGACAATCGATAGTTAATGTTATCATCACATTATTTGGTAATTGGGTTAACTTTGAAAAGTCCTTTTGTTAGGGTTTGCTGTATAGTACCCAGTATCTTCTATATAGCTGTGCTATTGGTTGCTTCTGGTCTACTTGGTCTAGGCTTTTGAGAGAGTCCACATATCAAATACGCAGACTATATATTAAAAAGACTCAGTCTGTGTTTTAAAAACTTTGAGACATACAATTAATTTTCGCCCTCTCATATTAATTAACTAGTGATTTATATGACTACATTTTATTAGGAGTGTACATAAACACCATTCCCACCACCAAAAGACTGTGACCCATCCCTTCCACCCACTCCCACCCCCCACTGTCCCAGGAAGCTGCATGTCTACCCCTCACCACAGGGTTTTTACTTTGGTGCCCTACTTACAATTTGGTCAGATCCTGCTTTTAGTTTCCCTTTCAGATCTTCTTACTCATCTTCTGTTGATGAGTGGGATCATCCCATACTCATCTTTATCTTTCTGACTTAGCTCACTTAACATAATTCCTTCTAGCTCTGTCCAAGATGGGTGAGAGAAGGTGGGTTCATTGTTCTTGATAGCTGCATAGTATTCCATTGTGTATATATACCACAGCTTTCTCAGCCACTCATCTGTTGTTGGGATATTTTCTTTTTTAAAAAATATTTTATTTATTTATTTATTTATGAGAAAGATAGGAGGAGAGAGAGAAAGAACCAGACATCACTCTGGTACATGTGCTGCCGGGGATTGAACTCAGAACCTCCTACTTTAGAGTCCAATGCTTTATCCACTGTGCCACCTCCAGGACCACATATTAGTTATATTTTCAAGAATTCACATCAGGTATACATTGAGAAAGGTAACATTAAGACTACACACTACTTTCATATTTAAAATCAGAACAATAATTTGCTTTGAACAATTTTAATGCATCATTTCTAAAGAAATTTTCCATGGCAAAACTTCAGGACAGCTACATGCATATAAAATCATATGTGCATGTGATGTTACTTTTACAGTGACAGCTGGATAGGTGTAACTGGCCAAAGGCTAACAAACAGCATATGGCCTAACCGGTTTCTAAATTTTCTCACACAAAGCATTCTTAGCAAGGTCTAGGGCAAGCAAGCAAACAATTTATTAAATTTTTGCAGTTGATATGCAGTTGATGTGTACTGCAAGTCAGAATCTTGTACATGTAGACCTTTGCTCTAGCCTTTTGTTTAAATTACAAAAATATTTTCAAGTAAGGAGCCAGAAAAATGCCTGTGTAGGGGTAAAGCAAAACTGTGCAAATTGTAGGCCCAATAGGAATCTCACTGTTCAGTTTCAAGTTGCACTTAAAAACAAAAACATAATTAACAATAATTTATAGGTGTGAACTTTAATCCTACTCACTTTAAAGAATTTAGCTAAATAACAATGATAATGCTCCAATTTGTTATTTGTCATTAAGATGGAGTGTGGAATTGTGTAATACTTTGTCTATAGTCAAAAAATACTGAGACTCTATCCCCAAGAAGCTTATCATCATCTAAACACATTTTTCTTTGTGGTGAATCTTAATGGTAATTAAACTAAAATTTATTTACAGGTCTACTTAAAGGTCTAGTTAAAGTCCTAAATAAAGGCTTGAGAGAAAGCCTCAGTGTCCTGGATTTAAACGAACAAAAAAGACTTTTAAGAGTAAAGATGATTTTCCTTTTTAAACTTTGTTTTATATAGCTAAAATCCCACTCAATTCTATGTAAAGTTATAATTCAACTGTTATAATAAGATAATCTGTTTTTGTACTTCTTTTTTTAATTTTTTTTCTTTTTTTATATATATTTATTCCCTTTTGTTGCCCTTGTTGTTTTATTGTTGTTGTTGTTATTATTATTGATGTCGTCATTGTCGGATAGGACAGAGAGAAATGGAGAGAGGAGGGGAAGACAGAGAGGTGGAGAGAAAGATAGACACCTGCAGACCTGCTTCACCGCCTGTGAAGGGACTCCCCTACAGATGGGGAGCCCGGGGCTTGAACCAGGATCCTTACGCGGGTCCTTGCGCGGGTCCTTGCGCGGGTCCTTGCGCTTTGAGCCACCATGCGCTTAACCCGCTGCGCTACCGCCCGACTCCCCGTTTTTGTACTTCTTAAAGTCTTCTAACCATAGATAATCTTCAACATTCCTATATCAACTCTATATACCTCTCTGTTTTAATAGTTTCCTTGATGATCCAAAATTCTGATGATTTCTAATCAGAAACCTCACCATTTATCCAGAATATTACCTTAATTTCTCTAAAATGTCTCATCTCCTATGTCCCATAATAGCCTAAACCAACCTTTTATTCAAAACCAAGTTCCTTTTAGCTCAGTCAGTGCCTAACTCAAGTCACCTCACTATTTCCATTTGCACGTCACATTCAGGGACGCACATCTTTCTTTTTAGTGCAGAATTTTGAAGTCATCCTTATGCGACTTTATCATTCTGTTGACTCATATCCTTCTTTATAAACTTGTCCTACTGTTATAGTTTTATAATTTAAGTTCTCACTGTCTTAAAAATAGCATTATCATTATTCTTATTGTATGTAATTATGTAAATAAGTAATAAATTGTCAGAGATGCAACTAACTCCCTGGATCATCTTTTCATTCATTTAACTGTTTCTTAAAAGATGTTTTTAATATTTATTTATTTTCTTTCATTGCCCTTGTTTTATTGTTGTAGTTATTATTGTTGTTGTCATTGTTGGATGTGACAGAGACGAACAGAAAGAGAAGGGGAAGATAGAGAGGAGGAGAGAAAGATAGACACCTGCAAACCTGCTTCACTGCTTATGAAGCCACTCCCCTGAAGATGGGGAGCCAGGGGCTCCAACTGGGATCCTTACACTGGTCTTTGTGCTTTGCGCCACCTGAGCTTAGCTGCCGCCTGACTCTCCTTATGAGACTCATCCTTATGACCAACTGTTTCATGTAGAGAGACAGAGAAAGATATAAAGCAGAAAAAAAAATGATGACTAATCAGGAACCTAAAGGCAAGATTATTGCAGATGAAGATTTGGGGTCTCCGATATGGAAAAACTAGTAAATGTGTTTTAGGTATATTCCAGAGGGCCCATGACTTTATGAGTTTTTGCCTGACTTTAAAATCTAATATGCAGGTGGACACAGGTTATTGTCTGGAGAGATGGTGTCATAGTTGGAAAAAGGACTAGAAATCTGGGTCAGGGAAGAAGTAGCTCCAAAATATGGGAAACATATAAATATTGTTAACTGTATACTCCATTGATTTGACCTGGCACCCATATTCAGCACAGAAGCCTATATAACCTTTGCATCCCTGTAGGTCTGAGCTCAAATTCTGTAGTCAGGACTAGGAACATTCCAGGCTGCACTAATTTCAGGACCCATCTTCCTCAGGTGATAGGTAGAGTATGTCATCCAACCTCCCTTTGGAAAATGTGGCTGTCCCTACCATTGTTGATCCACATTTAGAGCAAGGTCATGTAGGGACCCACAAAGGGGTCCATTTTGTTATTTCTGATGAATATGACCAGTGACAATGGAGAGAGGGATCAGTTAAAGGCCTAGGTCCATCATGTCTGTGTGGGAATCCCAGGACTCCCTGATTAGGGCCCCAGGTGGTGGGGTGGCTTGGTAGTGACTAAAGAGTCATCATTAAAGTATCCCATTCCCTTGCCCTTATTCAGCTTTTGTAGTCCTTATTTCATCTGACAGACTCCAGATGCTACCATGATGCCAACCAGACTTCCCTGGGCAGAGGACCCCAACAATGTGTCCTAAAGCCCTGTCTTCCCAGAGCCCTGCCCCACTAGGGAAAGAGAGAGGCAGACTGGGAGTCTGAATCAACCTATTAACGCCCATGTTCAGCGGGGAAGCAATAACAGAAGCCTTCTTCCATGTTGTACCCCATAATGATACTGGGTCCATACTCCCAGAGGGATAAAGAATAGGAAAGCTATCAGGAGAGGGGATAGGATACGGAAACTGCGTGGAATTGTTATCTTATGGGAGAGAGAGAGAGAGAGAGAGAGAGAGAGAGAGAGAGAGAAACAGAGACAGAGGCACCACAGCACCAAAGCTTTCTTAAATGCATTGGGGACCTGGTTGGAATCTGAGTTGTGTACATGGCAAGGCAAGAAAAATATCCAAGTAAGTTATCTAGCAGGCTCTCTGTTTTTGTTAAGCCAGTTACCATATTTGAATCTCACTGATCTTTACAGAATTCATTCTGTGAGTGCAAACTGTTCATTTATTTCAATTTAAGGGTAAAAATAAAATTACTATGTAATGAGCCTGAAATTGATTAATTTCTATTTGAATATGTTTTATCAGAACATTGTGCAGTGATCTCTTTAATGCTTCTGCATTATTTTTTAATTTTTATTAAATGCCTATTTAATATCTTTATGTAAATGTACCCTTAGATGTACTGTACTTCTATGAATTAAAGATGTATTATGAAGCATATATATTAACTTATGACTTAAAATGCCATTTTGAAGATCTGCTATAGTTCTCTTCTTCATTGAAATCTCCTTCAGAAATGAATTATATGTTCTTCTTTTTATTATTTATTCTCCTGTATAATGAGTTTTCTCTATATCCTATCCAGCCCCCTAACCAGAGTTTATGTAGTAAGTAACAAGAGAAACTGAAACATTTTCTATAAAAAATATTTCAAATGTTCATTCAAATATGAAGCATACTTATTCTTTATGTCCATAAATATTTGAAGAAAAACATTATATGGGGGAATTATGTGTTCTCATCCTATGGTTATTTTAAATCTTTATGATCATACAGCAACATGTTATTATAATCATAATAACAAGGAAATATTGTCCTTTTACTTGGCAGTTCACTTTGGCCAATTATTTCTCCTCTCTCTCTCTCTCTCTCATCTTCCTCCTAAATGGGAATGGCACAATTGGTTTTGATGATGATGATAACCATGATGGTATTGCTGAAGATGGAATTCTGTGTTCTGTGCATGGGCGATGCCACTAAGCTAACTTTTAGATCTGATTATTTATTTATTTATTTATTTATTCATTCATAAAGGGATATAAAAATAGACACATACAGAAAAACGGAGTAAAATACACTGCTCCTTCATCCATTTTTACCTGGTTTTGCTTTTATTGCTCTTTATATTTTAAATATTTTACTTATTTTATTTTTGAGAGAGATACAGAGAAAGACACAGAGAGCAACACCAGAGCACTGCACAGCTCTGGCTTATTGTGCTGAGGGGGGTTGAACTTGAGACTTAGGAGCCTCAGGCAGGAGAGTCTCTTTGCATAACCACTATGCTATTTACCCTGCCCACCTTTATAGCTCTTATGTAGCACCTAAGATTAAAGCGAGAGCCTCACATATGTGAGGCATATACCCTACTGCCCTGTCACTTTTCTAGTCTTAGTTTCTTAAAGCAATACAAGAATAATTTTAAGACTTTGAATAATTTCTTATAATCTATATGTTATATGTTGAAAATGGTCTGACATGACCAATGAAGCCATGCCTCTATTTTTGAAAACATTTGGCATTATATTACTTCCCATTTAAAAAATTTAAGGGTATAAGTGCTCCCCAAATAAAAAATACATAATCAATAAGAGGATAGCTGTAGTTTTACAAATCTTCTAATTGAAGGGATAATGGTTTATAGTAAAGTTATTGACATATGAGTACAATTTCGTCTCACCATAACAGGTGTCTGCAAAACATTTTCACCCCAACATAGGTTCTTTTCCACTATCAGGCACCAGGACCCCAGTGTCCTATCCACTCCATCTGCCCCAAAACAAATCACCTTTTTTTCCTGTATAATTACTTTCTCCTACTTTTTTTTGATAATAACAAACATGAGTAAGGACAATATTTCATACATATAGTTGCTGCTTATATTTATATTCTCTCTCCCTCTCTGTATATGTATACAGATATATGTATGTATGTTTGATATACACACCCATATAATATATTTCTTTGTAAAACTATACATATTTGAGTACTATCAATTAAAATTAACATTGGAGGAAAATATAAAAACTACAACCGGAAATGAGATGAGAAAGTTTTATTATAAATAAAAAATTATTTATAAATAAAAGAGCTTAATCAAGGATTAAAGGAGTAGGGAGAGTAATTGGGATTATTTCAAAAGAGCATACATTTGAAGCTGTCCATACATATTTTTTCTTGTCATTTATCCAATACGTGTGCGAGAACAGGCATAAAAATCTTATTTACTAACAGTGAAAGTTTCTGCTTGTCAGAAAACCGTGGTTATAGTCAGGATCTGAATTTTCTATACATTATACACCCTTGGATTACTTGTTGGCTTCTACTAATGCCCTTCTAGAAATCAAATGAATGTTCAAGAAATATTGTCATCTCCTAAGTTTTAAGAGTTCTACTCTATAATTCCAAGCCACTCTTAGTAATAAGTATAGAACTCTCTGAGATCTCCTAGTTCAATGGATTAATGCAGTTATTCTTCCTTTATTCCTATTATAACAGAAGTAAGGATATTTCCTATCAATTTTTGCTTTGTCATGTCATCTCTGAGGCTTTACTTCTTGAGGTCAACTTTATATCAGATAGAAAGATGCAATGAAGGCGAGATAGAGGGACTAAGGAAAGATACCATAGCACAGAAACCTCCTGCTGTGTGTTGGTATCCAAACTCAAACCTGGGTGGAGCATATGACAAAGCAAGCACACTATCCTGGAGAATTGGTCTTGTGCATCAGAGGAAGTGTTTTTTTTCTGCATGATTACAAGGGCTGTGTTGGAAATGAATTCAGATGACGAGTAAGTCTCTCTAGTAAATAAGATACGTCTGACCATTCTTTCATCCCTGCTTCCTGTCAGCCACTTACTTTCTTGGATTTTATAAAAATTTCTCTAACTTCTATCTTCAAAGTTCCTTTGTACTTTATGTGTGTTGAACATATTTCTTAGATTTTTTTCCTATTTATTTACTGAAATCCTATAGTTCAGGCTTTATAGTTCTTTTGTTTTTTTTTTACTTGTAGGCTTTTATATAGCATTTGTTGCCCTTTTCTAAAAGCAAAGGAAATAAAACTTCACTATGATAATGATGCCATGATTACGGGACTGATTTCTGAAACTGCTTCTCTGGTAAAGGACATTGCAAGCCCTATATGGTTTAATGATGTAGGGCTATGGGTATTGATACAAAAGAGATGCCTATCTTGAAAAAAAAAAGTTTGGTCTTACTTTTTCATGCTATAGACCTCATTCAGAATGAGAATGAGAAGCCTGGCCATTCATATGAAGAGAAGATGAAAGCAAGTGATAGTATTGTAGAAATGCTTTCAAGATTACTTATTCCTAATTATATAATTATTATGTCTCTGGTGAAAAATGTGTAAAGCATACAATTCTATAAACATTGAAATAACTCATATCATCACACACACAGACACACACACACACAGACACACACACACACAGACACACACACACACACACACACACACACACACACATATATATATATAATTACTTTCACATATGGACTCTATTTCCAGATTGTTCAGATTCAAATTACACCTCTAGCACTTCCTAAGTCTCTGGTGGGTAATTTATTTAGCCACTCAGTGCCTTGGTTTCATTGTTTGTAAAGTAAGAGCAATAGTATTATTGACCTATTGGGGATTTTATGAAATCACTTAGTACATGAGAAACATTTAAGTGTTACTGGTTGCATTTATGTGCCTTGCTTTTGAGCATGATGATATCACTGTAAATAGATAAATGAATTTGAAAATTCTGTGCTTATTTACTCTTCCAATTGCCTCAACAAACTATTTCTTTTTAATTTTTAAAAAAGCTTTATGAAATCAATAGTGATGCTTTCATTATCCACTTCTAAACTTCATTGATTGTGTAGATAGTTTTCATGAAATTCTAGCGGCTTTCATTAAAAAAGGCACATTGTTAGCAGAGTCACTTTCTAAATTATATTCCAATACAAACAACACTTTTTTTTAGTTCCCAACTTTTACACATACAGTATTTTATATCCTATTTTTTTCTGCTCATGATTATACAGTGTTATGAAAATGAGAACAAAATTATACCTTGAGTTGTTAAAGGGTCTGTATGAGTGAGATTATGCATTTTCAGCAGCCTTATCCCTCACTTTTTATTTCCTTTATATTTACATAAGCATCACTTGGTGCCCTACATCATGAAAACCACTGGAGAAATTAACTAATTTAACATATTTTTTGTTTTTTGTTTTGTTTTTTTATATTTTATTTATTCCCTTTTGTTGCCCTTATTGTCTTATTGTTGTAATTATTGTTGTTGTTGATGTCATCGTTGTTGAATAGGACAGAGAGAAATGGAGAGAGGAGGGGAAGACAGAGAGGGAGAGAAAGATAGACACCTGCAGACATGCTTAACCGCTTGTGAAGCAACTCCCCTGTGGGTGGGGAGCCAGGGGCTCAAACCAGGATCCTTATGCTGGTCCTTAAGCTTTGTGCCACGTGTGCTTAACCGGCGGCGCTACTACTGGAATTCCACTGATTTTTTTTTTTAATACCACTGGGACTTCAGCAGTCCAGGCCAACTTTTGAAGACAGAAAGACATGAGGAAAGAGACCATATTCCCACCTGCAGGGGGAAAGCTTCTCAAGCGGTGAAGCAGGGCTGCAGGTGTCTCTCTTCTTCTTCTAGCATTTTCCAGGTGTCTCTTTGTCTCTCTCTCATTATCCCCATCTCTCTCAGCTTCTGGCTGTCTGTCTAATAAATAAGGAAAAATTAAAAAAAAAAGAAGACCATAGACCGAAAACTTCCTTCCTTACTTTGGATGCCAGGCTCTGACCAGGATTGAGTGAGTGACAAAGCAAGCACACTATCTTAGTGAGCCAACTTGTTGAACCTATCTAACTTATCTTCATGACTTTTACATATAAACTGTTCAGACAAACTATTTACTATGAATTATCATTGAGTCGTTGGTAGATTTTATGACAAATAATTAAATAACACTCTCACTGTTCCAAAAATTTTATTAACCAAAAAGAACCACAAACATCATTTCTAGGATGTTCTTGCAATAAGAAACTTTATGGTCTTGAATAATCTTCATCTACAACACAGAAATGAATGGGCTCACAGTGTTTGATCAGAAAGAACCTGAGTGACAAAAATATAGCTCGTATTGTACTTTTCTAAACTACCCAAGACTTCTGATTAAATAACATGCTGTTGGCTTTTTGCAATTCTAAGAACTTTCAATAGAAGCATTGTGACACAGTAATATTAGACTGGTTGGAGTTATAATTAACCATTGGAGAGAAACAAAACTCAAATAAAATCCATTGTGATTAATTTTTGCAGGGTGTCTTGGAAACCTTACAGGATACATTAGTAGCTTGCCTATTTATAATTAACAGATCACAAACACTAATGAATTTTCCCAACAGGGACTATTTAAATTGAAAGTTTTATTGATGTAAGACCTAAATAAATAGAACTGAGATCCTGAAATATGTGTTTTATAGAAATTTTAGGATAATATGGTAAGTTCTGGTGAGATAGTGTTTGGTGTTTCTCCAATATAAAGTATTACAAGGGGAAATTATTTTGTCTTCTTTCTGCTATAGTAGCATGTGCCACAAGAGAATCTAGACTACATTTCTACCTAGGAAAGAATTATATAACCAATTTAGACACAACAAGATGGAATAAATTCTTTATTTGAATGTTGGAATCAATTATCTAAGGCATTTATATTTGGAATTTTATAATTTTTAGCCAGTAAAATGAAGGTTATAGCTTAACTTTTCATAAATAGAATCTGGATAGTTATATAATGCAACAATAAAGTTGAGCTGACAAGCAATGGGATATTTATAACTAAAACTTCAGGAAAATAAAAATGTTTTCTAAAATTCTAATTTCAAAGGAGAAATTATTATACAGCTCTGTTGATGTTCATACAGAAAAGAAACTTTGGAGTTTATTTCCAATAATTTCCCTTTAAGTTGAATCTTTTCCAGTATACTTCTGGATATAACTTCTAGGTGAAAATTTACTTTTGTCATACTTTACCTAAATATGTATCTTATTCCATGAATCATTCTGGAATTTTGGGAGACAGAAGCACTGTAATTTCATAAAGTATTTTCTTAAATGATTCCACTGTATCTACTACAAATTTTATAATATCTATATCTCTAGTTAATTCTCATTTTTTAAAGATATATAGACAATACATCAGAGAAATGGAGAAAGGAGATTGTTAATGAAAGAAACCATAGAATCAAAGTTTCTTCAGTGTGATGGGGCTCAGACTTGAGCCTAGATCCTGTGTATAGCAAAGCAACACACTATCCAACTATTTTCTATTTTGCTGGCTGAATTTTCATAATTTAAAACTGTAAATATGATTACCTTTATTACTAAGTTATGAGGAATAAGTGAGATCGCGTATAGAACTTGGGCCAGGGAGAGAGCATAATGGCTATGCAGAAGGCTTTCATGCCATAGGCTCAGAGTTTCCAGGTTCAACCCCCTCTACTACCGTATGTTAGAGAAGAGCAACAGTCTGGTCACACTCTCTGTATCTTTCTCTTTATAAGTCTCTCACTATATATATATATGTGTGTGTGTGTGTGTGTTTGTGTGTGTGTGTGTATACACATATATATATATCATCACAGTGTTTTGCATGCTGCAAGATGCTAAAATTAGATTCTCCAAAAAACAAAAATCACACTTTCAGCAACAAATATTCTGCCTTCATGTCATTCATCCTTATTTTAAATATAAATTATAAAGAAAGCATGGTGTGATGTTATTGTGTAGGAGGAAAAAAAAATCTAACTGGTTTGATTTCATGCTCAGCTAAATTCCAATCCCTGTTACAAAACATTTTGTTTATATTTTTAGGCAAAAATGCTAATCATATCCTAGCAAACTGCTAAATGACTGCTAAATCAAGAAGGGAGCTTGGACATATGCTTTCACATCCTTTACATTTATTTTAAAATGACTGACAGTCTGACAGAAAAATAAGGAACTGATCTAAGATAGTAATCAACAGCAGAGTGTACTATTCACATTTCAAACATTTTTTTTTCTTTTTTCTTTTTTTTTTTTTTTGGGCAGCTATTTCTTTTTTTTTTTAATTTTTTATTTAAGAAAGGATTAGTGAACAAAAGCATAAGGTAGGAGGGGTACAACTCCACACAATTCCCACCACCCAATCCCCATAACCCACCCCCTCCCATGATAGCCTTCCCATTCTCTAGCCCTCTGGGAGCATGGACCCAGGGTCGTTGAGGGTTGCAGAAGGTAGAGGGTCTGGCTTCTGTAATTGCTTCCCTGCTGAACATGGGCGTTGACTGGTCGGTCCATACTCCCAATCTGCCTCTCTCTTTCCCTAGTAAGGTGTGTCTCTGGGGAAGCTGAGCTCCAGGACACATTGGTGGGGTCTTCAATCCAGGGAAGCCTAGCCAGCATCCTGGTGGCATCTGGAACCTGGTGATTGAAAAGAGAGTTAACATACAAAGCCAAACAATTTGTTGAGCAATCATGGATCCCAAGCTTGGAAGAGTGGAGAGAAAGCATTCCCCCTTAGATCAGGGACTAGACAGGGCTGCCCACTGTCACCGTTACTCTTCAACATAGTATTGGAAGTTCTTGCCATAGCAATCAGGCAAGAGAAAGAAATCAAAGGGATACAGATTGGAAGGGAAGAAGTCAAGCTCTCACTATTTGCAGATGATATGATAGTATACATAGAAAGACCTAAAGAATCCAGTAGAAAATTACTGGAAGTTGTTAGGCAATATAGCAAGGTATCAGGCTACAAAATCAATGTACAAAAATCAGTGGCATTTCTTTATGCAAACACTAAATCTGAAGAAGAAGACATCCAGAAATCACTCCCATTTACTGTTTCAGCAAAATCAATCAAATACCTAGGAATAAAGTTGACCAAAGAAGTGAAAGACTTGTATGCTGAAAACTATGAGTCGCTACTCAAGGAGATAGAAACTGATACCAATAAATGGAAAGATATCCCATGCTCATGGATTGGAAGAATAAATATCATCAAAATGAACATTCTCCCCAGAGCCATATACAAATTTAATGCAATACCCATCAAAGTTCCACCAAGCTTCTTTAAGAGAATAGAACAAACACTACAATCATTTATCTGGAACCTGAAAACACCTAGAATTGCCAAAACCATCCTAAGGAAAAGAAACAGAAATGGAGGCATCACACTCCCAGACCTTAAACTATATTATAAAGCCATCATCATCAAAACAGCATGGTACTGGAACAAAAATAGGCACACAGACCAGTGGAACAGAATTGAAAGCCCAGAAGTAAATCCCAACACCTATGGGCATCTAATCTTTGATAAGGGGGCCCAAAGGATTAAATGGAAGAAGGAGGCTCTCTTCAATAAATGGTGCTGGGAAAACTGGGTTGAAACATGCAGAAGAATGAAATTGAACCACTTTATCTCACCAGAAACAAAAATCGACTCTAAATGGATCAAAGACCTAGATGTCAGACCAGAAACAATCAAATACTTAGAGGAAAACATTGGTAAAACACTTTCCCATTTACACCTCAAGGACATCTTTGATGAATCAAACCCAATTGCAAGGAAGACCAAAGCAGAAACAAACCAATAGGACTACATCAAATTGAAAAGCTTCTGCACATCCAAAGAAACTATTAAACTAACAGAGAGACCCCTCACAGAATGGGAGAAGATCTTCACATGCCAGACATCAGACAAGAAACAAATCACCAGAATATATAAAGAGCTCAGCAAACTTAGCCGCAAAAAAGCAAATGACCCCATCCAAAAATGGGCAGAGGATATGAACAAAACATTCACTACAGAGGAGATCCAAAAGGCTAACAAACATATGAAAATCTGCTCTAGGTCACTGATTGTCAGAGAAATGCAAATTAAGACAACACCAAGATACCACCTCACTCCTGTAAGAATGGCATACATCAAAAAGGACAGCAGCAACAAATGCTGGAGAGGATGTGGGGACAGAGGAACTCTTTTACATTGCTGCTGGGAATGTAAATTGGTACAGCCTCTGTGGAGAGCAGTCTGGAAAACTCTCAGAAGGCTAGACATGGACCTTCCATATGACCCAATAATTCCTCTCCTGGGGTAATACCCCAAGGACTCCATAACACCCAACCAAAAAGAGGTGTGTACTCCTATGTTCATAGCAGCACAATTCATAATAGCTAAAACCTGGAAGCAACCCAGGTGCCCAACAACAGATGAGTGGCTGAGAAAGCTGTGGTATATATACACAATGGAATACTATGCAGCTATCAAGAACAATGAACCCACCTTCTCTGACCCATCTTGGACAGAGCTAGAAGGAATTATGTTAAGTGAACTAAGTCAGAAAGTTAAAGATGAGTATGGGATGATCCCACTCATCAACAGAAGCTGACTTAGAAGATCTGAAAGGGAAACTAAAAGCAGGACCTGATCAAATTGTAAGTAGGGCGCCAAAGTAAAAACCCAGTGGTGAGGGGTAGACATGTAGCTTCCTGGGCCAGTGGGGGGTGGGAGTGGGCGGGAGGGATGGGTCAGGGTCCTTTGGTGATGGGAATGGTGTTTATGTACACTCCTAGCAAAATGTAGACATATAAATCAGTAGTTAATTAATATGAGAGGGGGAAATCAATTGTATGTCTCAAAGGTTCTCAAAAGACAAACTGAATCTTTTTAATAGATAGGCTACGTATTTGATATGCGGACTCTCTCAAAAGCCTAGACCAAGTAGATTAGAAGCTTCCAATAGCACAGCTATATACAAGATACTGGGTACTGTACAGCAAACCATAACAAAGGGACTTTTCAAAGTTAACCCAATTAACAAATAATGTGATGATAATATTAACTATTGATTGTCTTTTTGAACCCTAAGACAGCAGGAACCTCACATCTTCACTATAGAGCCCCTACTTCCCCCAGTCCTGGCACCCTTGGATAGGGCTTGAAAGTGAAAGACATGATGAAACTATAGGAACAGAATGCAGCTGAAATTCACACTCAGTTTTCCTTATTACTCATAAATCTTGCCTGGCATGGGCAACATTCAGTCTGTGAGTCAAAGACTTGTGTTCATTCTTGGACACCATTTCTTATCTTATCCAGACAGAAATGTGTTAATTAGCATAACAACATAGATTATATAGCTATGTGATAATTATAAAATTCTGGTTGATTTCACTAAATCCTAAGTCTAATAATATTATTACAGATAATGTGCAGACATGTATCATTTTGAAACTTGGCAGATCTTTTTAAGATACTTTTTTTTCTTGCAAAATGATGGTAACTGCTTTTTTAAGTACTTAAAATAGTCAAATTTTCTTCCTTTTTATTTTCATTCCTTCTTCTATGTGTAATTTTCCCCTGAATTCCTTTTTGATTTCTTCTAATTTATTAAATCTTCATAAAACTTAGCAAACCTTCTAAACAGTATATTTGTCTTTTATTTAGGGTATTGTCTAAATAGGATCTGTAGTTATGGAATATTCTCTGTTTTTGACATATAGAGTAGATTTCAGGCTTCATTTTCATTGACTGAACATTTAATTAATTCACTACTGAAAATAAACATATTGTTTTTTGTAACAAAACCTATTTGTAAGTAATCAAAAGATGGGAGAAGAAAGGAGAAGCAAGATGGAGATTGTTGTAAAGAAAGTATCAATGAGTTTTTATATGAAAAGCATGTAAAATGGTATTTAAATGTCAGTATTATTGCTTGACTAGTGAGATCTGTCATTTTGTCTCTACCTCATTATTGACTTCCATTTATTTGGTTATTTTTATTTATGTTATTGGGGAATTATGGATTATAGTACAGTTGTTGACACATAAGTACAGACACCCATCTTTCTATAGTAAGCATTTGTTTTTTGTTTGTTTATTTTTCTAGGTGTCTGGAAGACAACTCTACCCCAGTTCCCAATTTAGGTCTTTTTCCTCTATTACTTTTATATTTTCAAGATGTATTTCAACCTATTATCACAGCTGAGCCCTTCCCAACAATCCACTGAGAAGGGAAAAGTAGAGAAGACATATATTACTGTGTCATGTGTTCCATTTAGTGGCAGGGCTTATTTTCCAACCTTACCTTCTCTGGAATAAACCTGCTCAGTAAGCTCTTATCAGCTGTTCAAAGATTTTAGACAAACTCTGAAGGCAGTCTTCAATTTTTAGGAGTGTGAGACATGAAGGTATAATTTGTGAGTGAAAGAGGTGGAAAAACTATAATGCAGAGTTAGCTTCTGGAGAACATCATTTGGGAGAAAAAGAGTCAATCAGATGTTTTGACTTTGAAATAAAAAATAATTTGACACTTATCTTTTGATAAAGCATGAAAATCAATTCTTTCTAAGTATTATCTGTTCAGTGGATGCAGATTTATTAATTTGCTTATAATGGTATTTTCTCTCACTCCCTTACTCTCCCTCTCTCTTTCTCTCTCCCATAATAATTCTGGCATTTACATTTTAGGATTGTTTTTAGAATTTATTTACATGATGCATGAAAACATGGCTCCTCAATGTCATAAAATTGAACATATTCTGAACTAAAATAAAATTACCTGAGAGTATAAACATCTTCATTCATTAGTCTCACAGTTGTTGGGTGTGAGACTTCAATTATGTTATAATCATATTATATCAAATTTTGGATATAATTTTCACATAGAATTCCAGAAATGTTGTAGCCAAGAATAGAATTTCTGTGGAATGAATTTCCATAAATAGCTATATTAAGAAAAATAAGACAAGGGCACCAGGTGGTGGCACATCCATTAGAGAGTAGGTTTAATCATATACAAGGATCTGGATTCAAGCCTCCAGTCCCCAATTTCTGTTGCTTCAAGAAGGCTGAAGCTGTGTAGCATATCTCTCTCTCTCTCCCTATCTCTCCTTTCTTTGATTTCTCTCTGGCTCTATCTAATAGATAAAGTCTTTAAAAATTCATAAAAAGGAAGAAAGAAAGTAGGTGATGCTTTTTGAACAAGTAATATATTGTATGATTATGATGTTATGGAACATCATAGAAAAGCAATGCCCATGTTCAGTGGAAAAGCAATTACAAAAGCCAGACCTTCCACCTTCTGCACCCCATAGTGATCCTGGGCCCATGCTCCCAGAGGTATAAAGAATAAGAAAGCTATCAGGGGAGGGGATGAGATAAGGAGTTCTGTGTTGTTATTAAAATTAAAAAGAGGTTGGGAGTTGAAGGCAGCTGTGGCATGTAATAGGATTCATAGTGGGAGCTGGGAACTGGTTTAAACAATACAAGGTTTATTAGGGTAAAAGATGTAAAAGACAAATTAAGCACTTATCATCAAGGGTTAAAAATATACTAGGTCCATAAAGTCTGAATATGGTTATCAAAAGTTTAGTCCCATAAGATAAATAAACAATATCAGCTCTGATAAAGATTCCTCATGGCTGTAGGGGGTCTAAAAGTTTACTGGCTAGCAGAGTCACATGTGTTCAGTTCCCAGCAGAAGTAGCCATGAGGGATACCTGGCACACCTCCCCGAAATGCCTCTCACCAGGAGAAGAAACCCCAGCCAAAAGAGCGAGTTCTGAATGGCTCTCCTTTTTTTTTTTTTTTCTGTACACCAGCACAGCCTGGATCTGCCCACAGTCCCCCATGCACCTGCACAGACCACTGCACCTGTATATTGCATCATCACGTTTCTGGTGGTGGGAATTGTACTTCTCTTATCCTATGGTTTTGTCAATATTTACATTTTATAAATACATTTTTTTAAAAGTAGAAAAGAAAAACCCATATCATGTACACAAACTATGCTATGAGTTTGTGCCTATTATAGAACATTTTTATTCAGTTACCTAAGTTGTGATGTCATTAAACAAAGATCTCTCTTAAAACAGAAGTTAAAAATAATATATAAATTGTATATTTGTTTAAGTGAGAAAAATAAAGACTACAATACTGCTCTGGCATATGCAGTGTCAGAGATCAAGCCCAGGATCACAGGCATAAAAGACCTATATTCTGCCAGCTGAGGTATCTTGTTGACAGGGTTGTTTGATGGTTTTGTAGAGTCATCTCCTTTGCCTTATCTTACACAGAACCTGAGGACATCATGTTAAGTGAGATAAGGAAAAAAAGAGAAGGGCAGAAAATATGTGATTGAATTTGGTAAGTGAAGGTTAAACTGGGTATTTTAGCATTATTTCAATCACTATGTGAATGCTAACACATCATTTTGCCACTGCTGTGATTGAAAAATATCTATGTGGTTTGGTGGGATGAGGTATGGACCAGCAGGATGTAGGAGGTAAGGTAGAATTCATTCTCATTCACCTGAATGTGAAAGAAACTGTGACAGAACCTGAGTCAGAAGTCAGAATAAATGGAAAAATGTACACATATATAGCTTCATGGAGGATAGCAGCTATTGTATCCGATTATTCAACTTCAGAGTAGTGCACCTGGCAAATTGTTATTTTGGTATGTGAAAAGTAAAAGTAAATTTGCTAAAAAAACACACATAGTTATAGGAAATAAAAGTCATTAAATGAAGCAAATTGAAAATGTGACAGCTAGAAAATGGGGTTGATAGACTGATTTTTGGAAATAAAATCAGTAATCAGTAATGTCTATTTTTAAAGAAGATGAAAAGAACAGACTTTCATGCTCTTGGCTGAAATAAGTGACAGTAAATGATTATGTATCAATAATGCAATTCTTCTTCTTCTAGCGTTAGCCCTTCTTCCGTAGCCAGTCAACAGCGTCAGGTTGAGCCTGATGTCTGCTTGTTGCTGGCTTTGAAAGTGACTGGGATCCATGTGGATTCAGTTGGCTAGGAAGTATCGTCAGTTTCCCCAATAAATAGGTACTCACGGGATGCACCACGAGAAGGTCGATCCAATGCATTCCAATAATAATGCAATAAGATGGCATCAAGCTAGTTACTGTTCTTGTTTATTTGTCTCAGTTTGTAAATATGATTTTTGTATGCCACAGTAAACCTCAGTTGATGGCTTTGCTAATTACAATGTAGAAATCTTGCCATTTTATTTTCTTGACTACAATTTCTACTTTACTAAGCCTTGATTTTATTTACTCTGCACTTAGGTGTGAGCTAATAACTGTACTTATTCTGACACAGGGGGAAAAATGTCTTAGGACAATATTTTCACCCTCGGTGATTAGTGTCCAGTTGACTGAGGAGAAAGGCAAGAGTAACATATAGCAATATTTACAAGAAGTAGACTACAAAATATTTGAATTACTTTTTTTTAAATTTTTTACTTAAGAAAGGATTAATGAACAAAACCATAAGGTAGGAGGGGTACAACTCCACACAATTCCCACCACCCAATCTCCATAACCCACCCCCTCCCATGATAGCTTTCCCATTCTCTAGCCCTCTGGGAGCATGGACCCAGGGTCATTGAGGGTTGCAGAGGGTAGAAGGTCTGGCTTCTGTAACTGCTTCCCCACTGAACATGGGTGTTGACTGGTCGGTCCATACTCCCAGTCTGCCTCTCTCTTTCCCTAGTAAAGTGTGTCTCTGGGGAAGCTGAGCTCCAGGACACATTGGTGGGGTCTTCAATCCAGGGAAGCCTGGCCAGCATCCTGGTGGCATCTGGAACCTGGTGATTGAAAAGAGAGTTAACATACGAAGCCAAACAATTTGTTGAGCAATCATGGATCCCAAGCTTGGTATAGTGGAGAGTCACTGACGTGTGGAATGGCAACCCTTCAGCTTCATTGCTCGGGTGAGACCTTTCCTTTTATAGTACACTCTAATTTCATCTCAGGTGGTTCACTTTCTAACAAAGTCCCATAACCTAGATATACACCAGTTTCTGTGAGAGAGAGCTTATGTTCACACGTATCCATAAACTACTGCAAAATATATACCTGAAAGCAGAAGTACACTAGAGTTTGCAGTGAGTACCCCCCTAACACTTACTCTCCACTATTCCAAGCTTGAATTACTTTTCTATGCTGAAAAGTCAGAGTCATTTGTTGTTATTTTGTACTTCAAGATAGAAGAAATGTATTGCAGATCTGAATGTGTATTTTAATACTAAAAATGAGAATCTACTCTTTGTAGATATTTGTGAATATGGTAAAGGTCAAGTACCCATCAGAAAACTAAATTAGAAAATACAGACTGTCATGTTCAGCGGCCTTTCCTAAAGTGAAGTCTTGTTGGCATCTTTCTTGAAATGATCATAGTAAGATCAATGTTAATTTTGTGTAATTTTTTAATATTTTTTCATTTCATTTCTGTTTTTCTTCCTTTCCTTCCCTCCTCCCCTCTTCTCCCCCCCCCCTTTTGTCTCCAGGGTTATCTCTCAGTGCCTGCACTATAAATCCATTGTTGCTGGAAGCCATTTTTTTCTGCTTTTTTCTTTCTTTTTTTTTTTTTTTTGGATATGACAGAGAGAAATTGAGAGGGGAGAAGTAGATAGGGAGAAAGAAAGAAAGATGCCTACAGACCTGCTTCACCAACTGTGAAGGACCCTGCCTCCCCAACAGGTGGAGAGCCAGGGCCTGAACCCCGATCCCTGAGTGCTTGCTTGCACTTCTTACTGTGTGCTTAACCAGGTGCGCTACCACCCAACCCCTTTGTGCAAAATTTTGTTTATACACATATTTATCTACATATATACATCTTCATATGATGTCTGAGTATATATGTGTATGCATATATGTATGTATATGCATATGTATATGTATGTATATACATATATATGTATGTATATATGTTTGCAACATATATATGCATATATATATAAGTTTGCAACATACATATGTATGTATATATAAGTTTGCAAATCTCCACATCTGTCATTGTTTCCTCTCCTCCATTACTGCTTTCATTTTAATTCTCTAGATCCTGTCCACCTCCATAAAATTTTACTGGAAGTTTGCATGTTTATTAGGCTTCTTTATTATTTATTTTTTAAAAAAAAGACCTTTAATCAGATTTCAATTTGCTAGCTGTCTGATTTTATCAAGTGTTCCTTCTGACAGATGCCTGCATGTTAAAATAAGTCTATATTAGGGTCAGTATCAAAGAACAGTCACCAAATGTCATTTACGATAATGATGTTTGGAAACAGGGCTTTGCTGATGAATCTTTTGATCTGCTTTATACATTTAAAGTAGGTCAAACAGAACCACCCTCATGTATGGCATTCATCATTAATGTGACTCAATTATCTTCCTTTAATTTTTCATATTAAATAGCTCTCCTTCATCCTCTGAATCTCTCTGATTAGGAAATTGTTTTCCGGTAAACACATCTCTTACCCATGTAAGATATGATCTATTCTTTGGAAACCTAGATATTAGATGAAAGCGACAGAGAAATGGTTTCACTGGGATAGCGTTCTGCTTTATCTTGTGCACAATATAGGTTCAAGTCTGGACCCCAACACATTGAAGGATCTGTTATTATCTTTCTTCTCTACCTCTCTGCCTCCCTGTCTCTTTCTTTTTTATTAAATTTTTTAAAATCTTTATTTATTAGATAGAGGCAGCCAGAAATGGAGAGGGAAGGGGGTGACAGAGAGAGGGAGAGAGACAGAGAGACACCTGCATCCCTGCTTCAACTTTTGTGAAGCTTTTCCCCTGCAGGTGCAGGTGCAAGGACTTGGATCCTTGTGCACAGTAATATGTGTGCTCAACCAGGTGTGCCACCACTCGGCCCCCTCCCTGTCTCTCTCTATAAAAATATCTGAGAAAATGAAATGGGATTTATAAAAGGAGTATATCTTTTTTAAAGATTTTAAAAAATATTTATTCCCTTTTGTTGCCCTTGTTTTATTATTATAGTTATTATTGATGTTGTTGTGGTTGGATAGGACAGAGAAAAATGGAGAGAGGAGGGGAGACGGGGGGGCAGAGAAAGATAGACACCTGCAGACCTGCTTCACCTCCTGTGAAGTGATTCCCCTGTAGGTGGGGAGCCAGGGGCTCGAGCCGGGATCCTTAGGCCATTCCTTGAGCTTTGTGCCAATTGTGCTTAACCCGCTGTACTACCACCCGACTCCCAGGAGTGTATCTTTTACTGTTACACATTTCAGAATTATTTTTAAAAATTCATAGTATACAGTTTCACAAAGAAATCTGAGATATCATGTATCTCAATTATGCAAAAATGGGCATTTCTGGGCTGATAGTAAATATTTTATATCCTATTAGTGGTTATATGTAGCAAACATCGCAGCTCTAACTAAAGAATATTCAAGATATGTTTTTGGAGCAGGGGAGATGTGTAGTAGGATGTGTGGTTTGCTCTGTACATGGCCCAGGTTAAATGCCATCACCACAGGGCAATGGCATGGAACCTGGAGAAGCTGTGGCACTGCTGTCTTCTCCCACACCCCCCAAAAAAGTCAACTTGGGAACAATGATGACATGTGTTGATGATCCTTTTATTTTCTAAATACAGGGTTTTTTAATTAACTTTATTTATTATTGGATAGAGACAACCAGAAATGGAGAGGGGAGGATAAGATAGAGAGGGACAGAGACAGAGAGACACCTGCAGCTCTGCTTCACTACTCATGAAGCTTTCCCTTGCAGGTGGGCACCGGGGGTTTGAACCCAAGTCCTTGTGTACTGGAAATGTGTGCATTTAACCAGGTGAGCCACCACCTGGCCACTTCATAATACTTTCACAAACCAGTCTAGCCATCAATACTTGGTAGATATTATAACTGTAACAGAAGTGTATCCAGGAGCATTTCAATCCTTAGGGTTCTACTAGACTAAACTTTTAAGAAAAAAAAAAAGAGTCCTGTGTCAAAATCCATAATAATATTTGATAATCCTTTCAGTGAGATTTTTATCAGAATGTATTTTTTATTGTATTGTATTGTATTGTATTTAGTTATTAGATGGAGACTGAGAGAAATTGAGAAGGAAGGGATAGGTAAAGAGGGAGAGAGACAGAGAGACAGCTGCAACTCTCCTTCATCACTTATGAAGCTTCTCCCCTGCAGGTGGAGACCAGAGGCTTGAACTCAGGTCCTTGCACACTACAGTGCACGTGCTTAACTAGATGTGCCACTGCCTGACCCCGCAATGAAAATTTACTATAAAGAAATAATGATAAATCAAAATCTTTGAACTTGAATTTATCTGCATAAATCATTTAAAAATGTATGAGCATGGAAATATTAGGAAGATCGTGTGGTTAGACTGGAGTTGGGAAAACATAATAATAAATCTTACATTAGTGTTCTTTTTGTTTTCTCTGATTTACATTTCAGTTATTCAATTTATAATGCAGGTAATGAAAGAATACACGATGGAAGTCAGTATATTGCTGGGCATGTGGTTTGTTCAGTTTTATTTAAAAAAACTGAAATATTTTACTGGATTTATTAAACTACTGAATTCCTTAGTAAAATGTACACAGTAATGTTTCTTATAGATAATCTCTACTGACTATGAAACTTTTAAAGAAGTTTTTAAAATGTATTTAAAAATTTTATTTATAAAAAAGAAATACTGGCACAAACCATAGGATAAGAGGTGTAAAACTCCACACAATTCCCACCACCAGAATACCATATCCCATCCCCTCCCTGGATAGATTCCCTATTCGTTATCCCTCTGGGAGTATGAACTCAGAGTCATGATGGGGTACAGAGGGTGGAATTTCTGGATTCTGTAGTTGCTTCCCAGCCAAATATGGGCAATGGCATGCCTCTGGAATCTGGAGCAGCACTCCCATTTTTTTTTTTTTTTTTTTTTTTTTTTTTTTTTTTTTGCCTCTAGGGCTATCACTAGGACTTGGGTCAATAGTGTGCATTGGTATTTTCTTTTTTTAATTTTTTTTTTATTTATAAAATGGAAACAGTGACAAAAGCATAAGATAAGAGGGGTATAATTCCCACGACCAGAGCTCCATATCCCATACCTTCCCCTGGTAACTTTCCTATTCTTTAAACTGCTGGGAGTTTTGTCCAGGGTCACCATGGGGTGCAGAAGGTTGAAGGTCTGGCTTCTGTAACTGCTTCTCCACTGAACATGGGCATTGACAAGTTGGTCTATACTCCCAGCCTGTCTCTCTCTTTCCCTAGCAGGGCAGGGTTCTGAGGAAGCAGGGCTCCAGAACATATTGGTGGGGTCATCTGTCCAGGGAAGCCCGATAGCATGTAGAACCTGGTAGCTGAAAAAAAGTTAATGTATAAAGCCATACATTGACTTTGATTAATGTTGATTAATCATGAACCTAAAGGCTGGAATATTGCAGATGAAGATTGGGGTCTCTAAAATAGGAAGTCTATTTTAGGTATATTCCAAAGGGCCCATGACTTTATTTGTTTTTGCCTGAGCCTGACATCTGATATGCAGGTGGACCCAGGCTGTTGTCTGGGGAGATGATGTCATGGCTGGAAAAAGGGCTAGAAAGCTGCACCAGGGAAGAGAGTAGCTACCAAATATGGGAAAAGTGTATAAATACTGTTGACTGTAAATCCCATCATTTTGATCTGGGGCCCATATTCAGCATAGGAGCCTATGTAACCTGTACATTCCTCCCTGTAAGTCTGAACTTGCATTCTGTGGTCATCAGTAGGAACATTCTGAGTTGCACCAATTTCAGGACTCATCTCCTTCAAGTGGTAGATAGAGTATGTTATTCAAGCCCCCATCAGAGGTTGGAACATTCTCTACCATTGTTGATCCACAATGAGGGCAAGGTCCTGTGGGGGCCCCCAGAAGGGTCCATTATGTTGTTCCTGATGGAAATGGCCAGCAGCAATGAGGAGAGGGGTCTACCTGAGGTCTAGGCTCATCATGTTTGTGTTCATTACTATTTTCTAATAGTTATTTGATGAATGTTGATATGTAAGTCTCATATTTTTATGCTACTTTATTTACTTTGACATTTTTTTCTTTTATATTGGAGAGATTAATGCTTTACTGTAAATACACCTATTGATACATGTGTAATTTTTTCAGTTTTCTAATAAAAAAAAATCTCATGCCCAGACTAAGTCTTCCTTCACTATCATGTACCAGGATCTGAAAGCCACCCCCACCTCTCCCCCAGAGTTCTTTACATTGGTGCAATATACCAAACCCAGTCCAAGTTCTGCTTTGTGCTTCCCCTTTCTATTCTTAGGTCTGAACTTCTGTCCATCAGTATCCATATTCATTATTTTTGGATTATCTTACTTAACATGATTCATTCAAGTTCTATCCATGATGAGATGAAGAAAATGACTTCATCATTCGTAACAACTGAGTAGTGTTCCATTGCGTATATATACCACAACTTTCTTAGAAACTCATCTGTTGTTGGACATCTATATTGCTTCCAGGTTTTGGCTATTCCAAATGTGCTGACACAAACTTAGTTGCAAGGAAGACAAAAATGAAAGTAAATCAATGGGGCTATATCAAATAGAAAAACTTCTGCATAGCAAAAGAAATTATCACCCCCCAAAAAGAGACTCCTGATAAAATGGTAGATCTTTATGTTTTATATATTGAACTAAAGACTAATAATCAAAATATTGTGATATTTTTCCAATAATTTGAAAATATGAAATACATGGGTTCAGCCAGTAATGGTTTACCAGGCTGAGCACACAGTTTACCTCTGTAAGGACCCAAGAGAGAGCCCCTCCTTGACACATGCAGAAAGAAGCTTCACGAACAGTGAAACAGGTCTGCATGTATCTTTCTCTGTCACTCTGTGTTTCCTCCCCTCTCAACTTATCTCTGTCCTAGCAAATAAAAAAAATAGAAGGAAAAAAGATTACTAAAAACAGTGGATTCATAGTGCCAGCATGAAGTCCTAGTAATGGTGGCAACAAAATGAAAACACAAAAGGCCTTATTAGTCCAGAAGCTAAACATAAATTTGTGACAGGCAGAATGTGAGTGATGAACTGTATGTAGCATGTCAACCTGCTTTGCTTTACCATCTATTATATTCTATCTTACCTCAGCCAATCTCAAAGTCATGCCAGGAGTTGATGAAAATGTTTTTTTTTTTACTTTTGCTTTTAGTTTCTTTTTTTTAAATCTTTCTGCTTCAGCTTAATATCTCTTCTTCTAAAACCATGAGTACATGCATGTTCTCTAGTTTCCATTTTGAGAAAGTTAACTTTGTTAGCTAGAAGTTTCCTCCATCTAGTTGCATTGAGGCAGTTAACTGATAAAGTAAAAGCTATATAAAAGTGTTATAAATGTGTTAATGACATCATAAAGGAGGTGATAAAGTAAATATGTGATGGTTTATATAGGAACAGAACTCCAGACCAGCTGAGTTCAACTTATTTCCTTATTTAATAGGCTATATATTACATATACATATATATGTGTATATATATATATATATATATATATATAATTCACTCATATTCATCAACAAAGCAACTTCTGTAACCCAAGAACCAGGCTGAACTCTGATGACTAAGTAATGAGCATATTGCAGACTAAAACTAAATCTGTAGTTCTCTCCTAATATTTCCATTCTGCCAAATGAATGTTTGACAGTTCCCAACTTCTATAATCACGACTCAACTCCTTATATTAAATTTTTACATATACATTTTCTATAAAACCCTGAAAATGAATAAAAAAGATAGAGATAATTAAACCAGTATTTCATCCTAGAGGTCCAAATGAGTGATAGTGCTAACTTCAACTCAGATCTTATCAGCTAATAAATGTACTAATAAACATATTCATTGAATACACCTAAATTAAAATCTGTGCAAAAATATATGGTGAGCTGGATAGAATAATTAGTGGATTGAAGAAAATTTAAGTTTTATGTATGATTCCAAGCTTTATGGTTTATAAAACTGTATAGATGGTGTATATTCACTGAAGTGGTGAGTGCATAGAGAATGACTGAGTTTTGGATGTGCAAGGGTAGTTGGATTGTATAATCCTACTGAATAGATTTAAAGTATGTTTGGATTTTAATATGGCTATTTTCTAGATGTCATCTGGGTCAAGTCCGTTTGTATTTATGAATATATACCTGATTAGATTACTTTGAAAATAAATTTGAAAATCATTAACAACTTAATGGTTAATTGCTACACTATGATAATATTGTCTATAGAATGAATATCAAAAACCAAAAGATAAAATAGATTTTCCTGAAAGTGAGTAGTTTTAATAGCCTTTTTTTTGTTTGTTTTGGTCAATCCAGTTTTCAGGGTTTTTTTTTTTTTTTACAATTTTTTATTAACAGTGGTTTACAAAATTTTAAGATTACAGGGTATAGTTCCTTACCTCAACCAAGTTCTGTGGCCCTGCCCTCACAAGTATAAGCACTATAGTTTTCACAAACTCTTAGAACAAAGTTTTTGTTTGTTTGTTTCTTACACTTCTGTGTTTGTATTTGTTTGTTGCAAATTCATGTATCTCAGCTTCCTGTATTTCACATATGAGTAAAATTATCTAGTTATATATACTTCTTGACTTATTTCACTAGATATATTCACCTCGAGTTCTACTCAGTTCATTTCAGAAGACATAATACCATCTTTTATGTGTAGAAAATAGTTATTTCATGGATTGTATATATATATATATATATATATATATATATATATATATATATATATATATATTAATCTAATCACCTGGCAATGGGAATTTAGGCTGCTTCCATTCACTGGCTCTTAGAAATAATATAGTGATAGATCTTTTTTACTTTTATTTTTTTAGTGATTTGGTAGTATTTCACAAAATTACAAGATAACAGAGGTATAATTTCACACCATTTCCACCACCAGATGTCTGTGTCCCCATTCCCTTGGGGCACACTAATTGCATCAGTTCTCCCAAGATGACAGATATGTCTTGACTACTACTTCTATAACTATTATGGTAAATCTTTTTTAAAGTCATCAATTTATTGTGTAGTTGAGAGAATCAGAGAAGAAAGAGAAAAAGATAGGATCAGATCACTGTTCAGCTCTGGGATGAAGTGATATATAGTTGAACCTGTGGTTTCTAAGATCACATGCATGCAAGTTTATCTCTGTTCCCACCTCACATCCTAAGAAGTGCTGAAGAAGTGCCTGGAAAAGAGATGAAGTTAATAAAAAGCACAGTGAAGCACATGCTTCAAGGAGGGGAAGTAGTCAACAGAATTGTGGTACCTTCCAGAAGTCAAATAAGAGGAGAATTTCAAAACCTGGGCGCAATCTATATGCCCAACAGATAAGTGGCTAAGAAAAATTGTGGTATATATTCACTATGAATTACTACTCAGCTGCTAAAAACTATGAAGTTGTCTCCTTTGCATCCTCTTGGATGTTTAGTGAGATAAGCCAAAATGGAAGGAATACCAAATGATCTCAAATTATTAGTAATAAGGAACTTAATATGTAGGGGCAGAAAGAGAGAACACTAACTGAAACATGGATTGAATGTGGTGTATTGCCCCAAAGCAAAGGACATTGGGGAGGGAGCAGGAAGGGAGAAAATGTTGAGGCTTGGTACATAATGACATAATGCAGTTGTATGTATATGTCAGTGGATGCACTGTAAAGCATTAACCCTCTTAATAAAAAGAATTAAAAGATTCAATTTTTGTTATTGTTGTTTAATTAGTGATAGATAGAGCATTGCTTTGTCATATAGTGATAAGAATAAAATTAGAACTGTCACAAATGCAAGGCCTGTGTTCTTCCTGATGAGTCTATTCCCCAGTCACAAGATGAGGATTTAAAAATTCTACGTTTTTGTGATATGAACACATCATTAGAGACCTTTATGAAAAAATATTACAAATATACTATAGACATAAATACAAATGCAGTAAATTGGGAAATCAGTATAAAGTGATAAAATTATACACACATGTTTCTTATGAAGGGAACTATGCAATAAAGAAGTTGATGAATTATCTGACTGCAAGACAGAATTAAGTTGTGTTTAATATACTTTAGATACTGTGACTTTTACATATTTAAAATGTGTAAAATATTTCTGCACACATAACTAAAAGGAAGGTGCAATTAAGAATAGAGTCTTAATATAGGATTTAGGTTGATTATCAGTAATTAGCTTGTACTTCCTTCCTGTGATCCTGGATTTTAGTAATTAAAAAGAAAAACAAAGAGAAGTGGTCTTGCTGTGTACTATCCAATTCTAAATTTGAATTGTCTTATTGAGAGTCACAAAAACTTATATAAAAACAGATAATTATTGTTTCTAACACCAATCACTTTCTGATTTCCGCTAGCCCCATTATATCCATATATCCTTTGCATATTTTTTTATTCTGACCAATCCTTTCCTAGAGTTTTGGAGAAGCATCAGCCTGTTACCTCCAGCTCCTCATTGTGGCCCATTCTATTAGATTATCTTCTAAATATTGGTTATTAATATGCCAACTTGACTTGAAAAAAAGAAGACTTACCTGCTTCTTGTAGCTCGTTGTTTGTCTATATCTGAAATGTTGTTATCTTTGGTTCTAATCAAGGAAGGCATTTAAATTTATTAAGTAAGCTCTTAAACTAGAAACTTCATTGCAAACAAATGGCAGGGGAACTGTAGTCCTGGTTACCCTCCAAGCAAATGAAATATAAACTCAAAGATTACCCAAAGCTCAAGAGTTATTGATAAGTTCAGCCACTGATAGCAGACATAATTTTTCAAGCCAGTTGCTCAACAAGCCATACCTCCTTGAAGACAGTGGTACTTGTAATTTATCTGCACCTCCTGAGAACTTTTAACATAGTATAGATCAAGAAAAATAAAAAGATGTGCAGGAAATGTTTGCTGAATAAATGGTGAATGACGTTTGCTCACTCAACCCAATCTTGCACTTTGTAGGAGATATATTCCTCAACACAAACCTCTAGCAGCATCACTGCATTGAAACAGCTTTCAGTGCTATTCTCCAGATATCATCATCAGCACATAATGTACTGGTGCTCTCAGAGGCCTCACATGTAAAATATTTAAGGTTTCAGAAATACAGAATAACAAAGATCTCTTGTCAAAATTGTTTCATCTTCAATACTTTGAGGAAGTCACTATTTCTATCTCTAGCTCTTTGACCTAGATTGTATCAATGACACCTGTATTACGGTCAGTGGTTTTTAGCAGGTATGCTATGGAGTTATTATTTAGAACAGGGTAATTCTTCTTCATATGAAAACACTGCAGATTGTACGGTGATTAGCACCCCTTAAGCTTACCTCCCTATGCTCATGATACTTGCTGTCCTATTCGTTATGAAAAGGTGTCCCTGAAGTAAAAGGAAAACTTAAGTCAACAGACATAAAAATGCTGAGAGAAGTAACCATGATTAAGCTTCAAAAGCTTGCATTTTGATTCAACTATCTGCTTTTAGATGCAGATAGAGGATGAGGAATGTGACCAATGTATATAGAAAAAAAATGTAGCTCATTTTCTAGGGCAAAAATATAAAGGCAGCAGTTGATTCTTTGAGAAATGTAATGCTTTTCTAAAACAAGCACTTTCATGTAATGAATAGTCAGAGAAAAGCACAAACACAGGGACAGGTATCAAAATGTATTCATTATAAACAGAAATACTACTCACATCCTACTGCCCCTCATTACCAAACTTTTGTTAGGCAGAGGAAGATTTAGAGAAACTGAGAATGGAAAAAAAAATTTTAAAAAAATATAATGATTTCTGTATTGTGTCCTTTTCTTTTGATTGGAATGAGACTTTCTTATTCACCACAACTTATTTAAGCACATTCACATCAACCAGGAACACTAGAATGAAAAATTTATATAAATCATGTTGTTAGACTTCTGTGAAGGAGCAGAAATGTTTCAGTGTCTAAGAGAGAGTTTATTCTATCATAAGCAAAATATGCCACAATGTCTACAAAGAAGGGTGATAAGGAAATGCTTTTGTAGGATTCACACCTTTGCTACTCAACCATGAGATGACCTTTAGGAAACATGAAAAAAAGAGTTTGATGGAAGCATATGGGTATAACTTAAGCCTAGGCTGCTTTCTTGTATGATCTATGTATCCATTAGTTCTCAATGTTTTTCAATGAAATATGCTGATTTCTATATGTTGTTAAAGAATTACACGCGCGCGCGCACACACACACACACACACACACACACACCAATTTGAAACATTGCTTAGGATTTATCTAAAATAATCTAATCACTCCATATTAGCAGATTCAGCAGGACATGTTTGAGATTCCATAGTACCAGTTTAGCTTTTGATGCTAAAAGCTATTCAACCTTTGAAAGAGAACAGCTTAGAAAAGTTATGCATATAACAGTGAATTGTTTGCAATAGAAAAAAACTGCAAAGTTCTATTCTCAGTAGTCCACACAACAGCTTCTTTGTGACAAGAAATTTGAGCGTCAGCTTTGCAGATATTCTGAGTTCCTTTCAGCATGAAACAAACGTGATTTTTTACTCCAAAAAGGAAATTACACTAACAAATTGTTGTATTGTAAATGAAGTTGAACAACAGGTTTATTGAATAGGCAAATCATTGCTAATTAGCACCATAAGAGACTGTGTAAAACACTTTATGAGCACAAAAGATTCTTGAAAAAGCAAACTCTTTTTACAGTTTTAAAGGTTAAAATCCCAAAAGTAAGGTGCCAGCCAGGTTACTTTTCTTTGAGTACCTTAAGTTACAGATCATTTCTAGGCTTCTAGATGGCCACATTGTTTCTGCATCTTACCTGATAGCTCTCTGTACATACCTCCTACTCTTTATGTCTACAAGTTTTCTTATAACACTCCTCTTGTAATAGATTATTAAAAAGAATCTTTTGAGCTGGAAATCCCAGGATTTGCATTCTGGTTCTAGAAATGTCATTTTTGGGGGTCGGGCAGTAGCACAGTGGGTTAAGCATATACACGTGGCACAAAGTGCAAGGATCTGCTTAAGGATATCAGTTTGAGCCCCTGGATCCCCACCTGTGGGGGAGTAGCTTCACAGGTGGTGAAGCAGGTCTGCAGGTGTCTATCTTTCTCTCCCCCTCTGTCTTCCCCTCCTCTCTCCATTTCTCTCTGTCCTATCCAACAAGGAACAACAATAATAACCACAACAAGACTACAACAACAAGGGCAACAAAAGGGGAGATAAAATGGCCTCTAGGAGCAGTGGATTCGTGGTGCAGGCTATGAGCCCCAGCAATAACCCTGGAGGAAAAATATATATTATATATTTTATATATATAATTTTTGGATTTTCACTAAAAACAAACAAAAACACTCAAATCCTCTATACATCTCCTGTTTTCTCTTTTCTTCTCTTATCTTTTCTCTTCTTTCTCTTTCTCTCTCTCTCGTCATAGTATCTACTTACTAGGATGTGTGTGTGTGTGTGTGTGTGTGTGTGTGTGTGTGTGTGTGTGTGTGTGTGTGTGCAGGCGTGTGAGAGAGTGGACAATTGAAGATTTCTCATGCCTGGTACATAATAATGCAATATATAGCAGCAGCAGTGGTAGGATCTTTAAAGTGTGAATAGAGTTCCGTCATTTATACAGTGCCTCATGGTCTTGGACAGATATGAACTTGCAGTGTTGATAGTAATGCTCTTTACAGCACTTGAGATTAGAATTTCTAATTGAAGATCCACAAATTAATATCAGTCTTATAAATAAACAGAAATTCAGGTACTAGAGTTAAAACACATGTGAACATGTGTATTTTCTTACAGGAAGGTCCATAGATTTTAATCATGTTCACCAAAGGATACACTTGTCATAAAAAGATAAATATATTCACAGATATCAATGAATAAAAAATACAAGATTCCAAAGCTGATCTTTGATAAAGGGGATGGTGAATATGGTAACTATTAAAAAATAATGCCAAGGGAGTCAGGCGGTAGCGCAGTGAGTTAAGCACACATGGTCTGAAGCACAAGAATCAGTGTAAGGATCCAGGTTTGAGCCCCCAGCTCCCCCCCACCCCTGCAGGGAAGTCCCTTCACAGGCAGTGAAGCAGGCGTACAGGTGTCTTTCTCTCCCCCTTCTCTCTCCATTTCTTTCTGTCCTAACAACGATGACATCAGTTACAACAACAATAATAAAAGGGAGAACAAAAGGTAAAATAAATAAATATTATTTTTTAAATAATGCCAAATAACCAGCTTATGTTTTCTGTTAGAAGTAAGTTTTATGTGTGTGTTACAGCAGTTGTGTGATACATGAGGAAGTACATTCTGAGCAACATGTTTGGTGAGTTATATTGCTCTTGTGTGAACATAGAATTAACAGTGAATTTTGACTATTGAAGGGCCCTCAAGAATTAAACAACATATGGTGCCAGGAGACAGTTCATCACTATGTAAAAAACAGGGTTTGAGGGGCCAGGTGGAAGGGTGGTGGTGCACCTGGCTAAGTTCACACATTACAGTGAGCAAGAACTCTGGTTCAAGCCCCTGGTCCCCATCTGCAAAGGAAAAGCTTCAGGAGTTGTTAATCAGGGCTGCAAGCTTCTCTCTGTCTCTCTCCCTCTCTATCTCCCCCTTTCTTCTTGATTTCTGGCTGTCTCTATCCAATAAATATAGTAAAATAACAATAATGATAAAATAAAATTATAAAGAAGATAAGAAGTCTATAATAATAATAATAATAATAATAATAACAATAATAAATGTGGGTTTGAGGCCCTGGTTTCCACAGAGGTGCACTATGCAAAAGGGAAATTTCCTGAATGGTGCAGTGGTATTGTCAGGTATCTCTGTGTTCCTTCCTATTTGTACTTAATCCTCTATGTGCATAAAGGGGTGAGGAGAGCTGCCAGGATTGGTAGAATTGTGTAGGTGTAAAGTTTCAGTAAAGAGCTGGTGGGGAAAAAAAGAAATATAAAATACCATGATAGTATATTAACCACAAGATAAAATAATACTATTGATAAATACAATAATTGTTGTCTGAACAAAATACTGTGGCACAGAAGTGGGTACAATGTCACTAGATAATACAAATTTGGGGGCTAATGTCTTGTTAATTGTGTCATTGATGGTAACAATGTTATATGGTACATGACTATATTGGCAATAGTATGGTATATGGTAGTTTAATCCTGATTTCTATTCTCTGCTCATTCTCTATGGGGTGTAACCTTTTTACTGGAGGGTTAGTGTTTTACAGTACTGTTGATAACACATGAGTATAGTTTCTCATTTTCTCATGAAAGTTCTTTGTAGAACACCCACAACTTACATCCTTGTAATTCATCATACATCAGCCCCTTCAGGTTCTCTTCACCACTTCCCTCCTCCTTCTTCCCCCAAGTCCTTTCTGTTGTTGAATACATCATACCCAGTCCAAGTTTTACTTTTTTTCTCTCTCTGCCCTTATTTCTTTTTTAAATGTTTTAATATTTATTTACTTTCCCTTTTTTGCTCTTGTTGTTTTGTTGTTGTGGTTATTATTGTTGTTGATGTCATCTTTGTTGGATAGGACAGAGAGAAATGGAGAAAGGAGGGGAAGACAGAGAGGGGGGAGAGAAAGACACCTGCAGATCTGCTTCACCGCTTATGAAGCGATTCCCCTGCAGGTGGGGAGCAGGGGGCTCAAACGGGGATCTTTACACTTTACATCAAGTGCACTTAACCAGCTGCACTACCACCCAATTCCCCTGTCCTTATTTTTAATGTCTACCTTTAAGTGAGAAAATCCTTTATTTTTCCTTCTCTTTTTGTCTGATTGCACTTTTGCACTTAGCATGATGTTTTAAAGTTCTATCCAAGATAAGACAAAAGAGATGGCATCAACATGTTAATAGTTGATATATATCACAAAATTTAAGCTACTCATCTGTTGTTGGACATCTGAGTTGCTTCCAACTTAACTTGGAACTATAGAACAGACCCCTATAGAAATTCATTCAATTAAATAAACCTTATCTACACTGGGATTTCCCTGAGCCCTTGGAAAAGGGCCCAAAGAGCCTATCATGCCTTCAAGACAACTATACTGGCCTATGAGAATATTAGCATTTATTATATAAAGTATCTGTTTATCTGTTGTCTGTCTGCTACTATATATCAAGGCTATGTGTTTAATAAATACCAAATAGGTGGTTCAGAGGTTGAGTGAATGTCTTGAATGTGTTTCATCCTCAGTACTGTGTATGATGGTAGTACTCTGTTCTCTTTCTAACAAACAAAAAGGGCAATTTTTCCTTTCTTTCAGGGAAACTAATGTTGCGGTATCAAGTAAGGATGACATCATGTTGGTAGAGATCTCTGGAATTACCTATTAATATATTACTTAGAATTGAACCTGACATGTCATTTCTTATCAATGATACATGTCAGACAAGTATTAGCCAATAAACTTAAAGAAGGAAACATGTAAATTATAAATACTGACAGCAGTATTTTTTTGGAGGTTTCAAGTTCAATACCCAGCATGACCACAGTCATCAGACAGCATTGAGCAGTACTCCGGTTGAAAAAAAAAAAAAAGGCAAAGTCATGCAAATGATAACTTTTATAACTGGTAAGACTGTTTATGTTGAGCCCCTAAGAAATTAAACTGAAAAGCTAAAAATGATAAGTCTTAATATGTAAAATGAATATGAATGAGGTGTCCATATTTACATACAAACTGAATGATAGCAATACCTTATGGATAGGGTATATTATATCTTATAATGTATAAGAATAAGGATATTGAATAATTTAATGACAATATGAGACACTTATATACTACCATATATATTCATCTCTATATATTATTTTTAAAATAATCTATGAAAAAATCAGTAGGAAAATAGGAGGAACACTGAGGGAAGTGGGGGGCCCCAGTGGTGGAACATGATGATAGTTTGGTGAAAAATGAAATGTACTTTCATCTATTTTAGACAAATGTGGAAATGTACTTTTATGACAATAATCCAGTAAATAAATGTTTTTTCAATTAAGTGTTACAGAAGGTGGAAATAAACAAAATTACATGTGAAACTATTACATTTGGGAATGTGAACTGGATAGTTCAGGGTATCAGAAAGGGACTTATATTTTTTACATTATCCTACTCTGATCAGATGAAATATATCTTTTTAGGACTAGAAGGTAATAAAAGACAAAAATGTACACTACATATTGGTTAGAGGATCAGTGTAACAAAAAGAGCAAACCATCACATATACATTCACAATATAGGCACACTCAAATATATAAAACAAGTACTAACTAACCTTAAAGGAGGCATTGACACCAAAAAAATATATAGCAATCTTCAATTCTGGTATGTGTCTTGTGCAGGGATGACCTTTTTCAGATATATCACATAACTATCTTTTAAACAATAATTTTTTTATTAATAGCACCAATATTTATAGTATACTGAATTAAAATCTTTCCAGGAACAACACTATGTTTATTTAATAATGAATCAACCCACACAATGGAATGAGAGCCACATATAATTTAAATATGGTTAACATAAACAAAATCATATACAATGTATTGTATTTCTTATGTGAACATAAAACATAGACTTCCTCTGGCAAAGAAGAGAAGTGTGGAAGGCTTTTAATGTAATATTCAGAAATAGTCTTTTCTAGGCTGTATCCCAGTTTAGACGGTCCATCTGCTGTCTATTCCAACCAGAAGTTGTTTTTTTTTCCATACTAATTTAATCTTTGATTCATAGTCCCTATTAAGATGTCTAATCAATATTCAATATCTTTAAAATCATAACACCTATTGAAACTGTTCATTTAAGTAATTCATATGAATAATATACCCATAGTACTACACTGTGGACATTAATTTACAAAATATACTTTAAATTAGCGTATATATGTATATATTCAGGATATATCTATTTTCTAAAACCCACTCAGTCCCAACATTTAGGGAGATGGTCCAGTTTATCTTTATTCTCTTTCATGCTATGTCAATAAAATATACAGACTTCTTTAATAGTGAAGAATCATTTATCTGATGAGCAGATAAGCTGAAAAAAATTAACTGTTATGCATAAATGTAAACACCATAGCACTTTCTGTGTGATAAATCCATTAAACATTTACCAGAACCATAAGCATCTTTGTAGTTTTAATCCTTATTTATTCCCTGTGAAATATGGTGTTGACTATAGAAATACCTTGCCATTCTCTTACTGTCCTTGTGTTTATTATCTTATATGATATCTTACTTCTTTTTTAATATTTATTTGTTGTTAATGTTTCGGGGGGCTCCAGCAGGCCGGGCTAGCTTCGCGGTGGTGAACAGAGACAGACTCGGGGACACACGGCTGGGCTGGGAAGCTGTATATCTTTACTCACGAGCGGGCAAACATGTGCTCTCCTGTCTTTCTCCTCTGGCAGCAGAGAGAGATGCTTAAACTAACCACCACACAGAACTCTCCTGCCCTTCTCCTCACGTGGTGGCACCAAGAACTCTGGAACTCTGTAGGGGTTCCCTTGGGTTGGGGACAAAACTAGCAGGGGCCAAACCAATTTTTCTGGCGGGGGGAGAGCTAGAACAAACCAATGTAAAGCATACAACAATTCCCCCTTTTCTTTTTAACTAAATGACTACAGTATCAGGGGTGTGGGATGAACAGAAACCTATATTGTACAGGCATTTTCAAAAAAGAAACTGGCACAAACATGGAGAAACATGTAAGCAAGTAACAAGAACCAGTGTGCTGCCAAGGGAAGGCCTGAGGGGGCTATTTTTTGCCTCTGGGCAAAACTTTATCAGCTTAAAAAAAACATTTCCTGCCTCTGGGGGGGCGTACTTGCCTCAACGGGCATTTTCTAGCATGGGGGGAGGGTGAGGCCTAGAGTCCCAAGGCATGGCTGCAGTCAGTCTTTGAGAAACCCAGCAGCATAAGGGAAGCTGCTAGTTTTGTGCAAAGTGTCCAAGGTGTACCAGTGAGTCCGATAGAAGTCCAAAGCAGATGTCCACCGAAGAATCGCCAGGGGGTGAATTGTTGTACATCTGTCTTGATGGGGAATGTCAGCCATCGGAATTCTGCTTTTCTGTAGAGAACTTGACAGCTGCAATTTACTTACTATGAAACAAACTTGTAGCAGGTTAGAAGTTTATCACAATTGATAACTCTATTACAATTAGAAGTCTTTTTTAGAATGATTTTAAGGTTGTTTAAAGTTTGAACAATAGAATGTGAAAAGGTAGACATAAGAATCAAGGAAAGAAAACCTCAGGCATGAGAATCATTAGCATAACCATTATGTAATCTACCATTTCTAATAGAGAAGGTAATTGAGAGTTTTACATATCAACAAGTCTATTTAACCTTCTGTTATACCCATTCAAGATAGAGACACACCCTAGGTGTGCACAGGTTTTTTTTTTTTTGACCAACTTAGTTAAAATATATTGATATTTAAACTAATTTTTACCTCAGAATTTAAATGTAAGTTAATTTTATCTTTATGAGAATTACGTTGAAAACCTTTTTCCTTTAACTCTGACTGGTAAGAATATAGCCTTAAAGTTATATTTTTAACCTTAAAGTTAATGTTACCAAACTTTAAACACACACGTAAACATGGTCTTTCATACACAAAGAGAGAAACCTTTGTTGTGAAGACATGTCATTTTTAAACACGAATTTAGATCTGTACTGTCTTAGTGGTTGTTGGGGGGTCACCATCCGGAGGTGGCTTCTCGCGCAGCTCCACTTCTAGGAATTGCAGGTTGCGATCTCTGCATGAATCTCTGCGTGTTCTAGCTTGTATGCCTTCAGACCTAAGCTGGAGATCTTGGCCAGGGGGCCCAGTTTCAGCAGAGAGCCCGCGGTATCTGGGTGGTCCGGGATCTGTCCAGACTTCATAGCACGATGGCGGGCGGGCCAGCTGTGCAGAAGGCATGGGCCGAGGTGCAGACCTGCTTCAGCGCTTGTGAAGCAACTCTCCTGAAGGTGGGGAGCCAGGGCCTTGAACTGGGATCCTTACACTGGCCCTTGCACTTTGTGTCACCTGCGCTTAACCCGCTGATCTCCCCAACATCTTACTTCTTTAAACAAGCTTTGAGATGGTTATTGTTTTTATTATTTTGTAACAAAGTTGGAAGTTATGTACCGCTTTGTCCCTGCTCATTTGAGAAAACATTATAGTTGGTATTCAGTGACTGTCTACATATTATAAGTTTTTTTTCCCTCCTTAAGAGAAGTTAAGTATAATTGTCCCCAAGACAATTTTCATTTTTTCCTTTCCTCTTTCTTTCCTCTTCCCTTTGTGTTTTTTTTTTTTTCTTTTTACATTTATTTTATTGGGGAAATAGTAATTAATGGGAAATATAGGTGCAACCTCTTTTTCTACTCAAATCCTTATTCTGTATCTTTTTCTTTTAATTTTTCTACTCCTTGTGGAGTTTGGAGACAGACCTTTTCTCATTTCGCAAGATCAAATCCACAATCCACCTTAAGTGGGTGCCTTTTCTAAATAAATCTGTATCCTTACCAAAAGAAGAACAAAAATAATATAATGGATGTTATGGTAAATTAAAACGAGAAAGTCTTCTCTCATGAAGTTTAAAATCTAATTGAAGAAATGGAGATTGTTCAAATGATAATGGTACTCTGTCAAGTTTAAATCACTGCAGCTACAATGACGTTTAATTCTGGATTCAGAGATTCAGGTATGTTTTATCTCTTCTTAGATTAAAAATACTCTGCTCTTCAAGATCCAATGAATTACTATCATCTTCATCCTCACAGCTTATCAAATATCACTTCATCACAGAATCCTTGACTGATCAGTTTTGTTTCAAGTACTCTTCAATGTGTTTCTCTCATTTCTACTATATTGTCCATTTTTCTCCAATTTTATTATTAGTGACTTAATAGTGATTTACAAAGTTACCATAAAATAGAAGCATATTCCATACCATTCCCACTACAGGGGTTCTGTGCCCCTATTCCCTCCAGAAGAAACTGCCACAGGGCTCTAAAGGTGATAGATATGTGTTGAATATATATATATAGGACATTTTCAACAAAGACAATAAGACATTGTTAAAAGAAATAAAGGATGTGACAGCTTTCTGCATATCATTTATGAAATAGTGAATATTTATTATGTGTTTTGTAGCCAGTATCAGGACAGAACTGTCATGAAAACCAGGGTTTTTGTTGTTGTTGTTTGTTTGTTTGTTGGCTTCGTTCCATTCCACATTCCTAGTACTGACAGAAGTGTCCTCCATAAGCACTCAAAATACATATATTAAGTAAGTACAAAGATGTGGGATTAGTGTAGGCTTTTCTAAGAAAGCAATACTTGGCAGAGTCTAAATAATAAATAGATGCTAATTAGGCAAAGTTGTATTGAATAGAGTTTTCACATAAAAAAACAGCAAGAACCAAAGATAAATACTTTTTTATTAGTGATTTAATAATGATTGACAAGATTGTAGGGTAAAGGTGTACAGTTCCATACAATTCCCACCACCAGAGTTCTGTATCCCATTCCCTTTATTAAAGGCTTCCCTATTCTTTACCCTACTGGTATTATGGACCAAAGATCTTTATGGGGTGCAGAAGGTGGACAATCTGGCTTCTGTAATTGCTTCCCTGCTGAACATGGGTGTTGACAGGTTGATCCATACCCTGAGCCCATTTTTAACTTTCCTTAGTGAGATAAGGCTCTAGAGAGGTGAGATTTCAGGATACATTGATGAGGATGTCTGCCTAGGGAGGTCAGGTTGATGTCATGGTAGCATATGCAACTTGGTGGCTGAAAAGCAGTAAAATATAAAGCAGAACAAATTGTTAAATGAATTTTAATCAGTGGCCTAAAAGTAAGAACAGAGCAGATGAAACTAAGGGTCTTCATGTGAGAAGAAACTATGAAGTCTATTTTAGGTATATCACAATGGGCCCATGACTAATTTTGTGTAAGTCCAACAGCTAAACATGCAGGTGGGCTAAAAGTATAGTCTGGGAAGAAATTGTCAGAGATGAGAATAGGACTATAAAAAGATACATTTTTCCCCACTCTTTCTAATTTCTTTATTGGAGGATTAATGATTTATAGTTGACATTAAATACAATAGTTTGTACATGCGTGACATTTCTCAGTTTTCCACATAACAATACAACTTCCACTAGGTCCTCTGTCCTTTTCCAGGGAAAATCATACGTTTAAAAGATAAATTGTTTGAAATATTATATAATAAATACGGTCATCTGATATGCATATTTTTGACTAGTGTTAATTTCATCCCTCAAATTCTATCCAAGATAGGGTGAAGAAGATGATTTTATCATTTGTAATAGCTGAATAGAATTCCATTGAGTGTATATACCACAGTTCTCTTAACCATTCTTCTGTTGCTGGACATCTGGGTTGCTTTCATTTTTAGGCTATTAGAAATAGTTTGGCTATGAACATAGGTGTACATAGATCTCTTTGGGTGGGTGTTTGGTTTTCTTTGGATAAATCCCTAGGGCAGTCTTAGGTTTTAGGATATGTTCAGGTCTTAGGATATACTAATTTCTAATTTATTTTACACTTTCTTTACTGGGGTATTAGTGGTTTACAGTCCATAGTAAAAGACAATAGTTTGTACATGTGTAACATTTCTTGGTATTCCACATAACAACTTAACCTTCACTAGGTCTTCCTCTGCCATCATGTTCCAGGACCTGAGTCCCCCACCCCACCCCAGAGTCATTTACTTTAGTGCAATACACCAACTCCAATCCTAGTTCTACTTTGTTTTTTCCTTTCTGTTCTAATCTTTCAACTTCTGTCTAGAGTGAAATCATCTCATACTCATCCTTCTCTTTCTGACTTATCTCACCATTTCCACTTTATTAAGGTAAGTTGAGACTGTCTTTCTCATGGTTTAAGCCAATTTACATTTCCGCCATAAGTGTAGATGGGTTTCTTTTTCCCTGAATCCTTGCCAGCACTTGTTGTTGTCTTTTGTGGTATATGAAATTTTCACAGGTGTGAAGTGGTTTCTCATCGTTATATACCAAGGACAGTGTGTGGGAGGGGGTTGAGTGAGCATTAGGAACTTAGTATAGGATGGTGGAAGAGGACCTAAATGGTAGAGGGAGTGATGTGCAGACACTTATAATAAGATATGAGCAATTGTATCCAGGTATTCTTGAATAAAACAATTTTTAAATTTTACATAATTTAGATAATCGAAAGACTATTATATAAAATATATATTTGAATTAATCAGTGAAGTGTGAATCCTAATAAATATTCATCATGTATAAACTCTAATTGCTTTTATTGTTGAAATTATTTAAGTCCATAGATAAAAAAAATAATAATAAAGCCTGTTCATTGTCTTAGAGGAGCTCTCCTTAATATTTTTTTATCCATAGTAAAAACTGTAATTAAACACCATTTTAATCTTTGAGTTGCTATCAAATAATTGAATGCACCTTAAGAGACCTTGAGGACATTCTGCCTTTCCCCCTTTATCAATTGTAATTTTAAATGAACAATGTAGAGTCTAAACTGTAAGTCACTTTGCATCCTTTTTCTTACTGTTGATATGATAGTTGTGCCTCTAGGTCCTGCTGCTGATGTGCATGATGATGTGGGGGCGTGGGAGCAAACTCCAGTATACTTGCGGGCTGTAAAAATTCACAGTGATGATGGTTTTTATATAACCTCATTACAAAGAGACCCAAATTAAAACAAATAGTGTTCATTCGGATGTATAGCAATGTGCCCCTGGTCAGTGGACATGTAATTGTCAGAGTAGAGCATAAAAAGTATAGATCCAAAGTCCCAAAATATTAAATCATTTATTTACAAAGAAATAGCCAATGTTTTTCTTTTATCCAAGGATTATCACCCTAATCTATAAAGATAATTGGGCACATGTGATGACAATTGCTTGCTTGCATAGTTTCTATGGAGCTCTTGAACTGCCCAGTCTGTTAAAAAATGCCATCTACTTGCTATTCATCCTCTCTTTTTGATGACAAGAGCTAGCTAATTTCTCTAATCATTACTTAACATATCTTAGTGTAGAACGTGACAGAATAAAGATCCATTGGTAGCTTTTGACAAAGGAACGTGCCTAATTACTTAGGAAGCCAAGTCTTAATTAGAAAATTGTAATGAATTTGAAGAAAAAAAAAAAAAAAGAATTTCAAGACATTCTACTTGCTGTGTTTTGCTTGCCTCTGGAAATGAGAACAAGTGATCCTGTTCTCAGATGTAAACCTTTCCTTTATAAGGAGTCTAACTCTACTAGATGCATCTATTTAAAACATCTCAATGATGCCTCAAAGACAACTTTGAAAACCACTCACTATAGAAGTAATTCTGATGTGATTTCAAAGCTAGAGAGATACATTATCATGGAAACAGGGTTTTTGCTGATTTGAATTTCATCTGCTCCTGCTGCTTCTCTCTTCTTTCTGAAGTGATAATGCCTCTTTATGACTTTAGTTTTTTTCCTGCTTTACCAAAATGTATTGTCAGGAATAAAATATGGTGATTCTAGCTAGGAGTCACAAGGGCAGATGAATTCTAAACTACAAAGACCCATATTCCTAGATGAGATGAGCTTTCTTTATCACCACTGAAAATCTATCTTTGGCTATTTTAAAAACTAAACAAACAAAAAGTTTTCAATAAGATCAGAAATATTTAAGAAAATAAAACAGGATCATTTGAAACTGTGATTAAGGTACAGCACTGTAGCATTTTATTTAAAATAGTTTCAGAAAAACCAAGATTAAGGAATAAAACCAAATTGGTGCCTATTATATAGTATTGTTTATATAGCAATATTTGCTCTATTCCAAAATGAAATCATAGATTGATAAGTCACTTTAAAGGAAGGGACTTCTGGTTTAGCATAAGCATAAAACTTAAGTAGGCATGTATCTGTCTAACCATTGTAAATGGACTGTGCACAATGACCACCACAAGTTGGAAATTGGATCCTATTTGCATTTATGCTATGGTTTTGCATTGAATTGAAATGGATAGATATAAAACACTCTCTGGTTATTCAGTGGACTCTTAGGATAATGATTTTGAGTCCAGTAAACCTCATGTCTTGAGGTGCTGGAAACACAAAACATATCCTAGAGGAATGATATGTATGTGGTGAGGATGGAAGATGAGCAAATATTCCCTGAATATTCCTTCAGTTGGCTTGACAACTGATTGATGGTTTCATCTGGATACACCACTCACAACTCAGATTTCCAAATGTGTTAGTTCACACTCTTCTCTTTTTTCCTTTAGTTGTTTGGTATTTAATATGTTGGGTTATTTTATTACTCTAAAGATGATATGGACAACCTATCAACTTTCTTGGCTCTGACTTTATTTTATCAGCTAGAAAGGTCAGCAGCAAAATCCATTTACATGGCTGTTAAATAGGTGTCAAAGATTAATGACAGAGGGTGCTTGTGGCCTTAAGAAAAACATCAGTTAGTATCTATTTAACACCCAAGGAGTCATTCATTTTTTTTTTACCTCTAAAGACAAATTTATCTTAATTTTAAAGACTTTCAGAGGGAAGACTTGATGTTTGTTTGTTTGTTTGTTTTTTATTTAAGAAAGGATTAATTAACAAAACCATAAGGTAGGAGGGGTACAACTCCACACAATTCCCACCACCCAATCTCCATAACCCACCATCTCCCCTGATAGCTTTCCCATTCTCTATCCCTCTGGGAGCATGGACCCAGGGTCATTGAGGGTTGCAGAAGGTAGAAGGTCTGGCTTCTGTAATTGCTTCCCCGCTGAACATGGGCGTTGACTGGTCGGTCCATACTCCCAGTCTGCCTCTCTCTTTCCCTAGTAGGGTGGGTCTCTGGGGAAGCTGAGCTTCAGGACACATTGGTGGGGTCTTCAATCCAGGGAAGCCTGGCCAGCATCCTGGTGGCATCTGGAACCTGGTGATTGAAAAGAGAGTTAACATACGAAGCCAAACAAATTGTTGAACAATCATGGACCGGAAGCTTGGAATAGTGGAGAGGAAGTGATAGGGGGGTACTCACTGCAAACTCTAGTGTACTTCTGCTTTCAGGTATATATTTTGCAGTAGTTTATGGATACGTGTGAACATATTCTCTCTCTCACAGAAACTGGTGTATATCTAGGTTATGGGACTTTGTTAGAAAGTGAACCACCTGAGATGAAATTAGAGTGTACTATAAAAGGAAAGGTCTCACCCGAGTAATGAAGCTGAAGGGTTGTCATTCCACTCGTGAAGTCTCTGGACACAGTCTGAGGTGAAGCATGTTGAGGTGGCAATCGTTGCGTTGGTTAGGTTGTGATCGGCGGATGCAGTATTATTTGGTATGGATTGGGAAAGGCATACGGGAAAGTGGGCCCTATCCAAGGGTTCCAGGACTGGGGGAAGTAGGGGCTCTATAGTGCAGATGTGAGGTTCCTGCTGTCTTAGGGTTCAAAAAGATAATCGTTAGTTAATGTTGTCATCACATTATTTGGTAATTGGGTTAACTTTGAAAAGTCCTTTTGTTATGGTTTGCTGTACAGTATCTAGTATCTTGTATATAGCTGTGCTATTGGATGCTTCTAATCTACTTGGTCTAGGCTTTTGAGAGAGCCCACATATCAAATACACAGCCTATATATTAAAAAGATTCAGTTTGTGTTTTGAAAAACTTTGAGACATACAAATGATTTCCCCCCTCTCATATTAATCAACTACAAATTTATCTTAATTTTAAAGACTTTCACAGGGAAGACTTGATGTTTTGTAATTGTTCACAAATATGTGTCTTGAAATTGCATGTCTCTTCTGTTACAGACAGTGCTTTATGAATATTTTTATTTAACTTTTCTAAGTCTAGCTTTGGATACCAGGTGATTGATCTATATCCACTATTCAGGGTTGTCCTTGGAAAGGATTAAACTGATTTTCAGATATTTTATAAATGATGAAAGGTTCTTGGGGGAAATAGAGGATGCAGACAAGACAGCTTACCTGGGAAGGTGCCTGCTTTGCAGTGTTCACAACCCAAGTTTGAGCCATGCACCAATGGGGAATTCCCAATGGGGAGTCGTTGATGCTATGGTATCTCTCCTTCTCTACCTCTGTCTTTCTACCTGAAAAATCCAGTTCAAGGCAGTGAGACCTTGGCAATGACAAATATGTGTGTGTGTATACATACATACATATATATATATATATATATATATATATATATATATAATTTAAACAATAACTTAGCTCCATGATTCTTAGAAATATTTATAGTCATATAGTGTAATTCATGTAAAAATGTTAGTTGAAATGATGAGTGTTCTATCTCTTATATAATTAATTGGCAATTTATGAGGTTAGTCTATTTCATCTCTTCTGCAGGTCAGCTTTTCAACAAACATAACTGTTGTAAACATTTTTTTCTTTAAAGATAAATATACACTGTCCCTGATTCTCTTAATCATTCATTAATTCATTTTTTTATTGAATAGAGGCAGACACAGATCAAGAGGGGAGAGGGAAAGAGAAGAATAACTATAACACATTTTCACTGCTGCTGAAGCTTCCCTCATGCAGGTATGAACAAAGGGTTTGAACTTGATACTTGCACATATAACACCTGTGCTCAACTGGATGAACAACTACCAGGCCCCTTTGCAGATTCTTTTGTGGATCATGATTAAGATAATGGAGATAGAATAGAGAATAGTTTTGACATCTTTATCTCTGCCAACAACTTGTAAGCATCTGCAAGTTATTTTCTAGGAATGAAGCTAGTTCAATGTCTTTTAGAATTCTGCAGTAGACCATTATCACTTCTAAATGTCATGGATATTTGGATCACATGGGGCTTAAGAATGATGGAATTGGGAGTCAGGCAGTAGCGCAGCAACTTAGGCACAGGTGGCACAAAGTGCAAAGATCGGCATAAGGATCCTGGTTCGAGCCCCCTGTATCCCCACCTGCAAGGGAGTCACTTCATAGGCAGTGAAGTAGGTCTGCAGGTGTCTTTCTCTCCTCCTCTCTGTCTTCCCCATCTCTCTCCATTTCTCTGTCCTATCCAACAATAATGACAACAATAATAATTGCAACAAGGGCAACAAAAGGGAATAAATAAGTAAATACATAAATTTAAAAAAGAATGATGGAATTTCCAATTCCTCCAATTCTATGAGAATAGAAATTTCTATAATTTTATCTAACTCACTCTATTCTTTTGTATTTTTTTCCTTTTATTTAAGAAAGGATTAATTAACAAAACCATACGGTAGGAGGGGTACAACTCTACACAATTCCCACCACCCAATCTCCATATCCCACCCCCTCCCCTGATACCTTTCCCATTCTCTATCCCTCTGGGAGCATGGACCCAGGGTCATTGTGGGTTATAGAAGGTGGAAGGTCTGGCTTCTGTAATTGCTTCCCTGCTGAACATGGGCGTTGACTGGTCGGTACATACTCCCAGTCTGCCTCTCTCTTTCCCTAGTAGGGTGGGTCTCTAGGGAAGCGGAGTTCCAGGACACATTGGTGGGGTCTTCAGTCCAGGGAAGCCTGGCCGGCATCCTGATGACATTTTTTAAGATATAGGTTTTGATGGATTCTGTAAGTAATTCTGAATTCCTTTTCATTGGCAGCTCATTTTTACAAGTCCCCAGAATTGTTGTAAAACTGTTTCACTGATACAATCAAGAATACTATAAAATGAAAAAGTGTGAATTTATTTTACTATCCATAATGATAATATTATTTGTGTTCCATGTGACAATATTCTTCTAAAAGAAATTGTGCTAATAACTTTCCTTCAATGTTTGTCAAGAACTTTAGGCCTTAAAATAATTCTTGATTTTTTTTTCTAGTATAATCCAACTTAGAAGTCACAAACACTTCATGAATTTGAGTGTACTTGGAGGTTTTGAATAACAATATGATTTGGGAATTAACATTTGAAAGGGCTAAATATGTTTTAAGTCTATTTGTTACTTTGAGATATTTACAGAGATAATTTGGGAAGAAAAAGAGAGATAGAGAGGGATAGAGAAAGACACCTGAAGCACTGCTTCACCACTTGTGAAGCTTCTTCCCTCATGCAGGTAGGAACTAGAGCCTTTAAACATTGTGACTCAACTAAGTATTTCATTATTTAGCTCCAAGGTCTTAAAATTTTATTTCTTTATGACTTTACATTTAGACTTGTTTCTTTTTTTTTCTTTCTTTCCACAATCCCCCACCCCACTCCCCTCACTCTCCCCCCACACATAGGGTTAGCAGATGATGTCCAAGAACATTATTAAAACTGGAGTTATTAAGTCTGACAAAAAAAAAATCCTATAGATATTAGGAAATAGTTGGTGGTCAATCTTTAAAACTCACACATTACCATGTACAGGGACAGGGGCTTAAGCCCTTGCCTCCCAGCTGCAGAACCAAAGCTATAAAAGCAGTAAAGCTGTACTGTATGTGTTTATCTTTCTATCTCCCTCTCAGTGTTGCCATCTTCTCTCAGTTTCTCTCTGTCATATCAAATTAAAGAAAAAATAAAAGGAAAAAATAGTTGTCAGGAGCAGTAGGTTCATCCTGAAGACACCCAGCCCCAGTGATAAACCCAGGAAAGAAAGAAATAAAGGAAGGAAGGGAGGAAGGAAGGAAGGAAGGAAGGAAGGAAGGAAGGAAGGAAGAAAGAAAGAAAGAAAGAAAGAAAGAAAGAAAGAAAGAAAGAAAAAGGTACGAAGGAAAGAAAGAAAAGAAAGAAAAAAAGATTTAGATTTTATACTCAAGTTATAACAGTTGTTTCTACCTGTTTTATGAGCAAGAAACAAAGAATGGGGTCTGGATAGTGGCACACTTGACTGAGTGTACATCTTACAGTGAGCAAGAATCAGCATCTGAGCACCCAGTCCCCACAATTTCAGGGGAAAATGTTTGCAAGTGGGGAAGCAGTGCTGCAGGTATCTCTCTATCTCTTCCTCTCTAGCACCCCCTTTACTCTTGATTTCTGATTGTTTGTATCAAATAAATAAATAAATGTAGTAAAATATTTAATAGATTAAAGGAAGAATATGCAGAGGGGGATGCAGACTCTCCAGACTGACTGAACTGAAACTCACATCTTCCAAGAAGAAGGCAGAGGAGGAAGAGGAGAAGGTGAAGGAGGAGGAGGAGGAGGAAGAGGAGGAGAAGGAGAAGAAGGAGGAGGAAGAGGAGGAAAAGGAGAAAGAGGAGGAAGAGGAGGAGAAGATGAAGAAGGAGGAGGAGGAGGAGAAGGTGAAGAAGAAGGAGGAGGAGGAGAAGGAGAAGAAGAAGAAAGAAGAAGAAGAAGAAGAAGAAGAAGAAGAAGAAGAAGAAGAAGAAGAAGAAGAAGAAGAAGAAGAAGGAGAGAAAGAAGGAAGAAAAAGAAGAAGAAAAAGAAGAAGAAAGAAGAAGAAAAAGAAAAGCTGAAAATCTACCCTCAACCTCCACCCAGAGATTTTTACATTGCTCCCAAACTACAAACTTAGTCAGATTCTCCTTTAAGTTTTCCTTATTTATTTTGCCTAACTGGTTGATAATTACAAAAACCCATTGCTTTATTTTTACAATTTCTTCATAAAAAGTTAATGCTAAAAGTAATATTCAGTCGTAGGTTTTAGTTGTCAGAACAAATAGCCATTCAGGAATAATGAAGTTCCTTTCATTGTACTGGAAAAAAAAGTTGTTTATGCTTGTTAACTGTGTCCTGTTAATGAGATATCATTTTATTCCCTAGTATTATGACTCTTCACAACACACTTTGATTTGGTTTTAACGTTCAAAGCTGCTCTATCTCAGGCATATTACAATGAAGGAAATTTACATTTGTTTGTTTGTTTTGTAATTTGGCCAATATGTCTCACATACAAGAATAATAAAAGGGAAATGTATTCAAAGAGAAAGATAGAAAAGTGATGTGACAAGGTGAGTAGAAGCTATAATATTAAGATGTCTGGTGGCAAGATGATGGTGCATCTGATTGAGAGCACCTGTTACAATGAACAAAGACCTGAGTTAGAGACCTTAGTCCCCACTTGCAAGGGGGGATGCTTCATAAGAGGTAACGCAGTACTACATATGTCTCTCTCTATCTAGCCATCTCCTCTCAGTTTCTCTTCGTCTCTATACCAAAAAATAATAAAATTAAAAATATATTTTAAAATGTATACAAGATTAATTCTAGTGAGAAATTGTAATAACTATGAGTAAGAGTACTTAGAGATAAAGCAAAATTCAATTGTCTGCATGCATTACAAATACTCAATCCCATCTCTCAGTTCTTATAGCAAAAACTGAAATTGTGTGATGAAATCTGTATAAATGTGTGAAGCTGCAAAAAGAAAGGAACATTGGATTGGGTAAAAAGATACCACAGTTTCTGAAATATGTTTTATTCATTTTTGAAACATTCAGCTAAGTTATGTGCTGTGTCTAGGTCTTTTATCTAAGTATTGTTGCAACATTATTTATATGTCTTCCATACTCCCTTTAACTCAAAATTTAGCTAAGCTCTGTATCACTGGAAATATATTCATTATTTCCTTCATTTCAATACATTGGAATCTTCTTAACATTTAGGATTCTATGGTGGCTAAAGAATGGTAAAAGAGTACACTACTTACTTTTAAAAGATTATTGGATCTACATTTGGCAATATTCCTCAAGTCTAAAGCCTTTTACAATGTCTCTATTTGCCATTTCTCTGTGTCTCTGTTTACAGCCAAGTCCACAGATTGGCTAAGAGGGTATGTGGTAAGATTAAATCAGGCTTTTAGTACTGAATGCGCGCGTGTGTGTGTGTGTGTGTGTGTGTGTGTGTGTGTGTGTGTGTGTGTGTGTGTTTATTTTTACTATTGTTTACCTGAAATATATATATGGTGGTATAATACAGTGATATACCAATAACATTTTTGATATGGTGAAATAGATTACATAACAGGATATCTGCTTTGATATCTATCTAACCCAGATTTGAACCTCCAGTATCATTTGGAAATACCACACGTGTCCCAAGTTTATGCCTCTATACACTCTATAGGAGCATCACCATTAAACATTGAACTACTGGTGAAAAAAAAGTCAGCTTGAGATAAAGTATAGTGTATTTGGGAAGACAAAAACATAACAACAAATCAAAAACCTAGTTCATCATTGTAAATTTATAACTTGAAGTAAGCAAACTGTTGCAATGATATAAATGACAGGATCAAACAGTATCTACAGAAGCATCAAGTTGGTAGTATGAAAAGTGGATATTTGAAAAGTAAGGTAAATTTATCTAGGAGGAGTACAAATAGAAACATAGAGAGATCTAAAAATAAGTTTAGAGCCTTGGGCACTTGCCTAGGAGACTAGGAAAGAAGTGGGTCAGTGATAGAGCACAAACTGTTCAGTACAAGTCATAGAAGATGGAAAATTTTACAACTCTCTGTGTATGGCCCACCTAGAGACATAACAACAACAAGGAGAATCCAAAGAAGTTAAGGGAGCTGAAACTGAGGTGATAATTTCTAAAAGAAGTCAGACAATGTTTGAACATAATATATTTTATTTACAGAAATGTATATGGAATAAAAATATATCACCTATGTCTTGTTCTGTTTGACTCCATAATAGTTCTTGAAATATTTCCATGTCTTCTTCAGTCTTTGGTACTTTCATTGTGGCCTTCTGAATTTATAAAATATCTATACAGTTTTAGATATGTCATAAGTGGCTGTTTATAGTATGGTGAATTCCCATAGGCTAAAGTATGTAAGGGTTCTAGGCAATGGTGTACCTGTCTGAGCACATGATACCACACACAAGGAGCAAGGTTCAAGCCTCTGACTCCCACTTGCAGAGAGAGGAGTTTCACAAGGGGTGAAGCAGGTCTGCAGGTGTCTCTGTCTTTCTCCTCTTATCTTCCCCTCCCATCTCAGTTTCTCTCTGTTTATTTATCTAATAAATGAATAAAATATATTTTAAAAGCATGTTAAGAATAATTAGCTTAGAATCAGTTGAATATGTTTTGAAACATTTATTTTTAGAAATAATGTAATTACAAATATACCAAATAGTATAAAGGGGACACACGCGCGCGTGCACACACACACACACACACACACACACACACACACACACACACACTCACATGGGACATTCAGGACAAGTGAAAGAGCTGACTCCAATAATATGCCACTTTGCCATGTGCACAACCTAGGTTCTGGCTTGGCTCCCATCACACTGTACAATACTTGGTGCAATAGTCATTTTTATTTCTCTCTCTGCCCCTCTGACTCTGTCTCAGAATAAATCAATAAATAACTTCAATCTCAAGCATAGAATTTTTCTCTATCCATGAACATGTACATATTCCTTATGACTAAAACTATTGTTAGCATGTTTATATATAGCTTACTATGAATCTTCTGTAAATGTAAATACATATATTTGGGGGCCAAGTGATGGTACCTGGCAGAACACATATGTTACCATGCACAAGGGCTGAAGTTCAAGTGTCAGGGATGAAAGTGTCACAAATAATGAAGCAGTGCTGTAGCTACAGATTTCTGGTCTTCTTTCCCCCCACCACACCCCACCTCACCTCACTCTCTCAGCTCCTCTGTTTCTATGAGGGAGAGAGAGAGAGAGAGAGAGAGAGAGAGAGAGAGAGAGGTCACCAGGAGTGGTGGAGTCATTTTTCAGGTGCAGGTACTAGTCATATACATGATTTTCTCACTTCTTTAACCAGTCTCCCCTGAGTGGTGATGCAATCAGTGTTTAAATTCTCTTAATTTCAGGAGCCAGTCGGTGGCACACCTGGTTGAACATAACATGTTGCAAAGCTCAAGGACCTAGGTTCAAGCCCCCGGACCCTACCTATAGAGGGGAAGCTTCATAAGTGGTGAAGCAGGGCAGCAGGTGTCTCTTGTCTCTCTTCCTATCTCCCCCTTCCTCTCAATTTCAGGCTGTCTCTATCCAATAAATAAACAAAGATAAAAATATCTTTTTAAAACTTTTATTAATTTCATTTTTTTAATTTAATATTATTTAAATTTTGGGAGAGGGGTTAAGGGTTTACAGTAGATATGGTTGTTGGTAAATGTATAAAGTTTCTCAGTTTTCTCCACCATCATGCTTCAACACTTGGATGTCAATAGCCCCACTGCTGCACCCCTCAACTCCAGTCCAAGTTCTGCATTTGTTTGTTTGTTTGTTTAACTAGAGCACTGCTCTGGTTAACCAGAGTCAAGTTCTATTTTGTGTTGCCCCTTTCTGTTCTTAGTTCTCAACTAGCATCCATTAGTAAGACCATCCCATATTCATCTTCTATTTCTAGCATATCTCACTTAACATGAGTCTTTCAAGCTCCATCCAAGATGAAGTGAAAAAGGTAAATTCATTATTCCTAATAGCTGAGTAGTATTCTGTTGTGTATATATATCAGGACTTTCTTGGTCATTCATTTGTTGTTGGACACGTACATTGCTTCTGGGGTTTTGGCTGTTACAAATTGTGCTGCTATGATCATAGGTATACACAAATCTTTTTTGATGGGTATGTTTGGTTTCTTAGTATATATCCCCCTAGAAAGGAATTGCAGGGTCACTGGGTAGGTCCATTTCTAGCCTTCTGAGAGTTTTCTAGACTGTTCTTCACAAGGGTTGGACTAGTTTACATTCCCACCAGCAATGCAGGCGGGTTCCTTTACCCCTAACCTCTTAGGATTTCTTTTGACTATCCTTTCTGATGTATGACATTCTCAGAGGAATGAAGTGGTCTCCCATTGTTTTCTTTATTTGCGTTTCTCATAGCAATCAATGACTTCGAGCTTTTTTTTCAAATGTCTGTTGGACAGTTATATCTCTTCTTTAGTAAACATTCTGTTCATATCCTCTCCCCACTTTTTGTTGGGGTTATTGTTGTTGTAGTTGTTGCTGTAATTGAGTTTGATGAGTTTATTTATTTATTTTATTTATTTATATATTTATTTATTCATTGGCTCGAGGCAGCCAGAAATCAAGAGGGGTAGGGGAGAGAGAGAGACAGAGAGATGCCTGCAACACTGCTTTACCACTCACAAAGCCTTCCCCCTCTCTGCAGGTGGGGACCAGGAGCTCGAAACCTGGGTCCATACACACCGTAATGTGTGCTCAACCAGGTGCGCCACCACTCAGCTTGGGTAAGCTCTTTATATATTTTGATTATTAGTCTTTTGTCTGATGTATAATATTATAAAGATCTACCATTATATATGAATCTCTTTGTGTTGTGATTTTCTTTTGGTGTGCAGAAATATTTTCCAGTTTGATATAATTCTATTGGTTCATTTTGTTTCTTTTTTATACCAATAATAATACTTATTTTTATTAGTGGTTTAATAATGATAGACAATGATGTAGGACTAGAGGGGTACAATTCCACACAATTCCCATTACCAAAGTTCAATATCCCCTCCCCTCCATAGAAAGCTTTCCCATTATTTAGCCCACTGGGAGTATGGACCAAAGATCTTATGGGTTGCAGAAGGTCGAAGGTCTGGCTTCTGTAATTATTTCCCTGCTGAACATGGGTGTTGACAGGTCAACCCATACTCCCAGCCTAGTGAGGCATGGCATTGAGGAAGCAGAGTTCCACAACACATCGGTGGGGTCATCTGTCCAGGGAAGTCTGGTTGGCTTCATGGTAGCTTCTGGAACCTGGTGGCCCAGGCAAGATCTAAGCCCTCTATTTTTGTTTCTTATTATGTGGCCTAATATAAAAATATTCAGTACCTGCTAAGATACATTTCCTATGTCATCATGATCTCATATAAGTAAAAGAGAAGAAATGAAACTGTAGAATTGGGTTGCCAGGAGTGAGGCAATATTAATTGCTACTGTATCCCTGATCAAATGAATGATTTTCCTACAAATTTATGAATCACAGCCCAAAGGCTTCTGTGAAGATGGCATCTTGTCTCTTCCTCCCTGAATATGAATATAGGAAGAATTAAATTTACTTTAAAGAGGGAAAAAGGCACCTGCAGAACTGCTTCACCACTTGTGAAGCTTCCTCCCGCAGGAGCAGAGTGGGGTCCAATTTGTTATTGTTGTTGTTGTTATTGCTGTTCTGTTTGATAGGACAAAGAGAAATCAAGAGAGGAGGGGAAGACAAAGAGGGGAGAGAAAGATAGACATTTGCATACCTGCCTCACCATCTGTGAAGTGACCCACCTGCTGGTGGGGAGCCAGAGGCTTGAACCGGTATCCTTGAGCTTTGTGCCATGTGAGCTTAACATGGTGTGCCACCGCCCGGCCCCCCTGACTTCCTTTTATAAAGGACCAAACCCCTCACTTGCTATAATTATTAATCTCATCTCCTGTGGTCACATGTCTCTTTCAAGCTGTAGGAATTGAAGATTTAAACTATTTAACTTAAATTGAACTGAACTCCCCCCCCCCCCAGTGAACCTCCCTTATATCACTTGGTATATCACCCATGAAAATATGATTGTGCAGTTTTTCTTATGACTAGCACCTATATATCTTACTATAGACTGCAGAGGTTTTATTTTATGAATTATATATGAGGCTTGCTTTTCATAATTGTGCTATCACTTTTGGGGGGGATAGGAGATTCCAATTCTGTGCTACTCTTGACAGTTTTATCAAATGATATGATCATTTCCTTTCTTCTAATAAATATCCTAAGAATTTTATTTTTTATTGCCAACAGTGTTACTTCTGTGCCTCAGTACTGACATGATGAATCCACTGCTCCTTGTGGGCATTTTTTTCCATTTTTTTCTATTTTATTTGGCAGAACAGGGAGAAATTGAGAGGGCAGAGTAAAGGGGAGATAGAGAAGGAGAAAGAAAGACACCTGCTGAGCTTCTTCCCAGCTTGTGAAATGTCTCCCCTACAGGTGGGGAGTGAGGGCTCAAACCTATGTCCTCTGCATTGTGATATATATGCTTACTCAGGTAGGCCAATGCCTGGTGACCAGTCATAAGCAAATCTAAGCTAATCAGATGAAGATGAAGTGATCTGTGATCTCTCAGAGTCATATTCTCTCTCCCTTGACTAACCCCCTGGTTTATATAATCTCTGTGATTCATCTATCCCTATAGGTATTATATTTCACCACTAATTATGTTTTCATGATTTCCTGTCTCTTAAGAAAACTGAAAGCAACATATCGGGTCAATTGTTTTTCAGAAAACATTGGTAACTATACAATAGAAATCTAACTGGAACTATTTTAGTTTTCTTGTTCTTGAACTCCTTGGTAATTGTGGCAAGCCAGTAGTCATACATTTTTTCTGATAGTTTTTTTAATTAATTTATTTATTTAAGAAAAGAGACATTAACAAAATCATAGGATGGGGGGGTACAACTCCACACAATTCCCACCACTCAATCTACATCCCCTACCCAATAGCTTTCCCATTCTCTATTCCTGTGGGGGCATGGACCCAGGGTCGTTGTGGGTTGCTGAAGGTGAAAGGTCTCGCTTCTGTAATTGCTTCCCTGCTGAACATGGGCGTTGACTGGTCAATCCATACTCCCAGTCTGCCTCTCTCTTTCCCTAGTAGGGTGGATCTCTGGGGAAGCTGAGCTCCAGGACACATTGGTGGGGTCTTCAGTCCAGGGAAGCCTGGCCAGCATCCTGATGGCATCTGGAACCTGGTGACTGAAAAGAGAGTTAACATACAAAGCCAAACAAATTGTTGAAGAATCATGGACCCAAAGGTTGGAATAGTGGAGATGAAGTGTTGGGGGACACTCACTACAAACTCTAGTGTACTACTGCTTTCAGGTATATATTTGCCCTGGTTTATGGATACCTGTGAATATATGCTCTATCTTCTGGAACCTGGTCTATATCTAGGTTTTGGGACTTTGTTAGGATATGAACCACCTGGGATGGAATTAGAGAATACTATGAAAGGAATGGTCTCACACGAGTGATGAAGCTGAAGGGTTGTCATTCCACACCTGAAGTCTCTGGACACAATCTGAAGTGAAGCATGCTGGGGTGGCACTCATTATGTTGATTAGGTTGCCATCAGCGGATGCAATATTATTTGATAAGAATTGGGAGAAGCATACGGGAAAGTGGGCCCTACCCTAGGGTCCCAGGACTGGGGGAGTTTAGGCTCTATAGTGGAAATGTGAGGTTCCTGCTGTCTTAGGGTTCGAGAAGACAATGGATAGTTACTGTTATCATCACATTATTTGGTAATTGGGTTAACTTTGAAAAGTCCCTTTGTTAGACATATAATCAATTTCCCCCCTCTCGTATTAATTAAATAGTGATTTATATTACTACAATTTAATAGGTGTGTACATAAACACCATTCCCATCACCAAAAGATTGTGTCCCATCCCACCCACCTGCCCCCCTCCAGCTCAGGAAGCCTCATGTCCACCCTCCCGCTCACCACAGGGTTTCTGCTTTGATGCCCTACTTTCAATTTAGACAGATCCTGCCTTTAATTTCCCTTTCTGATCTTCCTCAACTTGTGTTGATGAGTGAGATCATCCCATACTCATCTTTATCTTTCTGACTTAGCTCACTTAACATAATTCCTTCTAGTTCTGACCAAGATGGGTCAGAGAAGTTGAGTTCATTGTTCTTAGTAGCTGCATAGTATTTCATTGTGTATATATACCACAGCTTTCTCAGCCACTCATCTGTTGTTGGGCACCTGGGTTGCTTCCAGGTTTTAGCTATTATGAATTGTGCTGCTATGAACATAGGAGTACACACATCTTTTTAGTTAGGTTTTATGGAGTCCTTGGGGTATAACCCCAGGAGAGGAATTACTGGGTCATATGGAAGGTCCATGTCTAGCCTTCTGAGAGTTTTCCAGACAGTTCTCCAAAGAGGCTGGACCAATTTACATTCCCACCAGCAGTGCAAAAGGGTTCCTCTCTCCCCACAGCCTCTCCAGCATTTGTTGCTGCTGTCCTTTTTGATGTATGCCATTCTCACAGGGGTGAGGTGGTATCTCAATGTTGTCTTTATTTGCATTTCTCTGATCATCAGCGACCTGGAGCAGTTTTTCATATGTTTGTTAGCCTTTGGGATCTCCTCTGGAGTTAATGTTCTGTTCATATCCTCTGCCCATTTATGGATGGGATCACTTGCTTTTTTGATGCTAAGTTTGCTGAACTCTTTGTATATTTTGGTGATTAGTCTCTTGTCTGATGTATGGCATATAAAAATCTTCTCCCATTCTGTGAGGGGTCTCTCTGTTTGTTTAATAGTTTCTTTAGCTGTGCAGAAGCTTCTCAATTTAATATAGTCCCACTTATTTGTTTCTGCTTTAGTCCTTGAGGTATAGGTGGGAAAGTGTTTTACCAATGTTTTCCTCTAAGTACTTGATTGTTTCTGGTCTAAAATCCAGGTCTTTAATCCATTTGGAGTTGATTTTTGTTGCTGGTGAGATAAAATTGTTCAGTTTCATTCTTCTGCATGTTACAACCCAGTTTTCCCAGCACCATTTATTGAAGAGAGCCTCCTTTTTCTACTTAATACTTTGGGCCCTCTTATCAAAGATTAGATGTCCATAGGTGTAGGGATTTTCTGATAGTTTTAACTTTGAAGTATTCCTGTGCTGGAATTAACCAAATGGAGTTTATAAGACTGAAGGATAATGAAGAATATTTTGTAATTTAGGTTATGAAATTGAGTAATAAAATAACCCTAAAATATATAAGATAAAAAATTAATTTAGGAAAATGGGAGAGAAAAAAAAGAAAATATATCTTGTGAGTATGCATTCCTAGTAGAAGTGTCAAAACAGGGATCAGCAAGTCAGAGAGTAGAAACTACCTGCTTCCCAATTTAACCTCAGGATTCCCTGATCAATCAAATTTGGTGTAATTTTTTTTATTAATTTAAATTTCGGTAAGGAAGATGACTAGTATTCAAAAAGAAAATTTGGTCCCCCTTCCTATCTAAATATTATCTCACCAGCTACTTAGAGTAAGGTTATCTTTATTGTTGTAGGGAAAGAGTTTTAAAGGCCACAAAGTATCCACAAAGCTTTCCACTGCCACCAATAATTGTGGTTTTAAGGGTGATAAGTGTTCCCAAATGACAGTGTACAAATAGAATTCGTACAGCAAATGTTCCTTTGTAATTTTCTGTTGGAGGATGGAGAGCAATATAAAAACATGGCAGTTTGCATGGACAAACATAATTTTGCTCACTATAATTACTGTGGCCAGTATTGGTATAGTCTCAGTGGTAAAATTTTCACCACCCTAAAAAAGCTTTGCTTTCCTTGGTAATATTCAGGACAGATGGAATTGAATAGCTGATTATGTGTCCCTTTGGGTTATAGACCCCACATTAATGTTAGATATGACTTCAAGATCTAGTGAGAGCAAAAGTTTACTGGAGAAAAAGGCTACTATTATTATGGACACTTTTCTAACTTTAACCACCTTTGTAGATGACTTTTAACTATTGTGTTGTATTAAAAATTGACCTTTCTCATCTTTCCATAGAACACTAGAATTAAAAATATTTAGTTTGCAGTAATGCATTCACTTCCATGGCAAAATGTTGCCAATTGGTGTTTTTCATGTCTTTTTGCAAAAGATGATTACATGTTCACAATTTACAAGGTATTGTACACATTTCAGCAGGAAATTGTAAGCCTTTATCTTTTGACAGCAAGAAGGAATTACTGCCCTTTTTTAAATAGCCTCCCTATTTTGTCCAAATAAATGATTCACGCTGGAGACTTCATGATGCCTTTTGTTGGCTTCTGTGAATTTCAACACAGGCAGTCAAAAGGGAAAAGAAGTAACACATTTCTGAAAATTTGAGAAAATTATAGGTTGTATATGGGAAGGAGGATGCTTTCAAGTATCTTTAGCCCCCCTCCCCCTACCTAAAAAATGCAAAGATTAAAGCAAGGGGAAAAAATGAGAGGGTAGGAAATGAATATTCATCTTCCACGAGTGAATTCTCAGAGTTGAGTCTGTTTCTTTATCTACATGGAAATAAAAGAAAGTAAAGAGATGACTGCTATAATGTTGACTAACCCCCCATATAAGAAAACCTAACCCCTCATATAAGAAAACTCATTCTTTCAAATTAACAACATGGCACACTTGGTTGAGTATACATGTTACAATGCCAAGGACCCAGGTTGGAGTCCCCAGTCTTAACCTGAAGGGGGAAAGTTTCACAAGTAGTGAAGCTGGGCTTCAGGTATCTCTCTGTCTCTCTTTCTTTCTGTCACTCCCTTCCTTCTCAATTTCTGGCTGTATCTATTCAATAAATACATATAATAAAATAAATAAATCCCTATTACTAAGTTGGTACAGTGATATTATTTTATTTCTATACAGACGAATACAATGTAATGACCTTTGAATAATCAGAGAGTAATGTGAATATTGCCATTATCACAATGTCTTTATCCAAAAGGAAAGCACTGATTCTCTGGCAGTCCCTCTCCATTTTCCTTATTAACTAGATACTAGAATTATTCAACCACAAAGGGAAAACATGAGTAAAACCTGGACTGGGTGTAGTGTATTTAACAAAAATTTTAAGGAAGAAAGTGACAGGAGATGGAGGTTGGAGAGACCTTGCATTCCTGGTGCATGATAGTGGAAAGGGGCCTGAATTGGGGGTGAGCATGTTTTGTAGTTATATTGACATTTTTGCTTAGAATATATTTAGGCTTTTCAAAAAAATTAATAGTTAGCATATGGCTTAAATATTCCCTAATAAATAAAGATCATAACCCTTCCCACAATAGTATTTTTTTTGTATTTTGGTTTTGAACACCAGCTAGTTAACTGGAAAGAAGTAGCTACACCTGGTATTGTGTAGGAGGTTTCTTCTTTACCAGGGTTCCTGGATTTCTTCACTCTAGTACTATGGACATTTTTGAATGAGAACTATCTGTTGTAGAGGCTAGTTTTGTACACTCTAGAGTGTTTAGCATCAACACTGTTTCTATAAAAGGATGCCTTAAGAAATTCCTATATTCATGAAAACTGAACATGCCTATTATTGATACCACTGGAGAAAACAGACACTTTTATTGAATATAACGGCCCAACACATACAAAATGTATATTTAACTCTTTATAATGATTACACAGGGACACACTATATCACCCAGGTATCTGGAAAAAAATAAAAGAAATTGTGAACATACAAATCATTTTTTGCCTAATCTGGATAAAGGAATCACTGAGCTGTTGGATGCTTTATACACTTGCAAATATATATGCATACACACACATTCTCACATAAGTATCTAGATGTTTAAATTAATGCTTGTTCCATATCAGTTATATACTACATAAAGTAGAAATTTTGATATATATTAATATTATTTAAATTATTCTCACATTTCCTGATGTACATATTGCCATTTCTTTTTTTTTTATTTTCTTTCTTTTTTTATTATCTTTATTTATTGGATAGCGACATCCAGAAATCAAGAGGGTAGGGGAGATAGGGAGAGAGAAAGAGAGACATCTGCAGCCCTGCTTCACCACTTGCAAAGCTTTCCTTCTGCAGGTGGGGACCAGGGGCTCAAACACTGGTCTCTGTGCACTGTAACATGTGCGCTCAACCCAGTGCGCCACCACGTGGTCCCATATTGCTGTTTCTTATGTGACTTGGAAGTCAGGTGATTTCATAGCTTCCAGAACCTCATCTATGACACTGAGTGAAATTAAATAAAAAAGCTTTAACATAATAATATCAGTAGTAGGGTTAAAGTCAAAACATCCCTAGTAAAGTACGCATATAACATGTGTGAAAACTTGGGTCCAAGTCTGTGGTCCCCACCTTTAGGAAGGTGACTTCATAAGCATTAGAGCAGAACTGAAGCTGTATTTCCATCTGTTTATCTCTCTCTCTCCTTCTCTTTCATCCTTTTTATCTGTCTATCAACCTTTAAAATAATATGGCATCTCATTACAGTGAAATTGGAATATTAACACCAAACCCTAGTTATATCTCTAGTGTAATAAATAATAATAATTGTTATCACTACATTGTAATAATGATACAAGATAATTGGGGGAAAAAGATAAATTGACGGATAATCTTTACTCAAAAAAAAATTGCTTCCCGTTTCTGAAAACACAAAGCATGAAGTATATATCAAGAGAGTGACTACTTTCCTCAATCCTGTATCTTTTAAATATAATGGATAAAGACTAGAAGCTTAGGAAATTAAAAAAAAAAAACTTGAAAGAGAACTGGATTTACTTCTTGCTTTATTTCATATTTGTTATAAAATATTTTTAAATTGCATTAATTTCTTTGTCTTGGCTAATTTTTTTTAATTATTATCTTTATTTATTAGATAAAGACAGCCAAAAATTGAGAGGGTAGGGGGAGGTAGATAGGGAGAGAGAAAGAGTGATACTTGCAGTATTGCTTCACCACTTGAAAACTTTGCCCTGCAGGTGGGGACTGGGGTCCCAGTCCTTGGGCATTGTAACATGCTCTCAACCAGGTCCTTGCTTGTAACATACTCTCAAGCCCAGGTCCTTGGGCATTGTAACATGCTCTCAACCAGGTATGCCAACACCCAGCCCCTAGAGTCTCAACTTTCATATTTGAAAATACTTATGAATTCTCTAGCATGGAACACATCAATGACTGTTTTTTAAAAAAATTGTTATATTGTAAATAATCCAGGAGGAAAAATAAGATTTGTTCCCACCAAGTATCACATTCCTACACATTTCCAATGATTTATAAACGTGTAAATGTGTGGTGGACCTCTGAGACACTCGTGATGCCTATAATCAAAATTCAGAGGTAGTGAATGAGGTAGGATCTTCCAGGGTCAGAACAAAACTGCTTAAAGGGTCAGCCCTGTAGAAAAGGGCAAAATACTGGTTCATTTTTCAGCTTGATTGGCAGTGACCTTCATGTTTGAATTGTTCAAGCAGGTCCCAGCTTCCCTGTGGGTAGGATCAGCCAAGCACCTGAATCCTCACTTTTATTCTCCTGGTCGCCTCCCTGTAAGTCTATAAACACCATTTCTCTGCCACCACTGTCACAATTCTTTCCTGGCTCTCTGGATCTATGGGGGAACTCACCCTCCTAAGAATAAATAGGTTAATGTGTTTGGCAAATTCTCAGGGAGAGGCAGAGGAGGGATGTCTTTCAATATGGTTTTAAAGCTGTTATAAAGTGTGGTATCCAGAATTTCAGGGGTCCATGACCTCTTGGATATAAGCACATTACAGCTCTTCTTTATATGCTGACTTTAATATTTTCTGGGGTAGGAGCAATGTCATAAGCACTGCTTTTGGCATCCATCCAGCTTTCTTTCAGCTCATAGCAAACATCTGCTATGACCCCCTGCCCAGAGGCCCAAATGTGAAGTGGAATACTTTTATGAGACCTGCAGTAAGAATTACTGGCATGGAAAATTGCTTTCTTGATGATCAATTCCAATAAGGAAACTGATGACATAAAGCTTGCTTTGTTAAATTACTCATTATTTTTTAACATCAACTAGATATAAAATATTATTTACACCATATGTAATATATAAAGAATAATTTACTACCTAAGTTCAGGTACGTACCTTTAGGAGGACATCAAATCTTGTAAAGTCCTTAGTCAAAGGCCCATTTTTATCTTTCCCCTACAGATAACTGGTGTTATAAATGTGTTTATATCTCCCTTACTTTTTTTAAGTTATCATATCTATTTAGAGAGCATTTGAATCTTTGCAGTATGTAAATGTAGAGTCATATGTTGTGGTTCCTATGATTTTCTCATTCAATGCTTCTGAAATGCATTGTTGCATTTCATTTCCTTGCTGTAGGTTATTCTCTCCTAATCTTGATAAATTTAATTAATTTCCAGTTCTGGTAACTACAAATTGTGCTTCTGAACATCCTTCTCAAGGATGCCTAGTACTGATGTAGAAAAGTTTTCTAGAGGGAGTCAGGTGGTAGAGCAGCTGGTTAAGTGCACGTGGCACGAAGCACAAGGACCCTCGTAGGGATCCCGGTTCGAGTCCCCGGATACCCACCTGCAGGGGAGTCACTTCACAGGAGGTGAAGCAGGTCTGCAGGTATCTATCTTTCTCTCCCCCTCTCTTTCTTCCCCTCCTCTCTCCATTTCTCTCTGTCCTATCCAACAACGATGACATCAATAACTACAACAATAATAACTACTACAACAATAAAATCAACAAGGGCAACAAAAAGGAAATAAATAAATATTTTTTAAAAAAGAAAAGTTTTCTAGATTATGGATTCATAAATATTATTTATGTTTTTGTCTGTCCTGTAGGGTGTTGGCAATGTACTATAATTTCCATGGGAATCAATCTTTTCTCCAGAAACATCTATTGAAAATTGTAAATTTTCTCACTGAAAATTACCTCTTCAGTCAAAATAAATCAGGTTTATTTTTAATTCCTGTTTCTTGTATTCAAAATTCTTATTTTTATTTCCCTTACCCCCTCCATAGAGTTAGAGAGAGTGACAGGAACCATTAACACCAAAACTTATCTCAATGTTGGTAGGAACCAAACTCAAATCTGGGTCATACATATGACAAAGCAGCACACTACCCAAGTGAGGTATCCCATTAGTCCTCATGTTTTTCTTTGAGCTGATCTCTATATTCTATTTCAGGGGTCATTTAAAAAATGTTTTCTACTACATATTACTCCTACAGTTTTATAACATCTATTGTTTTCAACCTTTCTTCTCCCATCAACTGATTCTTTGGGATTAATGGTCATTATTTAAAATAATTTCTCTTCTATAAACATGTGAAGATTATCATGGTAAGCTCTATAAGATACAAGATAATATATATAAGTTGCCTTTTGAAACATAATATTACCACAGACTCATAATTTATATAACAATCATACTGCTTCCATTTCTATGATTTTTCAAAATATGCTTGATGGAGATAGGCTATCCTGTATGTCAGGAATGACTGTTATACTTTAAGCATAATGAAAAAAGATTTTATTATCAGATGCTATTACTGTTGGTTAAGAAAGTTCTTCAAAATTAGAGGTTTCATAGTAATACACATTTACTTCCTCACATATTTTGGTCAGAAATTAGAAGTGGCTTAGGCAAGTGACTAATGTTCAAGGTTTTCAATGAGGTTTTAGTTAAGGTGATGACAGAGTGTAGTCATCTTCATGCATGATAGGAGCTGTGAGAACTACTTCCAAGATGGTTCTCACACAGTAAGGTACAACTGTCTGTTAGCCATCAGAGTTTAACACCATGATGCTCTTTCCATAGAGTTAGCCTGGCTTAGTGTGCTTACAGTATGATCTGTACTGTTTTGTTGTTGTTGTTGTTGTTATTGCTGTCATTGCTGTTGGATAGGACAGAAAGAAATGAAAAGAGAAGGACAAGACAGAGAGAGGGAGAGAAAGATAGACACTTGCAGACCTGTTTCATCGCTTAAGAAGCAACACCCCTGCAACTGGGGAGCCAGGGCTTTGAACCAGGATCCTTACGCTGGTCTTTGCACTTTTCCATGTGTGCTTAACCCTCTGCGCTACCGCCTGGCCCCCTGTATATTTCAATAGAAAGTGTTTTGCCATTTATTTTAACCTACTGATCACATAATTTCCTTTAGGTACTATTGAGAGAGGAAGAGTATATAAATACCATTAACTGTAAACCCCATCTACCTGACCTAGGACCTATGTTTATTCATATTTAGCATAGGAGCTTGTGTAACCTCTGCATCCCTGGTCAGTCTGAGTTCACATTCCATGGACATAGCTAGGAACATTCTAGGCTGCTCTCTTTGCAGACTGAAAGGACCAGTCTTCCTTGAGTAGCATAATATGTTGATCCAGTCTCCCATCAGAAATTGGGGCAAGTTTTACTGTTTTTATTCTACAGTGAGGGAAAGGTGCTATAGAGGCCCACAAGAGGATTTATGTTGAAGGATCTGTTAGTGGTTAGGCCCATCATATTTATATGGGAATCCCAGGATTCCCTAACTAGGGCCCCAGATGATGGGTTGGCCTGGTAGTGACCAAAAGGGCCATCATTAAAGAATGTTGATGACTTGCCCTTTTCCAGCTTTTATAGTTCTTTCTTTATCTTACAGCATTAGAGTAATTGAGGAAAATGAAATAGGGAGTAGATGAGAAGGGTATCTAGGTCTAAGTAATATATATATATATGTATATGTATATGTATATGTATATGTATATGTATATGTATATGTATATGTATATGTATATGTATATGTATATGTATATGTATATGTATATGTATATGTATATGTATATGTATATGTATATATTTGATTGAGTACTTTATGATGTGTTTTTTTATTAAGTAAGCATGTTTTTCATTTGAACAAAAATATAACCAAAAGATTTGTCAAAGATTAGTAAGACAAAATCATCAGGTTTGGTGTTCTAGTTTTCTCTCTTTTTTTTTTTTTTTAAGATTTTCTTTATTAACGAGAAAGATAGGAGGAGAGAGGAAGAACTAGATATCACCCAGGTACATGTGCTGCTGGGACTTGAACTCAGGACCTCATGCCTGAGAGTTCAGTGCTTCATCCACTGAGCCATATCCCAGACCATATTTTCTTTCCCTTTATCACTACTCTCTATAAGAAATACAGATAATATCTAGAATTACCTAAAGTGTTATTCTGAAGTTCAATCTGATTGGAGATGGTATTAAGTTCAATCTGATTGGAGATTGGGTTTTAGGATATGATTACTTAAATAACTAGATGAGTTACCGATTCAGATATAAATCAGATGTTGAGATCTTGAGAAAGAAGATTGATTTATTTTATAGATTTTTACATTGTACTAAAATAATCAAATAACATAATTGAAAATTCAAATATCAGGTATATTTAATAGTATAGTTATTAGTGATATAATGTTTTATAAGATTATATATAGTTTCACACATCATCCACTGGGAAAGTTCTGTGTTCTCCCATCCACTGATAACCAACATAGTTTGTAGAAAATATGATAGAACTTAAAAACTATCAAGAGAACAATGAGAAGGAATGGACCAGCTACCAGACCCTATGACCTGCAACAAAAGAAGTCCTAAGGGGAATAACAAAAAGCAAAGATCTCAAGTTATCTAACTTCACAACTAAACCAACCAACTAGAAAGAAGGTAGCAAGAAAGCCAGAAGACAATAGGAGATGGAAGATAGTCAAAATTAGAGTAGAAATATAAACCACAAAAATGACTCAAATGATTAATTAAACCAAAAACTTGTTCTCTGAAAAGATAAATAAAATAGATAAACCATTGACTGGATACCAAAAGAAAAGAAAGAAAAAACTTTAATAAAAGCAATCAGGAGTGAAAGAGGTGAGATTATAACTGAAGATGCGGAGATACAAAAAAATCATAAGAAAATCCTAAAAACACTTATATAAAAATAAATTAGACATCCTAGATAAATTATAAATGCTACAGCTAAAATTATATCACCTTTTAAGCTTAACCCAAGAGGAAATAAGTAGCTTTAATAGACCTATCACTAATATAGAAATTGGATGAGTAATCAAAAATCTCCCAAAATATAAAAATCCAGATCCAGATGGTTTTACAAGTGAACTATAAAATATTTCTAATGAACTGTCACCAATTCTCCTCAAACGGTTACAGAAGGGGAGGAACCACTCCCAAACATATTCTATGAGACTAGCATCAAATTAATCCCTAAAACAGGGGGGAGACTCTATACAAAAAAAAACAGGCAAAAAATGTAAATATATACCCTGTTAAAGAAATATAAAATGAAATAATAAAATGGAAGTTATCCCTTGAATTAGCCCTTGTTCAAGTATTAAAAAAATAAACATTATAAAAGTATTCATCTTACCAAAAAAAAATACAACTTTAATGTAAAACCTATCAAGATCTGAAGCCTTTTTTTAAAATAAAATAGAACAATTTGCTGAACAACTTGTGTGGAACCAGAAGAAGAAGGAAGAGAGGAGAAGAAGGAGAAGAAGAAGGAGAAGACAAAGAAGAGGAAGGAGAGGAAAAAGGAGGAGAGGAAGAAGAATATAAAAAGGAAAAAAGACAAACTGCAAAGCACTTCTGAGGAAAAAAGAATAAAAATAGTGGTGTCACACTCCTCAACTTCATTTTAAATTACAAAGCAATAGAAATGAAAACAGCATTGTACTTGAATAAAAATGGGTACTGGGAACCATGGAACAGAATTGAGAGCCCAGAAATAAGCCCAAAATATATAATAACCTAATATATGATGAACAGTCCAAAATCACTTATTGGAAATAAGAAGCCCACTTCAATAAATGGTTCTGGAACAATTGGAATCCACATGTATAAAAATAACACTATAGCATCTAATATCGTGCATTGGAATAGATCAAATGAATTAAAGATCTAGGTATGAGACCAGAAACTCTAATATATATATAGAGGAAAATATTAATGAAATATTACAGGATCTTAATATCAAAGAGATATTTGAAGATTCAAGTCCATGCGGATGTGAAATTAAAACAAGAGTAAATAGGGAGTTGGGTGATAGCACAGCGGTTTAAGAGCATATGGCACAAAGCACAAGAACCTGCATAAGGATCCTGGTTCAAGCCCCTGGCTCCCCACCTGCAAGGGAGTCGCTTCATAGGCAGTGAAGCAGGTCTGCAGGTGTCTATCTTTCTCTCCCCCTCTCTGTCTTCCCCTTCTCTCTCCATTTCTCTCTGCCCTATCCAACATTGATGACATCAATAACAACAACAATAATAACTACAACAATAAAAAAACAAGGGGAACAAAAGGGAAAATAAATATTGAAAAGCCACAAATATTATCTGACTAAAAGACTAAAAGTGGCCTAGGAGCTGAAGCTGCCACTTTTAGTCTTGTTACACTCACTGCCATAATTGTCACAATGAATTTCCCCCCAGGGATCTCCTTTTAGTGTTCCCAGGTATTATTTGTGCATATCCAATATAGCCAATAAGTCTTTAAATTATCAATGTAAGGATAAATAGCTTCAGTTTATTCCTAGGACTCCCCGCTTTGCAGTTAGCCCTGGGCCGCTGGGGGCTGTGCCATCCAGCAGGCCTGACTACAGCTCTGCCATTTCTGTTGTCCTCTGGTAATATTTGTGGCTTTTCAATATTGCCAATAAGTCTTTAATTTATCAATGTAATTGGAAACAAGAGGTTGAATAGCTTCAGTTTAGTCTAGGATTTTCCACTTTGCAGTAAGTCCTGGCCCATTGGGGGCTGTGCCATCAAGCAGGCCTGACATTGCCTGTGCCAGCCTAGCATAGAAATAAAATACACAGGAAGTAACAAGTATACTATTTACAACCAACTTTTAAATGAATCAAAAATATTTCTATGTATGTACACATATTGGGGCTAGGTGGCTCAACCAGGTGTGCCACCACCTAGCCCCGATTTTATAATTTATTAGTATTAATCACATGGAGATATTTTAAGCATCATTTTATTTACATATAGGTATACATATTTATTGGTTGTTACAATGTTCAAGGTCCCAGATTCAGGCCCCAGTCCCTACCTGCAGGGGAAAAGTTTTCAAGTGAAGCAGTGCTGCAGGTGTCTCTGTCTCTTTCCCTCTCTGTCTCCCCTTTCCTCTTGACTTCTGGATATCTCTATCCAATAAATAAATAAAGATAATTAAAAATAAAAAATTAAATGATAAAATGGAGTACTGTAACAAACTTTGTATTCTGAATTATTTTATATAAAAATAATTACACATTTTCAGGAGAGTGAGTACTTTGAAAAGAGCATCTAAGCTTTGATAGTCCCAGTGACATAAAATTGTGCCTATTATGATATAAGAACATATCAAAAGTCATAATTTAATCATATAAATTATATACAAATATCCAGTTTTCAGCCATGGACTTCTTAAATTTCCAGGAAAAAATTTATAAAGAGATGTGATTTTTTTCCCTCTACCTTCTTTGCATATGCTAGAAAAAATATTTTATTTTGTGCATGTGTTTCATGTTTCTCAACATTAGAACCTACTAAGAAAATAAAAAGTTACTGTATCTTTTTTTATATATTTAAGAAAGGAGACATTAACAAAATCATAGGATGGGGGGGTACAACTCCACACAATTCCCGCCACCCAATCTCTATATCCTGTCCCCTCCCCACTAGCTTTCCTATTCTCTGTCCCTCTGGGAGCATAGACCCAGGGTCGTTGTGGGTTGCAGAAGGTGGAAGGTCTGGCTTCTGTAATTGCTTCCCCATTGAACATGGGCGTTGACTGGTCGATCCATACTCCCAGTCTGCCTCTTTCTCTCCCTAGTAGGGTGGGTCTCTGGGGAAGCTGAGCTCCAGGACACATTGGTGGGGTCTTCAATCCAGGGAAGCCTGGCCAGCATCCTGATGGCATCTGGAACCTGGTGGCTGGAAAGAAAGTTAACATACAGAGCCAAACAAATTGTTGAAGAATCATGGACCCAAAGGTTGGAATAGGGGAGATAAAGTGTTGGGGGGTACTCACTGCAAACTCTAGTGTACTTACTGCTTTCAGGTATATATTTGCCCTGGTTTATGAATACGTGTGGACATATGCTCTATCTCCTGGAACCTGGTCTATATCTAGGTTTTGGGACTTTGTTAGGAAGTGAACCACCTGGGATGGAGTTAGAGAATACTATGAAAGGAAAGGTCTCACCTGAGTGATGAAGCTGAATGGTTGTCATTCCACACCTGAAGTCTCTGGACACAGTCTGAAGTGAAACATGCTGGGGTGGCACTCGTTTTGTTGATTAGGTTGCGATCAGTGGATGCAATATTATTTGATAAGAATTTTGAGAAGCATACGGGAAAGTGGGCCCTACCCTAGGGTCCCAGGACTGGGGGAAGTTTCAGCTCTATAGTGGAAATGTGAGGTTCTTCCTGTCTTAGGGTTCAAGAAGACAATGGATAGTTATTGTTAACGTCACATTATTTGGTAATTGGGTTAACTTTGAAAAGTCCCTTTGTTAGACATACAATCAATTTTTCCCTCTCTCATATTAATTAAATAGTGATTTATATGACTACAATTTAATAGGTGTGTACATAAACACCATTCCCACCACCAAAAGGTTGTGTCCCATCCCACCCACCCACCTCCACGCCCCCGCTGGCCCAGGAAGCCGCACGTCCATCCTTCCCCTCACCACACGGTTTTTACTTTGGTTATTGTATCTTTGAGTCTCTTCTTAATTTTTTTTTACATGGTGTGTCACACTAACACTGCCCTACAGGGAAATAATCAAAGAACTTTAATATAATACTGTGGTTCTGAAAGGAAACATGACAGCAGTACATTACTACAAATTGAATTTAATGAGCTTCTTAGTGCTGGGAGAGTTACTCTTTGAAACAGAAGCTATTCAATTGAGATCATTTTGATTATAATTAAATCATTTTACATTTACCTCAGAGACAAGTTTAATCTTAATTAGACACTTTTATGAGTAGGTGAAGCCACATGATTTATATTTTCTTGATCATATGGCAAAAGGCTCATAATATAAAAGGTAAAAATGATATGGTGGTCCATTCAATAAAAAATTGATATCAACAGTCTTAAGGTTTTTTTTGAGAGGAATAAATGAGGCAGTGCAATATCAGTGACTTAAGTGCGACTAGATGCATACATATCTGCAAATAGATGTATTTACTTTGTCTTGTAACCTGTGACATTATTTAAAAATACTCTTCTACATCAGTGTCAAATTAATTGACAAACCTTCTGATGATATATTCTAATGCTAGAAGAAATAATGCTGAAATTAAACTTCAAAGTCACTTTAAACAGTAGCCCCATCATGCCCTACCTATTTAATCATGGCCACTAAATCTATTCTCTATGGACCATATTTTATCTTCCCTAAAGTGGGACTTTTACATTTAGTGTGGTAGTTACACAAGTTAAGAATGTGAAATTAGGGTTGTCATAAACAGGTTTAAGGCTGATCTTCACTACACTGAGGAAATTATTGGTGCTGTGACATCTTTCTCTGTGTATCTTTTTTTCTACCTGAAAAAAATTAAAACCCAGTGATAAAAACAAAGAAAAAATAAGAAACAAAAAGAATGTGAAAATATGAATTATACTTCACTCAAGTATATTATTAAAAAGGTTAGCTTATTAGTATTAATAAAAAAACATAGTACTTTTGATATTTCTGTAACTCATGCCATATGAATCAAAGATTTCATCTGTTACAGCTTTTATTTTAAGGGATCAGGCAGCGGCACTCTTGGTTAAATACACACATACACACACACACACACACACACACACATTTCAGTGTGTAAGGACCTGGGTTCAAGTCCCTGGCCCCTACCTTCAGGGGAAAAACTTCACTAGTGGTAATGCAGTGCTGAGGATGTCTCTCTGTCTCTTTTCCTCTTTATCTTCCTTTTCCCTCTCAGTTTCTCTTTTTCTATTCAATAATAAAAATAAAAAATATTTTAAAAATCAAAGCATTTATAATATATATCTTATATACTATATGCATATATAAAGATAAGTAAAAATTAAAATCTAAGTAACAATAAAAACCAACAAGTGATTTTATAATTGATGTCTCCACAACCATCTAGTTCATCACCTTTAAAATATTATCCTTGTACCTTCTTTTAGAAGAATTCTCATGTTTTTTCTTCCATTTTTACATTTTCCTATTAAGAGTAAAGTATGCAAGGGAGAAAAGTAAAATCAGATGAGGCAGACTAGGTCAAGATTGGAACAAGGGGAAAGATAAAGGGAAGAGAATCTCCTTGATAACCTTTCTATACCAGAAAAAAAAATCTTCTACAACAGTCAAGAAATAAAAGCAGAGAGAATATAAAGCTATAAATAGCAGACATACAATGGATGTTCATTGTCAACATGAAAATACAAATTATAATAATGAGCTAACATTTTGTAACTGTCGAAAGAGCAAAGCTTTTAAAATAATAACAAATGTTGAGATGAGTTAGGTGAAAAGGTCTTTTCCTTGTGCTATGTAGCACAGCCATATGAAAAGCACTTTTTAAATATTCATTTTTTTTGATATCTGTAATCATGAATATAAATTGTAGACACTACAGAAAGCAATGCAGATCTATGTTCCAGGGTATTTCGTGGTGTTTTTTTTTTTTTTTCTGATAACAAAGAAAGTAGAAATAATCAAGGTCAAAAGGAGAAGAAAGGTTAAGTATAGATTTATATTCATATGACAGAATATCATTTTGTCATTAAAGTGTAATTCTCAAATTTAAGGGATTACACTAACTCTAAATGATTGAAAGTATAAATCATTATTCAAGTGTGATCCTTAGATTGAAAGGTATATACATACCTCAAAGAATCAGAGAAAATATATCACATCAATAACTTTACCTTAATTTTTCAGTTGCCTGTGAATTTCTTCTCCCTTGGTATTATTAATATTCTCAATGTTTTCTATAAACAGTTGAGAATACTCACCTTCTTTCCATTAACTGAGACTACAGCATAGGCTTCTACCAGTTACTAAATCCACTGGTCTCTTGATCTTTGGTTCTTCAGCCTTTACAACAGTGAAAAAAGAAGTGCTCTTTTAGCTATTCAGCACATGACATTTTTCGCTACAATATTCCAAATTCATTGAGGTATTGATAAGGCAGATAGTTATCTTTTTCTACGGATGAGAAATTGAGGTTCAAAGAGATTCTGTTACTTTCTCAAATGTCAGATTAATGACTTTCAAAACAAAAATAAAATAATTTTGATTCCAAGTTTAACATTAACATAGTCTGATGTCTGAAATCATGAATCCATGGTCATCAATAAGACTTAAAGAAACAGCAAGCTTCTTTCCATGTTTGATATAAATGGAGAATATATTACTTCTTTTAAAAATATTTTATTTGCTTTATTTTAATTAAAAAGAGTAAAGAGAGAGAGAGAGAGAGAAGAGAGAGACCAGAACACTGCTCAGTTTGGGTTTATGGTGGTGCTGGGGATTAAACCTAGGATGTTAGAGCCTCAGGCTTGAAAGGCTTTTGTAGAGCCATTACTCTATCTCCCCAGCCCAAGAATATATTGCTTCTTGGAGTTGGTCAAGGCATACAAATATGAAATAATTCTTCAAGGGCTTTAATATATCATATTAAAATATAGTGAAATATAGTAGTGTGTTGTCTTTAAGATATTTGAGGGGAAAGAGCTAATTGAAAGCAGGAATGCATAAGATACAGAGTAATTCAATGGCTGTTGTAACAGGATAACCAGCTCTCCAAGTATCCTTCCAGATAACTACTTGCTATTTTAGGAAGTATTTGAATATACTATCTGACATGGAAAATGGTATTTCATTTCTTGAATTTGTGATTAGGTTAAGGACTATAAATTGAGAGAATTACTCTGGATTATCTAAGTAGACAAAATAAAATCACAAGTATCCTTTACTGTGAAGGAGAGTCAGGAGAATCAAAGAGAAAGTGATTACAGAAGCAGAGGCCAAATTGATGCACTTGCTGGTTCCAAAGATGGATGGACTATTATCTAAGAAAGTGGAATCTGTGAATGTAAAAATACAATGAAACTGATTCCCCTCAACAGCTACCCAAAAAAAAAGAAAAAAAAATGCAGTCCTGCTGACACAATGACTTTAGCCCCATGAAAGCCATTTTGGATTTTTGACATCCACAACTATAACAGATTTGTTGTTTTAAGTCACTGAGTTTATGATAACTTGAAAACAAAAATAGGGCACTCATACAAGGTTTTCTATTTTAACTTAGAATTTTTCTTTCTTCCTTCTACCACAGACTTTACACTAATGCTGTAACATAATGACTTTTAAGTGTAAGCCTTCTTTGAACTTTTGTTTTGGCAGAAGAAGGTAATAAACATATAAAAAGTATGGAAATGTTCCAAAGGTGGAAAGCATGAATGTCATTATCAATTATACTGAACAGAATCATTGGATGATTATAAAAATAGAGCTAACATATGGAAAAATTTCCTCTTTTGAATGGTGTCTCCCCAGGGTATTCATTATTTTCACAATGTCAACTTAGCATTTTGCTCTTCCTTCTTAATCATGTTAGAGACAGTCAGCGGTTCTTCAACTACAGAGTACATACATCATATAGAATTGCACATCATATTTCCTCACACATGGTCTGTAGAGTTGATATTCAGGCAAGGAGAAAGGGACAGAGGAGGTAGGCATAAAGTTAGAAATGAAGGAATAGAGGGTGGGGAAAGGCTGGGAAAAGGAAAACAGGAAGGTAGAAAAGAAAATGGCTACATACATAATTAAAGGATGTAAGGGAGGGGCTGGATGGTGGTGCAACCAGTTCAGTGCACATATTGTAAGGTCCCAGATTTACGCCTCTCATCTTCATCTTCATCAGGGAGAAAGCTTTTCAAGTGGTAAAGGAGTGCCACAGGTGTCTCTCTTCCCTTCTATCTCCCCTGTCCTCAAGTTCTCATTGTCTCTAGACTGTAAAGAAATCAAATTAAATCATGTAAGATTTATTTATAATTATGTATATTTATTTTATAATTTAATGTATTATCTATTTAATGGAATTTAATATTCAAGTGCCTAAATCTATGAGTGAATTCTTTATCTCATAAGCAAATCAAGTCATAGGAATTCATACAGTGGGGTGATTACAGGGTGATTTTGCTGTACTGCCATGCATTGGTGCAGTACAACATATGTTTGATTGGCTGTTGGGACTATGCTGTCTCATTACAACAGAATATCCCCATTAGCCTAATATACCTTGTTGCCTTGTAGCACCCGGAAGTTTACTTCTGTAATGTTTTTGTATAGCCGTGGGAATCAATAAATGGAAAACAACACAACGCTGGCATTTACAGGGTAATGCATTATAGATGTACAAAAATACAAAGACAGCATTTAGTTGCTATTACCTCAAGCAAACAGGAACTCTTTCTCTGAATTATATTCATCGGTGGACTGTAATTGATTGCTGCTCTCTAATCATTTATTTTATAAAACTCAATAAAAGGAAGTGATGAAAATGTGCAAGTTGATTTCCACCAGGGTAAGAATGAAAGAGCTAGCAGAGAATACAGCCTCAATTCATATTCAACACTTGTTTTGTCAAATCCTGCCTGAGCCCTGGATGAGACTATTCGTTTTTTCATGCAGGTGCCAGACCTAATGGGTGAAGCAAATTTCCCTGATGTTCTATTTACCTCATCCTTGCTATTATTTCCTTTGATATTTCCTATTGGTATTAAAAATTTCAGGAAGGGTTATTTTACATAGAATTTTTGGTTCAGTTTCTTCCAGTTACATTGGTACACAGCTGAAGAGAGCTCCTGAAGGTAACAGAGCTTGTATGCATCGCATTCCATCTCCCCGGTAGTGAAGGCAATTGTTTTGTTTTTCACAGTCTCAATATGACTAGATATCAGCAGCTTACACCCCACAGGGCAAATCAGGATGCAGCATAAAGTGTTCAGAGTTGCTATGTTGGCATTGATAGCAGAAAGGTAATAACAGTGTATGTGTGGATACAATAGGGCTTTTGGCAATGTCAACTGCTCATTCCATGGTGGAGAATTGAGTGTGTCATTGTGTCATTCCAACTCACCTTTCATTCCCCCCCCCTCTTCTTTGACTATGATAATTTAGGGGGGCAAATTAACTCCTCCTTCCTTGCCACAGAGTAGGGATCAGTAGCAGGCATTCCTCTGTATTTCTTGTTACATGGCTCAAATACGACTCTCTTTCTGATACCTTCTCATCTTATAGGTTTTGCTATTTGTGATTCACATCTCTGCTAAGTTATAACTATCTATTAGTAGGTTAAAAAAACTATTTTCTTATGCTTACACACCTACAGCTCAGAGAAAGAAACAGTGAGAAAGAAAAAAAAAATAGCCACAGGCTATCTACACCCCTATAGACATACTTCCCCTTCAAATCAATAGTTTACGGCATATAATGCAATCCATGTGGAGATTTCCATTTTATTTTATTATTTTTATCAAATGAGTTATTCTTTGAAAAGACAATTTTTAAAATAGTGTGTGTATTTGCTTTAGTATTTTTTCTGCCCAGATTCTATTGTCTGTATGTTTAGTCAGTCATCTCACCTCTTATAACATTAATGTAAAATTGCTAGCCATTTTATCACTAACACATATCTAACTTGTCTTCCAACTGAGGCTTTATTTATATAAATATACAAGTGTGTGTGTATGTATGTGTGTGTGTGTGTGTGTGTGTGTGTGTGTGTGTGTATTCCTGTGTGTCTTTCAGAAAGCAGCAGTAATAATAGTACATTCCATTATAATCTACTTTAAGATTATAGTCCTAAGGAAAATAAACATCTGGTTCTTTGGTTTTAATATTAGGAAGGGGTTCAGGTTTTATTCTTTCTAATGACTTCTATTGTAATATACAGGGGGTATTTACGTGCTGGTCTGTAACTTATGTTGTATTGCACACATGTCTCCAAGGACCATAGTTTAAGCCCCTGGTCTCATCCCAAATTCTGTATTTTGAAGTTTTCATATTTTAAGTTATTTACACTGTGTTCTGAAGTTTTCTATGAAAGAGAAGTACAAATCAACTTCCAAAATAATATGACACTTTGCTAGCAATTACCCACCCATATAATGAAAGAAGTGTTGGAGAATTGAAGAGAGCAGAAAGATGCTGTTCTTTGTCTCCTCCATTTCTTTAGCCCTCCTATGCCTGAAAATTGAACACCTCCACTGACACTGTCAACAAAGCTATTATTCCACTCATTGGTCAATACTTGCTCATTTTCTGCTGAATGCCTGAGGAATTGATGCATTGTATGCTGATCTCTCTCTTGGGTTCATTTTCTCAGGGACAATAATGCTTAATCTGTATTATGCACAGCCCTGATTACAAGGCTGGTGTTGGGGAGGATTAAATCACAACTCACCAGCATGAAAACTCAGATGCAAAAGAGCAAACAGAATGATAGACACATACTTTCAAAAAAAAAAAAAAAAAAGGAACTGACTGCTTCAGCCTCCTAAGAAAAATAGATTTCTGTAATATCTTTCATGAATACCTCTGCTGTCTTGCGAAATAAAGCGTAAAACGAAAGAATAACACAGGTGCCAGACTCCCAAATCAGAAAGTTATCCATTTAAAATGGATATTTCTTTGAAATAGTTTTTTTTCTCAGCCTCTGACATTTATTTGAGATATATTAATAGTTTCAGAGAATTCTGCATAACTACAAATTTAGTATTTAAAAAATATGGGGCCAAGTGGTGGCACACTTGGTTAAACTCAGGTTATAGTGCACAAAGACCCTGGTAAAAGTCCATCTCCCCCATCATTTTCTGTCTGTCTCTATCCAACAAAAAATAAATAAGATTTAAAATTATATAAAAATAATAAATTTTGATGTTAAGAGTATGTTTAAAATGATTCTGAATTTTCTTCAGACTTGTAACCCAAAGCAAGCCCTGAGATTACCAATTTTAGACACTTTTTTTTTCCTGAGGACTTCCGCTAAGCTCCCCACCTTGAAAAAGTAATTAACCTCATTATACTCTGATTGTTCTTTCCTGCATATTTCTTCTGCACACCGGTGTACAGTTATTTTCGTATCCTCTTGCACAGTTGTTTGCATTTAGTCCCTAACTTCATGAATGCCTGAAGGCATAATAATACCTAACTCACTGTGTTGCTGTGAAGTTTATGTGAAAGAACATATGTTGATTCCCACCTCCTGGTCCTATTACATCTCTAGAGAGGCAGAGGAAATTGAGTGCTTGAGAGAAAGAAAAACTTGAACAACCTGATTAGGCCAGCACTAGTTGAGGGTGAGCTCCCTGTAAGTCCCCTATGGAAGATCTAAAGTGTTTCTCTCAGCACAGGTTTGTATCAGTAGTTAGGAGAGTTCATTTGAGTTATAGGAAGTGCAGCCTTGCTGACTGTCAAGATTATATATATATATATATATATATTACATTGTGTATGAAAGGAACTTGACAGCATTTCAAAATGAAAAGTTTTCATGTCAAAATCAAAATGATCTGTTATACTTGTCAGTCATCCTATATGACTAAATCTGAATCAAATGCAATATTTAAATGGGTATCCTGAAAGTTTTCACTCCGTTTCCCATCTCCTATTTGCTTTACACCTTAGTATTTCAAACTTGGCCTCTAGAGTAACTTGTGTGTAAGACTGTTTTTTAAAGCCTCAGCTACTTCAAGTTTCATGGGTTGAGATAACAGCATGTGTTCCCAACATCGATCTCGTGTTTGAAATTCCATCTCATGAATTTATAGGTTTGTTCTCCTAAACTAATAAATATGCACTTATATAATTGGTTTTATTTTTTCTTAATTATTTAGTACAATGTTCTAAATAATTAGACATATCTTAAATATCAGAATATTTGGATTTTTTAAATTGGAACAAACTTACATCATTTTATGAATACAGATTCAAAAATTAACTGTGAATATCACTTAGGTCCGAGAGATAGAATTGCCAGTGCACAACAGTTAGATCTTCTTCTTCTAGCTTTTGCCCTTCTTCCGTAGCCAGTCAACAGGTCAGGTTGAAAGCTGTCAGGAGCTGCTTGTTGCTGGCTTTGAAAGTGACTGGGATCCATGTGGATTCAGTCGGCTAGGAAGGATCGTCAGTTTCCCCAATGAATGGGTACTCACGGGATGCACCACGAGAAGGTCGATCCAATGCATCCCAACAGTTAGATAATAAATGAAAACGGAATTATTTTATTAGTAATTTAATATTGATTTACAAAATTCTTAAATAATGGATATAATGTCATACCAGTCCCACAACCAGAGTTCTGTGTCCCTATCCCCTCCATTGAGAACTGCAGTAGTTCTCCTATGGTCACAAATATGTGTTGACTAATATATATATAATATATATATATATATAATATATATATATACCCATTTTTTCCTATGGTTCTGCTTTCCTGTCCTAAGGCACACCTATACCTAGAGTAACACTTCCAAATGGCCTTTCTCTTTTCTTATTCTCTGTCCAGGACTTGATGGAATTTAAGTTCAGATCCCTCTGGTCATCTACCCATAACATTTCTCCCCCTCTGGGAGTATGAACCAAAATTCTTTATGGGGTATAGAAAGTTGGAGTTCTGACTTCTGTAAATGCTTCTCTGCTGGACATGGGCAGAAAACAATTCTGACCCACAGCATGCAGTAACTAGACTGAAAAACCAAACTCCAGTTCTTTTAACAATGAGCCCCAAACAGTCAGGACTTGTTTGCAGCCACTAGCTTTTCTAGTTTTTGCTCCACCATCTTTCAATTTATGAACCTATTAAAGAAAAGCAAAACTTATCTCGCGAACTATTCACATAAGATGTAAGGATTCTGGTTAATTTGCCTCCCATTCTCCCCACCATTTTCCAAAAATAGTATACTTGAAGTCTTACCTGTTTTACACCATGAAACTATTTAACTCTCCTGTGTGTTAGAATGTCTGCAAAATGGAAGTGTGTATGGCTGAATTCCTTACTATAAAAGATCTAAAAATATATATTTTTCATTTAGGTTTGAGTAGCCTTCCTGTATCTCCATGAGTCAGGCCCTGCTGATGTCACTTACCAGTTTTATAAGATCAGGTAACTTTTTCAACTTCTTTAATATTCAGTTTCCTCAGAATGAAAAGGAGATACTTGGCAAATATGCCTATCATGTAGAATTCCATCTGTTGATGAATTAGATGTCCCATCACACTATTCTTGTTCCTGTCTCATATAACATCTACTTTTTTTTGTTAAATTTCTTTATTGGGGAATTAATGTTTTACATTCAACAGTAAATACAATAGTTTGCATAACATTCCCCTACTAAGTCTTCTGTCATCCTTTTTGGACCTGTATCCCCCCACCCCCCAGAGTCTTTTACTTTGGTGCAATACACAAATTCCAGTCCAGATTCTACTTGGGTTTTCTTTTCTGACCTTGTTTTTCAACTTCTGCCTGAGAGTGAGATCATCCCATATTCATCCTACTGTTCCTGACTTATTCACTTAGCATGATTTTTTAAGGTCCATCCAAGATTGGCTGAAAACAGTGGAGTCACCGTTATTAATAGCTGAGTAGCATTCCATTGTGTATATATACTACAACTTGCTCAGCCACTCATCTGTTGTTGGACACCTGGGTTGCTTCCAGGTTTTGGCTATGACAAATTGTGCTGATAAGAACATATGTGTACACAGATCTTTTTGGATTGGTGTGTTGGGTTCTTTAGGATATATCTCCAGGAGAGGAATTACAGGATGATAGGGTAGGTCCATTTCTAGCCTTCTGAGACTTCTCCAGACTCTTCTCTACAGAGGTTATACCAACTGACATTCCTACCAGCAGTGGGGTAGGGTTCCTTTGACCCAACAACCTCTCCAGCATTTGTTGTTGTTACCTTTTCTGATGTATGACATTTTCACAAGAGTGAAGTGGTATCTCATTGTTGATTATTTGCATTTCTCTTACTATCAAAGACTTGGAGCATTTTTTTATTTGCTTCTCAGCCTCTTGGATCTCTTCTGTGGTGAATATTGTGTCCATGTCCTCTCCCCATTTTTGGATGGGGTTGTTTTCTTGTTGTAGATTTTGGCAAGCACCTTATATATTTTGGCTATTAGGCTCTTGTCTGATGTATGGCATATAAAGATCTTCTCCCATTCTGTGAGGGGTCTCTGGGTTTGGGTAGTGGTATCTTTTGTTGTACAGAAGCTTTTTAATTTGATGTAGTCCCATAGGTTTATGCTTGCCTTAGTCTTCTTTGTAATTTGATTCTTTTCATTGAAGATGTCTTTAAACATCTATGTGAAAAAGAGTTCTGCCAATATTTTCCTCTACGTATCTGATAGTTTCTGGTCTAACATCCAAGTCCTTGATCCACTTGGAATTTACTTCTTTGTTTGGTGAGATATAGTAGTTCAGCTTCATTCTTCTGCATGTTTCAACCCATTTTTTCAAACACCATTTGTTGAAGAGACTTTGCTTTCCCCATTTAATAGTCTGGGCATCTTTGTCAAAGGTTAGATGCCCATAGGTGTGGGGTTTACTTCTGGGCTCTCAATTCTATCCCACTGGTCAGTAATGTTCCAGTACAAAGCAGTTTTGATTGCAATGGTGCTATAATACAATTTGAGATCTGGGAGTGTGATGCTTCCAGTTCTGTTCTGTCTTCTCAAGATGGTTTTGGCAATTCTAGGTCTTTATTGGTTCCAGATAAACATCTGTAGCATTTTTTCTATACTCCTAAAAATGTCGTTGGGATCTTGATGGGGATTTCATTAAATTTGTATATGGCTCTGGGTAGTATATTCATTTTGATGATGTTAATTCTGCCAACCCATGAACATGGAATATCTTTCCACTTCTTTGTGTTTTTTTCTATTTCCTTGAGTAGTGACTCATAATTTTAGTATACAATTATTTCACTTCTTTGGTTAGTTTTATTCCTATATATTTTATTGTTTTGTTGCTATAGAAAAGGAATTGATTTCTGAATTTAACCTTCTTCTAACTTAGTGTTTGCATAGAGGAATGACACTGACTTTTGAATGCTAATATTATAGCCTGACAACTTCTGTATTGCCTGATGATTTCCAAAAGCTTCTTCCTGGATTCCTTAGGTTTTTCTATGTATACTATCATGTAATCTGCAAATAGGAAGAGTTTGACTTCTCTTCCAATATGTATGTCTTTAAATCCTTGCTCCTGCCTGATTTCTATGGCAATAACTTCTTTTTTATTATCTATTTAAGAAAGGAGACATTATCAAAACCATAGGATAAGAGGGGTACAGCTCCACACAATTCCCACCACCCAATCTCCATATCCCATCCCCTCCCCTGATAGCTTTCCCACTCTCTATCCCTCTGGGAGCATGGACCCAGGGTCATTGTGGGTTGCAGAAGGTGGAAGGTCTGGCTTCTGTAATTGCTTCCCTGCTAAACATGGGCATTGAGTGGTCGATCCATACTCCCAGTCTGCCTCTCTCTTTCCTTAGTAGGGTGGGTCTCTGGGAAAGTGGAGCTTCAGGACACATTGGTGGGGTCCTCAGTCCAGGGAAGTCTGGTCAGCATCATGCTGGCATCCGGAACCTGGTGGCTGGAAAGAGAGTTAACATACAAAGCCGAACAAAGTGTTGAACAATCATGGACCTAAAGGCTGGAATAGTGCAGATAAAGTGTTGGGCGCGGGGGGGGGGGGGGGTACTCCCTGCAGACTCTTGTATATTTCTGCTTTCAGGTATATTTTCAGGTATATTTCAGGTATATTTTCAGGTATATATTTTTCCCTGGTTTATGGACAGGTGTGAACATATGCTCTATCTCAGGGGACCTAGACTATATCTAGGTATGGGGATTGGACCTATTGGGGCATGGACCACCTGGAATGGAATAAGAGAATACAATGAAAGGAAAGTTCTCACCTGGGTGATGAAGCTGAAGGGCTGTCATTCCACTACTGAAATCTCTGGACACAGTCTAAAGTGAAGCATGCTGGGGTAGCACTCGTTGCTTTGATTAGGTTGAGATCTGTGGATGCAATATTATTTGATTTGGATTGAGAGAAGCATGCAGGAAAGTGGGCCCCCACCCTAAGGTTCCAGTACTGGGGGAAATATAGTCTCTGTAGTGGAAATGTGAAGTTCCTTCTGTTTTAGGGTTCAAGAAGACAATGGATAGTTATTGTTATCATCTCGTCATTTGGTATTGGGTTAACTTTGAAAAGTCCCTTTGTTAGGGTTTGGGATATAATACCCAGCATCTTGTATATAGCTGTGCTACCAGTTGCTTCTGTTCTCTAGGCTAGGCTTTTGAGAGAGTCAACATATCAAAGACTCAGTCTGTGTTTTTAAAAGTTCGAGACATATGATCAAATTTCCTCTTTCATATTAACTAAATAGTGGATTATATGACTACACGTTAATAGGAGTGTACATAAACACCATTCCAAACACCAAAAGACTATGTCCCATCCCAACTATTCACCCCACCCCCCTCTGCCCCAGGAAGTCTATTATCTACCCTCCACCTCACCAAAGGGTTTTTACTTTGGTGTCCTAATCTCAATTTGATCAGATCCTGCTATTAGTTTCCCTTTCTGTTCTTCTTCTCAACTTCTGTTGATGAGTGGGATCATCCCATAGTCATCTTTATCTTTCTGACTTAGCTGACTTAGCATAATTCCTTCTAACTCCGTCCAAGATGGTTCAGATAAGGTGGGTTCATTGTTCTTAAGAGCTGCATATTATTCCATTGTGTATATGTGCCACAGCTTTCTCAGCCACTCATCTGCTGTTGGGCACCTGGATTGCTTCCAGGTTTTACCTATTATGAATTGTGCTGCTATGAACATAGGTGCACACATATTTTTTGATTGGACATTATGGAATCCTGGTATATACCCAGAGGAAGTATACTGGGTCATATGGAAGGTCGAAGTCTAGACTTGTGAGTGTTCTCCAGACTGCTCTGCAGAGAGGCTGAGCCAATTTACATTCCCACCAGTAGTGCAGAACAGTTCCTCTGTCCCCACAGCCTCTCCAATTTTTATTGCTGCTGTCCTTTTTGATGTATGCCATTCTCACAGGAGTGAGGTGGTATCCCAATGTTGTCTTTATTTGCATTTCTCTGACAATCTGCGACCTAGGGCAGTTTTTCATATTTGTTAGCCTTTTGGATCTCCTCTGAAGTGAATGTCTTGTTCATATACTCTGCCCATTTTTGGATGGGGTCATTTTTTGGTGCTAAGTTTGCTCTGCTCTTTGTATATTTTGGTGCTTAGTCTCTTGTCTGATGTATGGCATGTGAAGATCTTCTCCCATTCTGTGAAGGGTCTCTTTGTTTGTATGATAATTTCTTTGGATGTGCAGAAGCTTTTCAATTTGATGTAGTCCCATTGGTTTGTTTCTGCTTTAGTCTTCCTTGCAACTGGGTTTGATTCATCAAAGATGTCCTTGAGGTTTAGGTGGGAAAGTGTTCCACCAATATTTTCCTCTAAGTATTTGATATTTTCTGGTCTAACATCCAGGCCCTTGATCCATTTGGAGTTGATTTTTGTTTCTGGTGAGATAAGGTGGTTCAATTGCATTCTTCTGCATGTTACAACCCAGTTTTCCCAGCACCATTTATTGAAGAGAGCCTCCTTCTTCCATTTAATACTTTGGGCCCCTTATCAAAGATTAGATGCCCATAGGTGTAGGGGTTTATATCTGGGCTTTCAATTCTGTTCCACTGGTCTGTGTGCCTATTTTTGTTCCAGTACCATGCTGTTTTGATGATGACGGCCTTGTAATATAGTTTGAGATCTGGGAGTGTGATGCCTCCATTTCTGTTTCTTTTCCTCAAAATGGTTTTGGCAATTCTAGCTGTTCTTTGGTTAAATGACTGTAGTTTTTGTTCTATTTTCTTAAAGAAGCTTGGTGGAACTTTGATGGGTATTGCATTAAATTTGTATATGGCTCTGGGGAGAATATTCATTTTGATGATATTTATTCTTCCAATTCATGAGCATCGGATGTCTTTCCATTTCTTGGTATCAGTTTCTATATCCTTGATTAGTGACTCATAGTTTTCAGTATAGAAGTCTTTCACTTCTTTGGTCAGCTTTACTCCTAGGTTTTTTATTGACTTTGCTGCAACCGGGAATGCGAGTGATTTCTGGATGTCTTCTTCAGATTTAGTGTTTGCATAAAGAAATGCCACTGATTTTTGTACATTGATTTTGGAGCCTGACACTTTGCTATATTGCCTAATAACTTCCAGTATTTTTCTGCTGGATTCTTTAGGTTTTTCTGTGTATAATATCTTTTATTACTTTATTTAATTTAAAATCTATTGTGTCAGAGATGAGAATGGCTGTTCCTGCCTTTTTTTTTTTTTTTTTTTTTTGGTCCATTAGCCTGCAGGATAGTTTTCCATCCTTTCACTTTAAGTCTGTGTTTATATTGTTGGTTCAAGTGGAATTCTTGCAAGCAGCATATGGTTGGGTTATGTTTTCTGATCCATCCTCCCACTCTGTGCCTTTTGATGAGTGAGTTTAAGCCATTGACATTTACTGATATTATGGATTTAATGTATTGTACTGCCATTATTCAACAAATTTTTATTTGCTCTGATATATTGCAAGTATTATAATGATGTTCTTATTTATAAGAGGTCTTTTAGAACCTCTTTCAGAGCCGGCTTGTTGATGATTGCCTCCTTTAACTGTTGTTTGTCTGAGAAGGTTTTGATGCCTCCATCTAGTTTGAATGAAAGTCTAGCAGGATATATTATCCTTGGTTGAAACTCTTTTTCATTCAGGGCTCGATAGATATCTTGCCATTCTTTTCTGTCTTACAGAGTTTGAGTGGAGAAGTCTGCTGATAGTCTTATATAGTCTTATGGGTTTTCCTCTGTATGGGACTTTCTGTTTTTCTCTTGAAGCTTTAGGATCCTTTCTTTATCTCTACTTCTTTTCATTGTATGTATGATGTGTCTTGCTGTCTTCAGGTCTGGGTTGATTCTGTTTGGGACTCTCTGGGACTCTTGAATCTTAATGTCCTTTCTGTTTTTCAGGTCTGGGAAGTTTTCTTCTATAATCCTCTAGAATGTTTGCTTACCCTTCCTCTCTTTCTCCCTCTGGCAGGCCAATTATGCGAATGTTACTTCTATTAAGACCATCCCGTATGTCTCTGCTGTTGTTTTCAGTGTCTCTCAATCTCTTTTTGAGGTCTTTCACCTCTTTCTTAGTTTTCTGCATCTCATTCTCTGTCTGGCTAATTCTGTTTTCTGCTTCTGTTAGTCTGCTTTCCCTTCCCTCAGCTGCTTTCTTCATTTCAGCTATTTCAGCTTTCAGTTGTCTAGTTGCCTCAAGTAGTTAGTATATTTCCTTGAGGGTCTCATCTGTTGTTTCCCTAATAATGTTAGCCCTTTCCTCCAAAGTTGTTTTCATTTCTGTTATTAATAAGTTTATTTTTACTTGCATATTTTTCTTATCTATGATTACTTCTGGCTGATTTGTAGTTTCTTCTGGGCTCTTGTCATTCACTGTAGTAGCAGTTTTATTTGCTCTTGATCTACCAATATTTTTTTTATTAATGTGTTTTTTATTTTTATGTTCTATTGTTACTCAGTTGTTGTTTTTTGTGTACAAGCCAAGCTATACTAGATACCTTTATGACAAATGCAATCACCACCTTTGGAAGCTACAATAGTAACTGAAGCAAGGATTGAAACAGTTTAACCAATATCAGTTAGCCCACAGTTCTTTCCAGTTCAAGAAAAAATAGCAACCTAATCCAAACGAAAAAGAAAGAAAGGAAGAAAAAGGATAGCAGGAATTGACAACTATGCAAATCTACTGTCCACTGTAAATTCTAGGGGTAGCAAGAGGAGAAAGGGAAGTAGAGCAGAAACACACACAGAGTCCACTCTGAGTCAGATTTATTCCCTGAAGTAAGTCATAAATGAGTATCAGTGAATTCAGAAAGTAGAGAGAGGAGGAAGGAAGAAAGGAAGATAGGGGAAAAAAGAGAGAAAAGAAAAAAGAAAAGAATAAAACAGTAAAAAAAAAAAAAAAAGAGCCGTGAAAGCAGTTTTTATTATTATTATTTGCTAGGAGGAGGGAGAAGGGGGAGAGTGGACAGAGGAGGTATGAAGAGCAAGACATGGTGCTCTCACAATGGGTAAGAAACCCAGTTGCCTAGCAATGGAAAGTATACTAAGAGTTAAATTTGGTCAATTGGGCCTAAGTCCCTTACTCAGAAAAAAAAAAATTACCCAAGGTATTTAGAAAGGAGCAGGATTGGAGTGGCTCCCCTGGTGAGCCAGAAATCTTGTTAAAGAAAGAAAATCAGTGAGGAGCCTGCTAGCAGAGGCTCACTCGCCCTGGGGTCTGGTTATGGAGGGGGGAGGAGGGAGAGAAATAATTTTTAAAATTTCCTTTATTTTTGCTCTATTTTCTAACCCAAATTGAGCTATAGTCACCTACTTGGTGTTAAGCTTAGAATGTCTCCTTCTTTGTCCCACTGAAGCCCAGGATCCTAATGCTTTTTTAGGCAGTTCTTAAGCAGTTGTTGTCAGAGCTCATGCCAGCATCTGCTTTCCAGTGGCCATCTTGGCTCCATCCCTGGCAAGAACTTCTAACACTATGCTGAATAATAATGGTGATATTGGGCAGCCCTGTCTAGTACCTGATGTGAAATGCTTCTAGTTTCTCACCACTGAGTATGATGTTGGCTGTAGGGTTGCTATATATGGACTCCACTATCTTTAGTAATTATCCATCTATTCTCATTTTTGTAGTGTTTAGATCATAAAGGGATGTTGGATTTTGTCAAAGGATTTCTCTGTATCTATTGGTATGTCTATATGGTTTTTGGTCTTGCTTTTGTTGATGTGGTGGATCACATTGATTGATTTACGTATATTAAAGCAACATTGCATGCCTGGGATAAACCCCACTTGGTCATGATGAACAATCTTTTTGATATACTGCTGTATCTGGTTGGCTAGAATTTTGTTCAATATTTCCGCATCTATGTTCATCAGAGATATTGGTCTGTAGTTTTCTTTTTTGGTTGTGTCCCTGTCTGCTTTTGGTATCAGGGTGATATTGGCTTCATAGAAGCTGGCAGGGAGTATTCCAGTGTCTTCAATCTTCTGGAAGACTTTTAAAAGTAGAGGTATTAGTTCTTCTTTGAAGATTTTGTAGAATTTATTTGTAAAACCATATCTTCCTGGACTTTTATTCTTGGGAAGCTTTTTGATAACTGTTTCAATTTCATTAGATGTGATGGTCTTGTTCATATTATCTAGTTCCTACTTATTTAATTTTGGAAGATTATAGGAATCTAGGAAGTCATCCATTTCTTCCAGGTTCTCAATCTTGGTGTGATATAGTTGTTCATAGAAGTCTCACATGATATGCTTAATTTCTGCAGTTTTTGATGTGATACCTCTTCTTTAATTTACAATCTGATTTATATGGGTCTTCTCCCCTTTTTACTTTATTAATCTGGCTAAAGTTTTGTCTATTTTGTTTACTCTTTCGAAGAACCAACATTTACTTCCATTGATCTTTGGTATGTTTTTCTTATTTTCAATGTTATTTATTTCTGCCCTAACTTTAGTAATTTCTGTCCTTCTGGTTGCTTTAGGGTTCCTTTGTTCTTCTTCTTCTAGGTCTTTAAGATGTGCAATCAGGCTCTTTATTTGTGCTTTTACTTGTTTCCTAATGTGTGCTTATATGTCTTTGAACTTCCCTCTCAGTACTGCCTTAGCTGTGTCCCAAATATTTCATTCACCTCTTGAAACATTTTGATTTTCCTTTATTTCCTCTTTGACCCAGTAGTTGTTAAGTAGTGTACTGGTGAGCTTCCACATTTTGGGACTATTACTAATCTTTTGTTGATTGTTACGTTTTAGCTTAATCCCACTGTGGTCTTAGAAGATACTTAGGATTATTTCAGTGCTCTTGAATTTGCTGTTGCTGTCTTTGTGGCCTAACATGTGGTCTTTCCTTGAGAATGCCCCATGTGGAGTTGAGTAAAATGTGTATTCCAGTTTCTTGGGAAGAATGCCTCTGAAAATGTCCAATAGTTCTAGTTTATCTAATTCCTCATTTAGCTCCCTCATGTCTTTATAGATTTTCTGCCTGGATGATGATCTGTCAAGTTGAGAGAATAGGGTGCTGAAGTCCCCTATTATGACTGTGTTGCTTTTAATATATTGTTGTAGGTCTTTCAGTAGATGTTTGATGTATGTAGATGGGTTCTGATTGGGTGCATAGGTGTTAATAATTGTTAAGTCCTCTTGATTGACTGATCCTCTGAACATTAGGTAGTGTCCATCCCTATCTTTTTAAATTTTATTTATTTTTAAAGTCTATCATGTCAGATAAGAGAATAGCTGTTCCTGCCCTTTTTTTTGAGGGGGGGGGTGTCATTGGCTTGTACAATAGTTTTCCATCATTTCACTTTGAGTCTGTGTTTTTCTTGTTAAGTTAGTTGGATTTCCTGTAGACAGAATATTTTTGGGTTGTGTTTTCTGATCCATCTTCCTACTCTATGCCTTTTAATAGGTGAATTCAGGCCATTGACATTTATTGATATCAGAGATTGAAGATATTTTAATGCCATTCTTAGAGATTTTTAGAGTGTTCTGATATATGGGATATTTATGGTGGTCTGACTGTTTATAGGAGACCTTTCAGAACTTCTTTCAGGGCAGGCTTGGTGATAGTTTATTCCTTCATCTGTTGCTTGTCTGAGAAGGTTTTTATACCTCCATCTAGTCTGAATGACAGTCTAGCAGGATACAGTAGTCTTAGTTGAAAGCCTTTCTCATTGAGCACTCGATAAATTCTTGCTATTCTCTTCTGGCCTGTAATGTTTATGTGGAGAAATCTGCTGCTAATCTTATGAGTTTTTCTTTGTAGATGATTCTTTATTTTTCTCTTGCAGCCTTCAGGATCCTTTCTTAATCCTAATTCCTTTCCATTCTAAATAGGATGTGTTTTGGTGTGTTTCAGTCTGGGTTAATTCTGTTTGGTATCCTCTGGGCTTCTTGAACCTTTATGTCTTTATGTTGTCTAGACTAGAGAAATTTTCAGCTATTATGGCCTTCTTCTTCTTCTAGTATTTGCCCTTCTTCCGTAGCCAGTCAACAGCGTCAGGTTGAGCCTGATGTAAAGTTTCGAGACCTCCATTGAATCTGGAGAGGTGGCAGTCGTTGACTATGTGGGGCATAGTCTGTCTGTAGCCGCAGGGGCAGTTCGGGTCGTCTCTGGCTCCCCAGTGATGGAACATAGCGGTGCACCGGCCATGGCCTGTTCGATAGCAATTGAGGAGGGCCCAATCATAACATGCTAGGTCAAAGCCGGGTTGACGCTTGCAGGGGTCTGTGATGAGGTGTTTGCTCTTTACCTCAGCTGACTGCCAACTCTGTTTCCAAGAGACTGGAACAGAGAAGTTCAGTGTAGGCATAGGGGACCAGATTGGGTGACGAGACGTCAAGCGTTGGACAGGGTGGGCGAAGATATCTGCGTATATTGGCAGGTCTGGTCGAGCGTAGATGTGGGAAATGAACTTAGATGATGCCGCATCCCGACGAATATCTGGTGGGGCGATGTTGCTAAGAACTGGCAGCCATGGAACCAGGGTGGAATGGATGGTTCCAGAAATTATCCTCATGGAGGAATATAATTTGGAATCGACCAAGTGGACATGGGGGCTACGGAACCATACTGGGGCACAGTATTCTGCAGTGGAATAGCATAATGCCAGAGATGATGATCATAGTGTGGAAGCGCTCGCGCCCCATGAGGAGCTGGCCAGTCTTGCAATGATGTTATTCCTCGCGCCCACCTTTGCTGCAGTTTTCATGAGATGTTTGTGAAATGACAGAGTGCGATCGAGAGTAACGCCAAGATAGACTGGCTGGGCTTCATGCCGGATTCTCATATTGCCAAGCTGCACATTAAGCTCACGCGAGGCCGAGGCATGGTGTAGATGGAAAACAGATGATACCGTTTTTGCAGTGCTAGGGATTAGTTGCCATTTTTTTACAGTAATCAGATATCAGAGACATGTCTTTTGTGAGTGTTTCCTCAAGGATGTCGAACTTTGATGCCTGGGGATATTCCTCCACTCGTGCTGACGGCTCTATCTTAGCTGACTGGGCTTCAGCGAATGACCTCTCCCTATTATACAGTCCCAAACAACCAGGCTCTTTTCACAGTGCTAGATGGAATAAAGACTCGTCACCCAACCTGTGCTGGATTAGCACAGTCAATGGCCAAGCCTTTCCCGCTACGAGACAAGTTCTCAAGATCTTCCCGCACAGTCATCACCGCCCAGCTATCATCCACATTGGTTTCCAGCTCCCACTGATTCTGTGCTCGGAGAAACTAAGATGGAACTTTTGGAAAGCAAACTGGCATCTGTTCAGTGATCTTACCAACAAATCTATCCTGCAATTCCAATTAACTCTATCCCCTCTGAAGATTCCTACAGGTGCTTCCGCCAAGCCATCTTCAAAGCAGCTTCCCAAGCCATTCCTCGTGGGAGACGTGCTAACTATACGCCTTGTCTTGATGCTGAATGCGAGCAACTACTAAAGCAGTATGATGAGTCGGGCGACCCAGATGTGGCTGACCATCTCATTGCCTCCCTGGATGCAGCATGCCAAGCCCACTGGCAACAACTCATGGAAAGTCTGAACTTCACCTACTCAAGTAGGAAGGCCTGGAAGCTTCTTCATAGTCTGGGTACCAGTAGCCAACCCCCTCCCATCTCCCATCCTCCCATATCTCCAAACTCAGTGGCCAGTCACCTAACTCAAGTTGGACGTCCTAAGATCGACCCAGTCTGGAAAAGAGAAATTTCCCACGAGTGGTCATCCCACTTCCGGTTATCTTGTACATCTCCAAAACTCTCTCCCTTTACACTGTCTGAACTGGAAGATGCTTTGAAGAGGGTTAAACCGGGAACAGCTGCTGGCTATTATGGCCTGAAGAATGCTTTCTTCTCCTCTCTCTTTTTCTTCCTCTGGTAAGCCAATAATGCACATATTATTTGTTTTGAAGTCACCCCATAACTCTCTGTTGTTTTCAATATCTCTTAATCTCTTTTTGAGATCTTTTACTTCTTTTATAGTTGTCTCTAATGTGTCCTCTATCTTGCTAATTCTGTCTTCAGCCTCATTTACTCTACTCTCTCTTTCCTCTACTCTTTTCTGAAGTTCATCTATTTTGTTACTGTTTTAGCTTGTTCAGCTACTTGTCTTTTTAGCTCAGCTATTTCACATTTAAGATCTCTAATAAACTTTAGATAATTAGTTTTTTCTTCCAGAGACTCACTTGTTGTTTCTGCATTTCTGATGACTGTTCTTTCAAACTCTTTCTTCTCTCCTGTGATTATTCCCTTTACTAGTGTTTGGATGCTGACCTCATTATGTTTTCATTCAGCCTTTGGGTACTTTTAGCTGGACTCTTGTCTTGGTTCATTTATCCAATATTTCTTCTTGCTGCTTTAACCATTCTATATAGTATGTTATGAGGTCCCTCTCTCAGTAATTTTCAAATTACTGATTATTCTTGCCTGGATTGACTTGTGTAAATAAGGTAATTAAATGCGTCATAGTTGTGTAAATTGATAGTTATTTCAATATTATTTTAATCCCTGAGTTGGAGCATAGTGGCTTAAAAGCCTCTTTTGTTCTATTTCTTCTCTGTAGGCTATGGAAGCCTGAGGGCTTTTAAACTATAAGTAGGCTTCTCAGTTTAATCCCTCACTCCTGACCAAGAGATAAAGTAGGGTGGGGCAGAGATAATCCATTGGTTATGCAAAGAGACTCTCATAGTCCCACTGCTAGACCAAGGTGGTATAGATCTTCTCCTGAGTTTTCTGGTTAGTACTCTGTCCCATGGTGTAAGTACAGGACCTCCCACCTGCTTCTCTAGCTTCTGTGGGCAATGCATTATCAATGGATACTCACAGTTTCATTTGGTGAGTCTTAGGGGAGTCCTATCTTCCCTTCAGCAGTCTTTTGTTGGTGAAACAGACTGGAGGCAGTGCCTCAACTAGTAAACTCCTGGACTGTTACCAGCCACTTAATTTCTCCTAGGCTCCTCTCTGTCCAGGATACACATGTATTTACTCACTGATGATTTGGTGGGTTCCTGAACCCATTCTAGTCCTGTCTTGTTGTGGTCTCAGATGATCTCAACATCTACTTTTAATACAGAGGACAACCTGCAAATGTTTTCTAAATGAATGCATGAAGGAATCAGTACATGAGTGAGTGAGCAGACTAAATTGTTATATAACCTGCACATACAACTATAATTAATAGCATGAATCCTTCAATCAACCAAAAAATAGATTTGTCGACAACTGAACCATATTAAATCTTGCAAGGAGATAAAAACAGTTTTAAAATAGAAAGTCTATTAGAAATCATTTGGAACTGTGATTTTTAAACTTTTTCATATTTACCATAATGGAAATTTAATGTCTATGTAGCAAGAAAAATAATTAAACTTTATTCAGATGTATTGTTGCTATGAAAGACTAGCTGGTAGACTTTGTGCATAGTTTATCAAATCAACTATAATTTTCTGAAACTGAACAGATCATGACCAAAACAAGAAGTCACTTAAATAATTTAATACAAATTCTGAATTCTATTGTGAATTTCTCCAAAAGCAAAGTCTGAAATAATGGTTTGTGTATATGTAGCTTATTGGAAATACAGTCCAGAAAAAATGCATGAGATATTAGAAAGGGAACCAAAATTAGATGGTAAGAATACAATTGACTCAAAAAAAAAGTTTTTTGATAAGCATTTTATTTTTATCTACAAACAGAGCTCGATTAATCTGATGAAACTAAGAGATGGAGTAGAATAGTCAATGCAATAGTTTTCTGAGTAAGAAGGCATGCGATGCCATGGCCAATTTTCACAGTAACCATCAGAAAATAATCAGTGGTACACAGATACAATAACTTATTCATTTTGACCAAAGTAGGATCACTGATCACCATATTGTTTGATCTTTCATTCAGAGTTCCCTTAGTACTGGAAGAATTATGTTAGGTCTAACTGTGCATCTTATGGGACCATCTTACTCAATTCTACTTTTTTTTTAATATTTTATTTAAGAAAGGATTAATGAACAAAAACATAAGGTAGGAGGGGTACAACTCCACACAATTCCCACCACCCAGTCTCCATAACCCACCCCCTCCCATGATAGCTTTCCCTCTGGGAGCATGGACCCAGGGTCATTGAGGGTTGCAGAAGGTAGAAGGTCTGGCTTCTGTAATTGCTTCCCTGCTGAACATGGGCGTTGACTGGTCAGTCCATACTCCCAGTCTGCCTCTCTCTTGCCCTAGTAAGGTGTGTCTCTGGGGAAGCAGAGCTCCAGGACACATTGGTGGGGTCTTCAATCCAGGGAAGCCTGGCCAGCATCCTGGTGGCATCTGGAACCTGGTGATTGAAAAGAGAGTTAACATACGAAGCCAAATAATTTGTTGAGCAATCATGGATCCCAAACTTGGAATAGTGGAGAGAAAGTGTTAGGGAGGTACTCATAGCAAACTCTAATGTACTTCTGCTTTCAGGTATATATTTTGCAGTAGTTTATGGATATGTGTGCACATAAGCTCTCTCTCACAGAAACTGGTGTATATCTATGTTATGGGACTTTGTTAGAAAGTGAACTAGCTGAGATGAAATTAGAGTGTACCATAAAAGGAAAGGTCTCACCCGAGTAAGGAAGCTGAAGGGTTGTCATTCCACATGTGAAGTCTCTGGACACAGTCTGAGGTGAAGCATGTTGAGGTGGCAATCGTTGCGTTGGTTAGGTTGTGATCGGCGGATGCAATATTATTTGGTTTGGATTGGGAGACGCATACGGGAAAGTGGGCCCTGTCCAAGGGTTCCAGGACTGGGGGAAGTAGGGGCTCTATAGTGGAGATGTGAGGATCCTGCTGTCTTAGGGTTCAAAAAGACAATCAATAGTTAATGTTATCATCACATTATTTGTTAATTGGGTTAACTTTGAAAAGTATTTTTGTTATGGTTTGCTGTACAGTATCCAGTATCTTGTATATAGCTGTGCTATTGGATGCTTCTAATCTACTTGGTCTAGGCTTTTGAGAGAGTCCACATATCAAATACACAGCCTATATATTAAAAAGATTCAGTTTGTGTTTTGAGAAACTTTGCGACATAAAACTGATTTTCCCCCTCTCATATTAATTAACTACTGATTTATATGTCTACATTTTCCTAGGAGTGTACATAAACACCATTCCCACCACCAAAAGACTGTGTCCCATCCCTCCCACCCACTGCCACCCCCCACTGGCCCAGGAAGATGCATGTCTACCACTTCCCTCAGGGTCTTTACTTTGGTGCCCTACTTACAATTTGATCAGGTCCTGCTTTTAGTTTCTCTTTCAGATCTTCTTACTCAACTTCTGTTGATGAGTGGGATCAACCCATACTCATCTTTATCTTTTTGACTTAGTTCACTTAACATAATTCCTTCTAGCTCTGTCCAAGATGGTCAGAGAAGGTGGGTTCATTGTTCTTGATAGCTGCATAGTATTCCATTGTGTATATATACCACAGCTTTCTCAGCCATTCATCTGTTGTTGGGCACCTGGGTTGCTTCCAGGTTTTAGCTATTATGAATTGTGCTGCTATGAACATAGGAGTACACACCTATGGGTTTGATTCATCAAACATGTCCTTGAGGTGTATGTGGGAAAGTGTTTTACCAATGTTTTCCTCTAAGTATTTGATTGTTTCTGGTCTGACATCTAGGTCTTTGATCCATTTGGAGTTGATTTTTGTTCCTGGTGAGATAAAGTGGTTCAATTTCACTCTTCTACAACCAGTTACAACCCAGTTTTCCCAGCACCATTTATTGAAGAGAGCCTTCTTTTTCCATTTAATCCTTTGGGACCCCTTATCAAAGATTAGATGTCCATAGGTGTGGGGATTTATTTCTGGGCTTTCAATTCTGTTCCACTGGTCAGTGTGCCAATTTTTGTTCCAGCACCATGCTGTTTTGATGATGATGGCTTTATAATATAGTTTAAGGTCTGGGAGTGTGATGCCTCCATTTCTGTTTCTTTTCCTCAAGATGGTTTTGGCAATGCTAGGTGTTTTCAGGTTCCAGATAAATGTTTGTTGTGTTTGTTCTATTCTCTTAAAGAAGCTTGGTGGAACTTTGATGGGTATTGCATTAAATTTGTACATGGCTCTGGGGAGAATATTCATTTTGATGATATTTATTCTTCCAATCCATGAGCATGGGATATCTTTCCATTTCTTGGTATCAGTTTCTATCTCCTTGAGTAGCGACTCATAGTTTTCAGTATACAAGTCCTTCACTTCTTTGGTCAACTTTATTCCTAGGTATTTGATTGATTTTGCTGAAACAGTAAATGGGAGTGATTTCTGGATGTCTTCTTCAGATTTAGTGTTTGCATAAAGAAATGCCACTGATTTTTGTACATTGATTTTTGTAGCCTGATACCTTGCTATATTGCCTAATAACTTCCAGTAATTTTCTACTGGATTCTTTAGGTCTTTCTATGTATACTATCATATTATCTGCAAATAGTGAGAGCTTGACTTCTTCCCTTCCAATCTGTATCCGTTTGATTTCTTTCTCTTGCCTGATTGCTATGGCAAGAACTTCCAATACTATGTTGAAGAGTAACGGTGACAGTGGACAGCCCTGTCTAGTCCCCGATCTGAGAGGGAATGCTTTCAGCTTCTGTCCATTGAGTATGATGTTGGCTGTAGGTTTGCTATATATAGACTCCACTATCTTGAGGAATTTCCCATCTATTCCCATTTTTTGTAGAGTTTTGAGCATGAATGGGTGTTGGATTTTGTCAAAGGCTTTCTCTGCATCTATTGAGATAATCATGTGGTTTTTGGCTTTGCTTTTATTGATGTGGTAAATGACATTGATTGACTTATGGATATTGAACCAGCCTTGTATTCCTGGGATGAATCCCACTTGGTCATGATGAACAATCTTTTTGATATGTTGCTGTATCCGGTTGGCCAAGATCTTGTTTAATATTTTGGCATCTATGTTCATCAGCGATATTGGTCTGTAGTTTTCCTTTTTTGTTCTGTCCCTATCAGCTTTTGGTATCAGGGTGATGTTGGCTTCATAAAATGTGGAAGGGAGTATTCCTGTTTCTTCAATCTTATGGAATAGCTTAAGAAGTATGGGTATTAACTGTTTCCTGAAAGTTTTGTAGAATTCGTTTGTGAAGCCATCTGGTTCAGGACTTTTGTTGTTGGGGAGGTTCTTAATAACGGTTTCAATTTCTTCGTCTGTGATTGGTGCATTTAGATTTTGTAGTTCTTCTTGGTTCAGTTTTGGGAGTGCATAGGTTTCTAGGAACTGTTCCATTTCTTCCAGATTCTCTAGCTTGGTGGCATATAGTTCTTTATAGAAGTTTCACAGGACTATCTGGATTTCTGTGGTGTCAGTTGTGATATTTTCTCCATTGTTTACAATTCTATTAATTTGAGTCTGCTCTCTTTTTATTTTTTTTGGTGAGTCTGGCTAGGGGTTTGTAAATTTTGTTTAATCTTTCAAAGAACCAACATTTGGCTTCATTGATCTTTTGTATGGTTCTCTTATTTTTGATGTTGTTTATTTCTGCTCTAACTTTAGTGATTTCTGTCCTTCCTTAGGGCTCCTTTTTTCCTCTTCCTCTATGTCCTTGAGGTGTGCAGTAAGGTCGTTCATTTGAGCTTCTTCTTGGTGTTTAATATGTGATTGTATGGCTATAAGTTTCCCTCTAAGTACTGCTTTAGCTGTGTCCCAAATATTTTGATAGGTTGTGTCTTCATTTTCATTAGTTTCCAGGAACATTTGAATTTCCTGTTTGAGTGAGTCTCTGACCCAGTGGTTCTTAAGGAGCATGTTGTTTAGTTTCCAAATTCTGTGTCTTTTAATAATTTTCCGTTTGTTGTTAAATGTTAGTTTTACTCCACTGTGGTCTGAGAAGATACTTGGGATGATTTCAATGCTCTTGAATTTATTAATGCTGTCTATGTGGCCTAACATGTGGTCTATCCTTGAGTATGTGTTATGTGGATTTGAAAAGAAGGTGTATTCCAGTTTTTTGGGGTGGAGGAGTCTGAAAATGTCCAAGAGGTCTAGTCTGTCTATCTCTTCATTCAATTCTCTTGTATCTTTATTGGTTCTCTGCTTTGTTGATCTGTCTAAGTGTGAGACTGGGGTATTGAAGTCTCCCACTCTTATTGTATTACTATTGATGTATTTTTGAGATTCTTTCAGTGGATGCTTAATGTATTTAGATGGTCCCTCGTTGGATGCATAGATGTTAATAATTGTTAAGTCTTCTTGGCTGATTGATCCTCTAATCATTATGTAATGTCCTTGCCTATCTTTTATTACTTTATTTAATTTAAAATCTATCATATCTGATATGAGAATGACTGTTCCTGCCCTTTTTTGTGGTCCGTTAGCCTGTATGATAGTTTTACATCCTTTCACTTTAAGTCTGTGTTTATCTTGTTGTGACAGATGGGATTCTTACAAGCAGCATATGGTCGGGTTATGTTTTCTGATCCATCCTCCCACCCTGTGCCTTTTGATGGGTGACTTTAAGCCATTGACGTTTATTGATATTCTGGATTTAATGTATTGTAGTGCCATTGTTCTAAAAAGAATTTGTTTTTTCTGATATATTCCAAGTATTATAGTGATGTTCTTGTTTATAAGAGGTCTTTTAGTACCTCTTTCAGGGCCGGCTTGGTGATGGTTGCCTCCTTTAACTGTTGTTTATCTAAGAAGGTTTTGATCCCTCCATCTAGTTTGAATGAAAGTCTAGCAGGATATATTATCCTTGGTTGAAACCCTTTTTCATTCAGGGCTCGATAGATATCTTGCCACTCCCTTCTGGCTTTTAGAGTTTGAGTGGAGAAGTCTGCAGATAATCTTATGGGTTTTCTCTTGTATGTGACTTTTTGTTTCTCTCTTGCAGCCTTTCTTTATCCTTACTTCTTCTCATTGTGACTATGGTGTGTCTTGGTGTCTTCAGGTCTGGGTAGATTCTATTTGGTACTCTCTGGGCCTCTTGAATCTTGATATCCTTTCTGTTATTAGGTCTGAGAAGTTTTCTTCTATTATTTCCTCTAGAATGTTTCCTTCCCCTTCCTTCTTTCTTCCTCTGGCAGGCCAATTATACGAATGTTACTTCTTTTGATATCATCCCATATGTCTCTGTTGTTGTTTTCAGTGTCTCTCAATCTCTTTTTAAGCTATTTCACCTCTTTCTTTGTTTTCTCTAACTCATTCTCTGTCTGACTAATTCTGTTTTCTGCTTCAGTTAGTCTGCTTTCCCTTGCCTCAGCTTCTTTCTTCATTACAGCTATTTCAGCTTTCAGTTCTCTGATTGCCTCAAGATAATCAGTATTTTCCTTGGGGGTCTCAACTGTTGTTTCCCTAATACTGCCATTCCTTTCCTCCAATGTTGTTTTCATTTCTGTGATTAATAAGTTTATTATTGCTTGTATACTTTTCTTATCTATGGTTACTTCTGGCTGATTTGTAGTTTCTTCTGGGCTCTTGTCTTCATTCATTGGGGTAGCAGTTTTATTTGTTTTTGATATACCCATTTTTTTATTTATGTGTTTCTTTATTTTTATGCTCTGTTGTTCCTCAGTTGTTGTGTCTTGAGTACAAGTAACACTGTAGTAAATACCTTTATGACAATTGCACTCACCAACCTCAGGAATTACAGTAGCAACTGAAGTAAGTATTGAAGTAGTTTAATCATTACCATTTAGCCAAACAATTTCTCCAGTCCGTGAAATAATAGTAACCAAATCCCAGTGAAGAAAGAGAAAAGAAAGAGAGTATAGCAAGGATAGACAGTTATGCAAATCTACTATCCACTGTATATTCTAGGGGTAACAAGAGGGGAAAGGGAACTAGAGCAGAGATACACACATAGAGAGTTCACTCTGAGTCAGGTTTCTTTCCCAAAATAATTCACAAATTCAGAAAGGCGAAGAAGAAGGAAGAAGTGTATGACAAGATTAAAAAAAAGAGAGAGACAAGATAGAGAAAAGGGAGAAGATCTGTAAAAGATTTGTAATTAAAGAGCAGTGAAAGGAAATTCCCAAATGTGTATCAGTGAATTCAAAAAAGTACCCTGTTTGGTGGTGTGGGGTATCCTGCTAGGAGCTGGTCCCCAGGGACTGCTTATGGGTGGGGGGGCGGGAAGGAGGTATGCTTGAAAATTAAAAGGAAGAAAAAAGAATTTTTCCCCTTTTTTCCCCTACTCTAATTCTTAACCCAAATTAAGTTATAGTCACCTCCTTGGTGTCTAAGGACCCCTTATTGGCTGGCTTGCTAAAGGCAGAAAATTCTACTGTTTCCAGGAGATGTGTTCAGAGCTCAGCGGCTAGCAGCTTCTCAGTCTGCCATCTTCTGGGAACCCCCCCCCCCAGACTTTTTTAAAGGATTTCTGGAAAATGAAAACTACCTCCAAGTCCTTTGATCCAATGAGAGCTATACTCAAGAAGTCTTTGGATCCACCCTCAGGGTCGCGGTGGTCCCTGGAGACTCCCAAGAGAAAGCCCCCGAGCTATAGTGCTCCCTCCAGGTTCTCTGCCGGTCGCCCAGCAGCAATCTGCAACCGGCAAAGGAGCCCCATTCCCGGGCGGAGGACAATGCCCGGCCCACTCGCCTTGCCCGGCACTGCCTGGGAAGTCTCTAGCAGCCACCCGCTAGTTCGTGCCACCTTTACTCTAATTATTAACCCAAATTAAGTTATAGTCACCTCCTTGGTGTCACCGATAGGGCCCCTTATTGACTGGCCTGCTAAAGGCAGAAAATCCTACCGTTTCCAGAAGATGTGATCAGAGCTCACGCCGCTAGCGGCTTTTCAGTCCGCCATCTTCCAGGAACCACTCTCAATTCTACTTTTATCCTAGTTTATTTTCCACTGTGTTGCATCTAATATGGACTTCTTAGAGACCACAGTCAACTCATTGTTTAACATGTCAAGTAAAGACTGATTTGGGGCCAAGATTTCTTGATTTTGGCACCACTACCTCTGGGTTTGGTGTGATGTGTGCACTGTGTATTCAAGTATCTTCGTCAACATCCTTGACTTCAACATTCCATATAAAAGTAGCTGATTTAGGAAAATGCCTCACCTTCCTCAAGTAAAACAAACAAACAAACAAACATATATATTAGTTGCTTACCTCAGTGAAAGTTAAATTCAAGACAGCGGTGCACTAATAGATTTCTGTTACTTCAAAATTAGGGATACCTTTATAATTTAAATTAAGACAGTACAGAACTTACAAGATAATCATTAGTTTCTTTTTTTTAATTATAGGTGATTTTTTTTTCATAACAAAAGAATCTTTTTGTATTTCTTATTGGGTTTATAAGTTTTGGAAGAATTTGCTATAACTTCTACCACATGACAGTCTTGATAACTATGAAGCTATTATACTGCAGGGGTTGAACATTTAAATTACTTCTACTTATTTGGCTCCTAATGGAAAAAATTGAAATTCACTAATGCTTGTAGTTCTTTATAATTAAACTATAAATTGGTGCCCCTCCAATCAAATGTATCTCCTAGGCACCTGTCCAATCCAGACTGACCTTCTAAATAACTTTCTGTTGTCCTCATCTCTCTGTTTACATAGGATCCACCCTGTGATCTCTACAGTCTATTATCTGTCTTCTGCTTTACTGCTTTTACCTCTGTCTTAGGAACTCCTTGAACTAGACATGAGTCTTTTAATACTTGATATCTAATTCCTGAAATGTTAACTTGGGATATGATTGGGAAAGTAATAAGTGGATTGCTAAATAAATAAAACTTGACAGATTACACCACTAATAAAAGATCTAGAAAAAAAAAAACAACAAGAAAATAACCCCATCCGAAAATAGGGAGGGGAAATGGACAGTATATTCACCACATAAGAGATCCAAATGGCTGAGAAATACATGAAAAAATGCTCCAAATCTCTGAGTGTCAGAGAAATGCAAATAAAGACAATAATGAGATACCACTTCACTCCTGTGAGAATGTCATATATCAGAAAATGTAGCAACAACAAATGCTGGAGAGGTTGTGGGAACAAAGGAACCCTCCTGCACTGCTGGTGGGAATGTCAGTTGGTACAACCTTTGTGGTTCTCCACAAATGGACCTACCCTATGATCCTACAGTTTTCTCCTGGGGATATATCCTAAGGAATCAAACACACCCACCCCCAAAAATCTGTATACCTATATTCATAGCAGCATAATTTGTGATAGCCAAAAACCTGGAAGCAACCCAGGTGTCCAAGAACAGATGAGTGGCTGAGCAAGTTGTGGTCTATATACACAATGGAATACTACTCTAATGGAATAGCTATTAAAAATGGTGATTTCACCATTTTTAGCCCATATTGGATGGAGCTTAAAGAAATCATGTTAAGTGAAATAAGTCAGAAACAGAAGGATGAATAAGGGATGATCTCACTCACAGGCAGAAGTTGAAAAGCAAGGTCAGAAGAGAAAACACTAAGCACAACTTGGAATGAAGTTGGTGTATTATACTAAAGTAAAAGGCTCTGTGGGTGGGTTTGGGGGTGGGGAGGGTTCAGGTCCTGGAATATGATGGCAGAGGACCTAGTGAGGGTTGTATTGTTATGCAGAAAACTGGGAAATGTTATTCATGTACAAACCATTGTCTTTACTGTCAACTGTAAAACATTAATCACCTAATAAAGGCGGGGGAGATGTATGCCATTCCCCATACCCCTCTTAAAAGGAATTTCCTGTACTTCTTACTCTAATCTTAGACAGAGTAACAAGTTATGTTGACAGGAAAGTCCTGTGAAACATTCCTGTCAAATCCAACACATTTGCAACTGTTCCAGTTCAGCATTCAATTAGATTTTTACTTCAGTAAAAATGTGGGTACCTCTATATGATCACATCTTACCTTAGTGATAGCTTATTTTACTTTCTGCTCCAAGATTAAAATATGATTAAGTGAAAATTAATTTATAATGCTGCACAGGAAAATCTGTTGCTGAATGACTGACAAAAATAAATTCAAATGCTTTTCAAAAACTGAATTCTAATAATGCCAGACATTATTATGGAACAATAGTGATTGTAACATCCTCAGAAAAAATCCGTAAAGCAGGACTCTGCTTATTTAAATATTGCTTATTCAGGTATTTATTCTAATAAGATAATGATCTGAGTGTGAATTAGTTATTGAATGAGATTTTCTGGTTGTTAGTAAAGTTTAATTCCATACCAAAAATAATAATAATAATAAGCTTGGAATGTAGACACTGTAATAGCTAATGAATAAATATGAGGCTTATGTTCAAGTCATTTACCCATTAGGAAATTTAAGTTGTAGACCTCATTATTTTATCATATTCAGTATAAAATTATAGACAAATATTATTTGTCTTGATAAGTGAGATAATCTGCTTGAATCAATCACAAGAAAGACAAATTTTAACATTTCTCATATATTGACAATGGTGTGCAATTTGATTTTTAGTTGAAAGGACAAATACTTCTTTGGTATAATTATTGAAGATCACACTGTATATATAGCAATTGATATTAATCAAATAGTATTCATTAAGCAACAGTATTTACTTTGCATAGTTGAACGTTGAAATGTAGGGATTTACAAAGAATTTGAAAATATGATAATCACAGTTAGAGACATTTATACTTTCATTCAGAAAATTATGTATGTATGTGTGTGTCTGTGTGTGTGTTTATATGTGTGAGAGAGATGTTGGGGGAGGGAGATAATTGGTATTTTATTTAAATTTGAAGGTTTTTTTTTTTTCCAAATGGCACAATGACTTTATAGTCCTGATTGAATCTCAGCTCCATCAGTAAAAGTTATGACAATTTAGGCATAGTATGCAAATCTTCTAGTCCAGTTATTTAAACTTTCATTTATATCAGAATCACCTGAGTTGGCTATCAAAAGCCTCAGTGCCCAGGCATCAAGTTATTTTTTTATTTATTTACACACACACAAAGGTTGATGTAAAGACTAGTCAACAGGGAGTGTGCCCATCTTAAAGCATAGGTATTTTGTAATTATTTGTGGTTGTAATACTAATTTCATCTCCACTCTAACTGCTCTCATAAGTAGGGAGAGTCATGTCTTTCTAGGCTGGATTACATGTGGTTTTAAAAATCCTTTTCATTTCTTTCTTCATTGGAGACAAACTATCCTTCTATTCTTCATGTTTAAGAAAACATTTTAGTTCACATTTATCTTCTTGTGCTTGCAGGTTTCTTCATTCCAATTCTAAATTAGTAACATGAGGGAATTGTACAATTTATTTAATGATTGTACCATCCCCTGACAAATTAATCAGTATTTCTGGTGGTGGTTCCTATATGAGCTTATAGGTGAGAACTTCTCATCTGATTCCCTTTTCAGTGTGCCAGGACTCGAATAGTATGCAGTGAGTTGTACTGCAATATGGCAGCATTATATTGAACAGTGGAAGCCACACGCAATTTAGTGGTAAATAGTACAGTGAATATTTCTTTTTATAATTATAATTTTTCTTAAACTGTTAAAGATGATTTTATATATTTATTATTGGATTGAGACAATGAGAAATTGAAAGTGGAGAGGGAAATAGAGAGGGAGAGAGACAGAGAGATACTTGAAGTACTGCATCACTACTCCTGAAGCTTTACCCTTGCAGGTAGGGACAGAGTCTTGAACCTGTGTCCTTGTGCCAGTGAATGTTTCAAGATGTATTACTCTTTACTCTAAACCCCTTTACTCTTTTAGAAACAAATTATATAGAGTTATCTTAATTGATAGTGAAACAAACTCAGATTGTTCAGGAAAACTATCTAGAGTTCCAAGCTAATGAGTAGAAATTTAAATCACAAGTTCTTAGTCACATTACAATGCTCTGGGGAAAGTCATTAAGGAGTCAGTCACACAATAATTTTGCAAATATCTCCTTTTAGTAAATCTTATTTTGTCAGTAGTGTTTCTTTTCTGATCAGACATAATAGCTGGATATGTATTTTACATTGACATTATTCTCCTTATTTGCATTGCTATCTAATTTGCATTGTTATTCAGAAGTTTATTGTCAAAAAATTTAGAATTTAATGCTTTGCTTGCCTTTGACTTGACTTTATAAAATTCTCAATGCTTTGTGTTTCTCAATCTGGGTTTTCCATTATGTAACTATCATAAATTCTAGGGGGTAAAAAACCTTTCAATCAATCCCTTCTCTATTATAATCTATAAATATTCCTTTATCCACTACATGAGAACTTTTAGGCATATGTTGGATCTTTTCACTGCAAATTATAATTGTTTTGCTTTACTTTAAAAGAGATTATCATTAATTTAATAGTTGTTTATAATATTATAAAATTATAGGAGTATAGTTTCTCATCACACACATACCATCAAAGTGATGTGTCCCCAACCCTCAGTGATAAAAACCATAGTTCTCAAAGACTTAGAGACTGAACTTTTCAATTTTTCATGCTTCTGTGTATTTGTGATAGATTATTAGCTACTTCTTTTTTATTGTTATGTATGTACATATGTATGTATGTATGTATGTATGTATGTATGTATGTATGTATGTATTTATTGGCTCAGCGTTATTGCTGGGGCTGGGTTCCTGTACCACAAATCAAATGCTCCTGGAGGGGGGTCGGGCGGTGGCGCAGTGGGTTAAGCGCATGTGGCACAAAGCGCAGGGACCAGCGTAAGGATCCTGGTTCGAGCCCCCAGCTCCCCACCTGCAGGGGAGTCGCTTCACAGGCGGTGAAGCAGGTCTGCAGGTGTCTATCTTTCTCTCCCCTTCTCTGTCTTCCCCTCCTCTCTCCATCTCTCTCTGTCCTATCCAACAACGAATTGCATCAACAAGGGCAATAATAATAACCACAATGAAGCTACAACAAGGGCAACAAAAGGGGGAAAAAATGGCCTCCAGGAGCAGTGGATTCATGGTGCAGGCACCGAGCCCAGCAATAACCCTGGAGGAGGGAAAAAAAAAATGCTCCTGGAGGCTATTTTTTCCCCTTTTATTGTCCTTGTTATTTAACATTGTTGTGGTTATTATTGTTGTTATTAACTTTGCTGTTACTGGATAGGACAGAGAGAAATAGAGAGAGGAACAGAAGACAGGAGCAGAGAAAGACACCTGTAGACCTGTTTCACTGCCAGTGAAGCGACCCCCTGAAGGTGGAGAGGTGGGGGCTCCAACCTTATGCTGGTCCTTGAGCTGGGCCCCACATGTGCTTAACCTTTGTGCTACCGCCAACCTAAGCTACTTTTTTTTTTCTTTCCCCAGGGTTATTACTAGGGCTCAGTGTCTGCACTAGAAATCCACTGCTCCTGGAGGCCATTTCTTGCCATTTTCTTGCCCTTGTTGCTGTCCTTGTTACTTTTACCACTGATATAGTTGTTGTTGGATAGGACAGAGAGAAATCGACAGAAGAGGGTAAGAAAGAGAGGAGAGAGAAAGATAGACACCTGCAGAAGTGCTTCACCACTGGTGAAGTGATCCCCTGTAGGTGGGGAACTGGAGCTCGAACCCGGATCCTTACCGCAGGTGCTTGCGTTTTGCACCACATGCACATAACCCAATGCGGTACCAGCCGACCCCCCTCCCCTCCAGATACATTTTTTTTAATTTGCTTCCCCCCCTTTGTTGCCCTTGTTGTTTTAATGTTGTAGTTATTATTGTTGTTGTTGTTGTCATTGATGCCGTTGTTAGGACAGAGAGAAATGTTAAGAGAAAGGGAAGACAGAAGTGGGAGAGGAAGATAGAAACCTGCAGACCTGCTTCACCGTTTGTGAAGCGACTCCCCTGCAGGTAGGGAGCTGGGATCTCGAGCCAGCATCCTTAGGCTGGTCCACATGAGCTTAACCCACTGCATTACCTCCTGACCCTCCTATTTCTTAAGATCTAACTTCTTGCACACAAGCACTCATTTTAGCAGCATCTAACAACAACAGCAACAAAAATCAAATATTTATAGCTTTCCTTAAATTTCCTATTTTAAATTTTAGTCATACCGTTCTGTTAGTTTTTAATTGCTCCTGTTTTTGACTGAATTTTGTTTTGTTTTTTTTCTTCAGTAAATCATTTTAACTCTATACCATTTGAAAATATGCATTTTATGTTATTATTATTAATTTTCTCAACTTTAAAATGTTTTAGTATTATTCAATTTGTGTTATATGTCTTCTGAACTGTCATTCCTGGTGGTACTAATGAATAATATATACATATATATATATATATATATATATATATATATATATATATATATATATAAAAAATGTTGTAACATGCTTGCTTTTATTGAAGTTTTATATGTACAGTTAATTTAATGTAGTTTTATCACTGCTTATAATAAGGATTCTGTCACTAATATCATTAGACTTGGTAAATAGTTATGCTAATTTTGAATCCTAAGGCCTAATATATATGACATATTTGAACTTAGGATATAGAGCAACAAATTTGATATCTGAGCAATCTATATTTTTCTTTGAATTCTCTACTTTGACATTTTTCCTATTTGACCTTTTATTTTTGTGGGTGAATTATTCTAGCTTTTGCTTTATTGAGAGTGAAATTTGTGTGGTTGTAGTTTTGTATAGGGTCCCAAAACTGCCTTATACAGAACCAAATACCTTTACTGTTGTATATAACCTTTATACAGGTCTATTTTCCTCGTTATTAAACCTCCACATTTGTCTGGAGATATAGAAAAAGCATGCATAATTATCTCTCTGTGATTCATTTCCTTCTAATTCCTGATACCTAAGAATTTCTCTTTTGTGTGTGTGTGCTCATAATTTATTTTACAATAGCAATACTGTCTTAAATATACCCAAGTATATATTATAGGATAGTCAAATATTCTTTAATAGTCCTTGTGACAATTATCTACCTCTGTAAACATTAGTGGTAAAGTTATAATACCATTTAACTCAATTCATACAGAAGTCTTAATTTTTTTTTAAAGATTTTATTTTACTAATGAGAAAGGAGGAGAGAGAGAAAAAGTCAGACATCACTCTGGTACATGTGCTGCTGGGGATAGAACTCAGGTCGACATGCTTGAGAGTCTAGTTCTTTAACCACTGCGCCACCTCCCGGGCCACAAGTCTTAATTTTTTATACTTAAAATAAAAATTGTAGGGGGCAGGCAGTAATGCCGCAGATTAAGCGTGCATGGCCAAAAGTGGAAGGACTGGGGCAAGGATCCCAGTTGGAGCTCCTGGCTCCCCACCTGCAGAGGCGTAGCTTTATAAACAGTGAAGCAGGTCTGCAGGTGTCTGTCTTTCTCTCCCCCTCTCTGTCTTCCCCTCCGTTCTCTATTTCTCTCTGTCCTGTCCAACAACAACAATAACAATAACAAGGATAAACAACAAGGGCAACAAAAGGGAAAAAAATAGCCTCCAGGAGCAGTGGATTCATAGAGCAGGCACCCAGCCCCAATAGTAACCCTGGATGCAACAACAACAACAAAATAGTAAAATAAAAAATAGTAAATAGTAAAAAATTACTATTTCTTGGGCATTTTATGGCACAGTTGTATGAATATAGGTGTGCATGTGTATGTATGCATGAATGCATGCATGTATAGAAAAGCGTAATGTGGGGCCGGGTGGTAGCACACATGGTTGAATGCACATGTTACACTCTGCAAGAACCTCTATGGGTTCAAGCCCCGGACTCCTCCCTCAAGGGGAAAGCTTTGCAAGTGGTGAAGTAGTACTGCAGGTCTCTCTCTTTTTCTCTTCCTCTTTATCACTTCCTTCCCTCTTGATCTCTGGTTTTCTCTATCCAATAAATAAAGACAATAAAAAATAGAATGCCCAAGAAATAGTAAGATTTTACTATTTTCTATTTTTTATTTTACTATGTTTTATTTTATTTTATTTATTTATTTATTTATTTTATTTAAGAAAGAATAAATTAGCAAAACCATATTTTACTATTTTTATATTTATATTTTATTTATTTTTACTATTATTATTTTATTTTACTATTTTTTATTTTACTATTTTGTTGTTGTTGTTGTTACATCCAGGGTTATTATTGGGGCTGGGTGCCTGCTCTATGAATCAACTGCTCCTGGAGGCTATATAATTTTGTGGTCTAGATGACCCTAACACAATGGTATCATCATCATGCATGGTATTAGGATCTTGTTTCTTTCCTATATTACACTAGCACCTGATAAACAATATGGATAAGAACACGATTCTCATAGATTATCCTTACTTATATCACCTGGTATTATTCTGTTAATAGGCTGTGACCAGGATAATAGCTCAGTAGTAGAACTCACAACTTGAGGTCCTGGGATCAATTTATAGCATTGTACATGCCAGTATGGTGATACATCATACCTATAGTGTCACATTGTCAGTGCTAATTACTCAGAGAGACTAGAGTTTTGTATTAAACCAAGAACCTGGAAATATCCCTTCACTCATTGCCCCACACCACCACAGAAGTGAGAATAGGCCATCAAAAAGGCACTCCCTTCAAGTTCAGGTCCCCTTTATAAATAAGGTTTATAAAACATCATTAATTTCAGATACAAAGAGGTAAGTCTGGATGGGAAGTAGAACACACAGAGTGGTAAGTGATTAAAGATACTGAAAAAATAGGTGTGATAACGGAATCTAAAGGTTAACTCCAATGACTTCTGCTTCTTCTTCTTCTAGCGTTTGCCCTTCTTCTGTAGCCAGTCAACAGCGTCAGGTTGAGCCTGATGTCTGCTTGTTGCTGGCTTTGAAAGTGACTGGGATCCATGTGGATTCAGTCGGCTAGGAAGGATCATCAGTTTCCCCAATAAATGGGTACTCACGGGATGCACCACGAGAAGGTCGATCCAATGCATCCCATGACTTCTGCTTATCAGTAGCTACTGAAAACCCTCTTCTTTTTTTTTTTAATTTTTTTATTTATAAAAAGGAAATATTGAAAAAACTATAGGATAAGAGGGGTACAACTCCATACAATTGCCACCATCAGAACTCCTTATTCCATCCCTTCCACTGATAGCCTTCCTATTCTTTATCCCTCTGGAAGTATGGACCCAGTGTCATTATGGGGTGCAGAAGGTGGAAGGTCTGGCTTCTGTAATTGCTTCCCCGCTGAACATGGGTGTTAACAGGTCGATCCATACTCCCAGCTTGTCTCTCTTTTTCCTTATTGGAGAGAGGCTCTAGGGAAGCTGGCCTCCAGGACACACTGGTGGGATTGGCTGTCCAGGGAAGTCCTGTTGGCATCACGGTAGCATGTGGAACCTGGCGGCTGAAAGAAGAGTTAACATATAAAGCCAAACAAATTGTTGACTACTCGTGAACCTAAAGGCTGGAAGAGTTCATATGAAGAGTTGGGGTGTCTCCCTTTTGTAGACAGTTATTAGTCCTATTTTACTTATATTCCAAAGAGACCATGACTATACTAGGTTTTTTGTTTGTTTGTTTGTTTTGTTTTGCTGAGACTGACATCTGATATGCCAGTGGATCCAAGTTATTGTCTGGAAGATGATGTCATACATAGCTGGCAAAAGACCAGAAAGCTGGATCAAGGAAGAAAGTAGTTCCCAAATATCGGAAAGCTGTATAAATATTATTGACTGTAAACCCCATCGATTTGATCTGATCTGGGGCCCATATTCAGCTAGGAGTCTATGTGACCTTTGCATCCCTGTAGATCTGAGCTCACATTCTGTGGTCATGAGTAGGAAGGTTCCCCTCTTCTATATCAAGGTTAAGCCTTTACGAATTTTGGCTACCCTCAGACTGTTAGCCTAGCTATATTTGAGGAATATTTAGATAGCTTTCTGGAAACAGTGTCTTTCAGGTACTGACTTATATAAGTCAAATATGAATGACTCCCAGAAAGATAGATGATAGGTAGGTGATGATGTTGGTAGATAGACAGATAGATAGACAGATAGATTATATATAATGGATAGATAGATGATAGGTTAGTGACTTTGCCGTGAGTTGTTCATGAAAGTGTACATAAACAAGTATGCCTTGGGTGAAGGTTCATACATAACAGAATTCATGGCATCCAGATTGTTGGGGGTGCTGTGATACATATAATAAGAACTACACTTAACAATTTTTGTGATATTATCTATGGACAGCATTCACACATTCATTTCTAGGTAAATATTTCTTGAATGTCCTACCTTTTATTTAGTGATGTCATAGTTGGATGATTTTAGGGTCAATTCTTATTTGAGTAACCTTTTCTCCTGTTTGAATTAAACAATTATTTTCAAATATATATAAATTCTTTTTTTACTTGTTTCTTTGGATGTTTCTTTTTTTTTTTTTAACCTTTATTTATTCCCTTTTGTTGCCCTTGTTTTTTTTATTATTGATGGTATTGATGTCATCATTGTTGGATAGGACAGAGAAAAATAGAGAGAAGAGGAGAAGACAGAGAGGGGGAGAGAAAAACAGACACCTGCACAACTACTTCACGGCTTGCAAAGGGACTCCGCTGCTGGTGGGGAGCTGGGGACTCGAACTGGGATCCTTATGCTGGTCCTTGTGCTTTGTGCCACTTGCGCTTATCCCGCTGCACTACCGCCTGACTCCCTTGATGTTTCTTTTTAAATCTTATTAGTGACTTCATATTGATTTACAAATGACAGGGGTATATTCCCATCCTGTTTCTACCACCTTTCCCTCCATTGAAAACTACAGCAGTTCTCCCATGGTTGTTGATGAGGGTTGACTATTATTTCTATAACTAGTTTTCTATATTTCCCCAGTTTTTCCTATGGTCCTACCTTTTCTTCCTTTCTTTCTTTTTTTTAATATTTTATTTATTTATTTATTCCCTTTTGTTGCCCTTGTTGTTTTTTATTGTTGTAGTTATTATTGTTGTTGGATAGGACAGAGAGAAATGGAGACAGGAGGGGAAGACAGAGAGGAGGAGAGAAAGATAGACACCTGCAGACCTGCTTCACCGCCTGTGAAGCGACTCCCCTGCAGGTGGGGAGCTGGGGTTCGAACCGGGATCCTTATGCCTGTCCTTGTGCTTTGTGCCACCTGCGCTTAACCCACTGCGCTACAGCCCGACTCCACCCTTTTCTTCCTTTCTAAGTCATACCTACACCTATTACCACTTCTGAATGTCCTTCCTTTGTTTTCCCTCTCTCTCTGGGTCCTGAGAGACTTGGTATTCCAAGCCCTCTGGTCATCTTCCCCTACTATTTCTCCCCTGCTAGGAATATGGACCAAAATTCTTATGGAGTATAGAAAGTGGGAGTTCTGACTTCTATAATTTCTTCTCTGCTGGACATAAGCATTGCCAGGTCAATCTATACCCTGTTTCTATCTTTCCCTAGTTGGGTAGGGCTCTGGAGAAGTGATGTTCTGGGACACACTGGTGAAGTCCTCTGTCTAGGGAATTCAGTATGTTATCATGATAGTATCTGCAAGTTAGTTGCTGAAAGGTGGAGGTATAAGATATAAAGCAAGTCAAAATAATTTACAGGAACCAAAAAGTAGGAATAGAGCAGATGAATATAAGAATCTTATGATGAAAAGAAGCTGGGGAGTCTATTTTAGGTATGTTCCTAGGGGGTGATGACATTCGTAGCTTTTGCTTGAGTTTGATATCTAACATAGAGATGGATGAAAATATTGTCTGGCCTTCCACCTTCTGCAGCCCACAATGACCCTGGATGATGTCATGGCTGGAAAAAGAGCTAGAAAACTGGATCAGGGAAAAGAGTAGCTCCCAAATATGGAAAAAGTGTATAAATATTATTGACTATAAACCCTATCAATTTGATCTGGGGCCCATATTCAGCATAGGGACCTATGTAACTTCTATATCCCTGTTGGTCTGAACTTGCATTCCGTGGTCAAGAGTAGGAACATTCCAAGTTGCACCAATTTCATGACCCATTTTCTTTAGATGGTAGGTAAAGTATGTTATCCAACCACCCTTCAGAGGATAAAACATTCTCTACCATTTTTGTTCCATATGGAAGGCAAGGTCCTGTGGGGACCCCCAAATGGGTCCATTATGTTGTTCCTGATGGAGATGACCAGCAACAGTGAGAATAGGGATCTACTTGAGGTCTAAGCTCATCATGTCTCTGTGGGAATCCCAAGAATCCCCAACTAGAGCCTCAGCTGATTGGGGTGGCCTGATAGTGACTAAAGAGTCATCATTAAAGTATGCCAATTGCTTGCTCTTATTCAGCTGTTGTAGTACTTACTTTGATAATGTTAGCTTTGGAGTGACTGAGGGAAGTGTAATAGGAAGTAGGTAAGGAGGATATCTAGGTCTAAGTAGAGACTATTTCATTAGGAAATTAGGAATTACTTGATTTCTTCATATATTGTCTCACTGAAACTATTGTGTACTTTCGCTTTCAGGTATACATTTTGCCCTAATTTATGGATACACATGTACATCTACCCTATCCCATGGGACCTGGGCTATATCTAGGTTTTGGGACTTTGTTAGGAAGTGAACCCCTTGAAATGGAATTAGAGAATTCTATGTAAAAGAAAAGTCTCACCCGAGTACTGTGGCTGAAGGGTTGGCATTCCATACTTGACGTCTCTGGAAACTCTCCAAAGTGAAACATGCCTAGGTGGTACTCATTGCTTGGAATAGGTTGGTATCAGTAGATGCAGTATCAGCTGGTATGAATTGAGACAAGACTGCTGGAAAGTCAGCCTCACCATAGAGGATCCAGGAATGGGGGAAATTTTGGCTTTATATAGGAAACAGGAAATTCCTGATATTTTAGGATTAAAGAAGACAATAAATAGTTATTGCTTTAATCAAATTATTTGGCAATTGGGTTGACTTTGAAAATCCCATTGTTAGGATTTTCTGTATCATACACAATCTCACCATAATTTGTCCTTTGATTATATATATTATATATTATATATATATATATATATATATATATATATATATATGTGTGTGTGTGTGTCTGTGTGTGTGTGTGTACGTATGTATATGTATATGTATATGTATACATACAGATATATTATACAGTAATGCCACCAGTTGCTTCTACTCTCCTGGTCTAAGCTTTTAGGAGAGTCAACATTTCAAAGATTCAGCCTTGGTCTGTGCAGTGTCTGGGATTTTCAGACACTGCTATATTTTCTATCACTGCCCACTCAACACAAAATGTGAATGATTTTTTTATAGATTCATAGACCAATGCTTGCATTGCTTCTGACCATGTGTTACACTATAGAGGCAATAAAGCACATGTAGTTACTGACCACTTGAAATGCATCTTGCTCCCATTAAAATGCGCATTAAGTGCAAACTACACATCATGTTTAAACCCTTAGTAGAACTGAAACTATCTTATTAATATTTTATATTTAGTGTAAACCCTTAGTAGAACCCTTAGTAGAACTGAAACTATCTTATTAATATTTTATATTTAGTGTACCCTCGTATTACATTATTATGTGTATGCTGGGAAAACAATGTAATTAAGACTGTATTTATCTGGGTAGTTAGGTGGTAGGTAGCACAGAGGGTTAAGGTCATGTGGTGGAAAGCACAAGGACTGGCTCAAGATTCCCGGTTCAAGCCTCTGGCTCCCCACCTGCAGAGCAGTGGCTTCACAGGTTGTGAAGCAAGTCTGCAGGTGTCTATCTTTCTCTCCCCCTTGCTGTCTTCCCCTCCTCTCTCCATTTCTCTTTGTCCTATCCAACAATGACAACATCAATAACAACACCAATAATAACTACAACAATAAAAACAAGTGCAAAAAAAAGGAAAAAATATATATATACATATATATATCAAAAAAGACTGTATTTATCTGTTTTTCCACCTTTTCTAATATAATCATAAAAATGTTTGAATGTATACATACAGGTGACATTAGATTTCAAAGCATAGCATTAGACCTTAGATTCAATACAATTTATATTCTCATTTTGTAGTTTTGTAAAATGAAGTTTAGTAATAGAACATAGACTGGAGTAATATTAGAAATAAACTTCTAACCAAGTTTGTTGTATAGTGCCTTCTCCCATATTTAGCATTGCTTTTAAAGTTAGTCTTATAGTTTTCAAGTCTTCAAAGGAAAAGAATATTAGAGTAAAAGCTATTTTAGAAATGAAGAAATATCTTTTGATCATTGATCATAAACTATTTTGTAAGGGAATATAAACATGGAATTATAAATGATTATTTGCTTATCATCATCTTCTATCATAGGATTCAGAAAATAGGACTATACAGTATAAAATCTTTTTGATACCTTATAAACAAACTTCAGAGAACAAAGTTATTATATTTTGAAAATGGAAGCAACCATATTTGTCAGGGAATACAGAAAACAATTCTCAAATTCAATGAAAAAATTGTGATTTTAAATATATTTTGGAGGTTATATAAATAACTTTAATAAAATTGTATATTCTTGGCTTCCTTCTTCATTATGTCATCCAAAATATGTCATGTTTCTGGAATCTATTGAAATAAGTTGTGTAAACAATTCTTTAAAAACTGTGGTTTTGTCTACAATAGACTCATTGAATTGAAATAAGATAGACTACATAAATTTAAAGCCAATGTTTGGCTCAAAGATGCATATGTAATAAGCATTCAGAAACACAGAAGTTGCTGTTTACTATAATTGAAAGATCTTTTGTGAAGAACTGAGCTTCTCTGAATTAGATGAAAACATCCCTCTTATCTCGTGATTTTATTCTTGCACATAATAAAAAGTAGGCACTAGGGGGCCTGGCAGTAGCACAGTGGGTTAAGCGCACAAGGACCAACCAGCATAATTATCCGGGTTCGAGCCCCCAGCCCCCTATTTGTGAAGCACGTCTGCAGGTGTCTTATCTCTGTCTCTCCCTCTCTGCCTTCCCCTCCTTTCTCGATTTCTCTCTGTCCTATTCAACAACAACAGCAGCAAATAACAACAACTATAAACAACAAGGGCAACAAAAGAGGAAAAAATAACCTCCAGGAGCAATGGATTCCTAGCGCAGGCACGAGCCCCATCAATAATCCTGGAGGAAAAAAAAAGTAGGCATTAACACCTTAAAATTATTGTGACAGCTCCATCTATGAGCCATAACCATGTGTTAGGATAACAAGGGAAATTCTAGATTGCAGAGTAGTATGTATTTCAGTAAATAAATGGAGGGCATCTAAATGTATGTGTCCTTGCACATTTTCAAGAGACAGCCTTGCAATTCATTGGGATTTCATCTCCTTAGCCTTGTCAGATTTTAGCCATATGGATAGATTTTGATGCAGACAAAATAGAAAACATGAGTGTAACACATGTGTGTGTGTGTGTGTGCATGTGTGTGTATGTTTAAAAAATCAACAAAATTCTGCTAAATACTAGTACATCTTATTATGAAGGAGTATGAAAAAATAGATTGGGAGGTCATCAATTAGCAGATTTTACCGTGATCTAAAAATGTGCTTTCTAAAGATCTCTATACATGTTTTCTCCCTAAAATTCTAAATTTGATCTAGTTATTTTGTACATTGAATAAAATCTGAGTGATGAGCTGACCTTTCCTACAAGTTCATTTGTGATTTTATGTGATCTGAAGACCAATACTGAAAATGTCAGTCTTTGGAAGGTAAACTATCTAACACACACACACACACACACACACACACACACACACACACACACACACACACACACACACACACGGAAAGGAGAAAACATTTTTTTCCAAAAATAGGGAGAATATGAAACTCAGATGTAGTGATGGGTGGATGGCAATATTGTATCTGCTGGGTAGAAATAATGCAAGCTTCTTGACTAATTTCTGTTCTTTAGATGATCTTGAGGGAAAGGATTTAAAAACTTATTCTTGGGAGTCCCACGGTAGCCCAAAGGGTTAAGCGTAGGTGGCACCAAGCACAATAACTGGAGTAGCCAGGTGCTCCCCACCTGCCAGGAAGTCGCTTCACAGGTAGTGAAGCAGGTCTGCAGGTGTCTGTCTTTCTCTCCCCCTCTCTGTCTTCCCCTCCTCTCTCCATTTCTCTCTGTCTTATCCAACAACAATGACGACATCAATAGCAACAACAATAGTAACTACAACAATAAAACAACAAGGGCAACGGAAGGAAATAAATACTTTTTAAAATAATAATGAAAGAGTGAAAGTTAATATTTACAGATTTGTTATCATTAAAGTATCATAGTTTTCCTATAGTTTATCTATCTAATTTGTGTGTATCACATTGAGTCCAAAAATAATAAAACTAGTTATCTATTCAAACATAGATTAATATAAAACAGGTCAAGATGACCAAAATCTAGACACCATGAGAAAATCACGCAGAATCGGATTAATGGAATCTGAGAAAAAAAATCTAAGAACAGGAGTCGGGCTGTAGCGCAGCGGGTTATGCGCAGGTGGCGCAAAGCACAAGGACCGGCATAAGGATCCCGGATCGAACCCCGGCTCCCCACCTGCAGGGGAGTCGCTTCACAGGCGGTGAAGCAGGTCTGCAGGTGTCTATCTTTCTCTCCTCCTCTCTGTCTTCCCCTCCCTCTCTCCATTTCTCTCTGTCCTATCCAACAACGACAACAACAATAATAAATACAACAATAAAACAACAAGGGCAACAAAAAGGAATAAATAAATAAAATAAATATTAAAAAAAAAACATTAAAAAAAAATCTAAGAAGTATGAGGGCCATGGTATAATGCTGAGGCATCCTATTAAGGAAAAGGGAAATGTTCATCTGAACAAAAACAGTATCTTGTAGGAGTAAATTATAGAAAGAGAGATATTGATGAACCTAAAAAGAAACAAAGCAGAGCATAACAAAACAAACACTCTTTCCAATAATTAGAACTGCCTTAATCTTGGATTTCTGCCTGGTGAGGTTTCTGCTCTAGCTTTCAGGGCTGCTCTGCAGGGAATTTTTACAGTAAGGGAGGTTAAATTAGTTAATCTCCAGGGCTTCATCTAACTCTGCCTTCTATGTTTCTATGGTTCTATGAAGCAAAAGACAAGGGTTGGACAAGTATTGATTGAGAAGAATCCAGAGAGGCATGAGGCAACTATAGAAACATATCAAACTGCCTTGCAACCTGCCATAAAAGATTTATGTTACTCCCTTAAGAGCAGCCAAAAAGCAAAGATTGTTCAGTCTTCATCTTCTAGCTGGCTATTTGAAATACTTGAATTTCTGACACCAGATTTTGGGAGATGTCATGAAATGGAAGGTCTCTATAAGTTATATTTTCTTTAGGAAATTTATTTTGTTCTATAAAACATATGTTTATTTTTTTGTGAATGGGCTTGAGATGTCTTGCTATTTATGTGGTTGATAAGATAACAAAATCCATGCTACTATTGAATACATTTTAAAGTTTTCTTTTTGGGGGTGACAAGATAAGTCTCCTTGGACAGTGTCTACTGTGCTGTGCACTTGAGCCATGTTTGAGCACCAAATCCCATGACACTGGGGGATACTTTGGAGCTGTGGTATCTCTCACTTTCTCTGTGACATACAGGAAAGAGGAGGAAGACAAGCAAAGAGAAACAGTGAAAGAGACCGCAGCACCAAATTCCCTTCAATAAGGGACCAAGCTGGAGCCTGGATTGCACACATGGCAAAACAGAACACTTTTCAAGTGAGCTATTTCTTGAGCCTTCTCAGTCTCCATTACTATCTGGAAATATTTGCTTAGAGTGATAAAGCTCTGATGATAAAAGAATTAATAAATGCATAATAATAAAGTTTTGAATCCAGGTGGTGGCTGATCTTGTAGAGTGCACATCTTACATACAATGTGCAAAGACCAGGGTTCAATCTTCCAGTCCCCAAGTGGAGGGAGAAAGCTTCTCAAGCAGTGAAACAGTACTGCAGGTATGTTTCTATTTTTTCTTCCAGTTTAGCTCCCTTGCTTTCTTGATTTCCCTATCTCTGTCAAATAAATAAATACTAGTAAAGTAATTAAAAAGAAACAGAAAGTCCCTATACAAATAAAGTTTAATTCTCATTGATAGACTGTTTACATGAACAGTGTCACTTCCTGTCTGTACTTGTCTTCAAGATTTAATTTGAGCCCTTTAATAAAGGTATCTTGTTATAATTTTCTTTACTTGATATTTTTCCAATAATGTATGTGGGACATGCAAAAACTGTGAAGCCATCTATGAAGATTGTAATATATTTTCTCATTCTGTAAATATTCATTGAGTTCTCATTTAGCTGTCTTGTGTCTGATACTGATATTGATATTGAAAATAAATGGAATAGTCAGACTTGTCTGACCATCTTTGAGGTACTTAGAGTCTAGCAACTATAAATTGTGGAAATGCTATTATAAGGAAAGAAATTGGTGGTAGGGAGATTATCAAAAGGAAAACTAGCCCGGATTTAGTACATCAGAAAACTACCACACTGAGACTTGAATTTTGAATATAAAGAGAAAAGAGCCAAAAAAAAAAATACTTGCTTTACTAATTTCCTAATACTCTGCTATTTCTTTCCTAACTTAACTCTCATAACCTAAAGAAAAGATAATATTTTCAGAGTCAAAAATTCATGAAGTATCTACAGGTTGTTTTTGTGGAACAAACAGAAAAATAAAAATATAAAATTATGTATTTATTATAAAGTAAAAGGAAATTACTAAAAGCTCTGATATATTAAGAGATTCAGAGTCTTCTGAATTCTTTATCGATCATATCTCAGTATATCGTATATTGATGTTAATGAATTACAGCCTGATTGTTTTCTCTCCCCACTGAAATCATTCTACAACTTTAAGTAACTCCTAGCAATGATAGGGTTCTATACAGATGAACTTCACTAAAACTCACTTTTAATGGGCTTCATTGAATCTTCATTGAAAAAATTAAGTAAACCTGCCTTGCCAATGATCTTATTTTAACAGTACAGCATTTGAGATAAAAGGTATCTCATCGGGAGTCGGGCTGTAGCGCAGCGGGTTAAGCGCAGGTGGCGCAAAGCACAAGGACGGGCATAAGGATCCCGGTTCGAGCCCCGGCTCCCCACCTGCAGGGGAGTCACTTCACAGGCGGTGAAGCAGGTCTGCAGGTGTCTGTCTTTCTCTCCTCCTCTCTGTCTTCCCCTCCTGTTATTGTTGTGGTCTGGTGTCGAGCTGCACCGTGGAGAAGAGAGTGGACGTCCAGAGCAAAGGGGTACACAAATCTTTATTATAGGATGGGGGGGGGTTTGGTTCAGACCACGTGGGGCCAGCCGGCAATGGCCATCCCCACTACCTTACCACGGGGGGAGATCAGGGGGCGAGATCTCAGAGAGGGAAAGCTGAGAGCCCAGAGAGAGGGGGGGTGAGGGGGCTTTTTATTGGGCAACAACCGGGGGTGACGTGTAGGGCCAGGATTGGTTGAAGGGGGCACTGCTAAGATTTCGCGGGGGGTAGTAAAACCTGGGGGCAGAGACTACATCAGAATAACTCCTCAGCAACACCCTCCTCTCTCCATTTCTCTCTGTCCTATCCAACAACGATGACAACAACAATAATAATAACTACAACAATAAAACAACAAGGGCAACAAAAGGGAATAAATAAAATAAAATAAAATAAAAATTTAAAAATTTAAGAAGGTATCTCATCTAGTAGAGTATTCACTTTACCACATACAAGGGTCCATATCTGAGCCCCCTGGCCACCATATTATAACAACATGCAACAGTGGAAGCTTTGTAACCAGTGAACGGAGATGTTGTGATAATCACTCATGTTATCGATACCTCTTATCTGCTACCTAAAAAAAGGTGGAGTGGGGGGGGGAATTACTACAGTTTCTTCTTCTTCTAGCATTTGCTACAGTGAAATCACACAATGAATTCCTGAGACAGAAAGAAAAAACAGTATGCTAATTAATTTAAAATTATTAAGATTAAATATAATGTTAATTAAAATTATTTTAATATTTTATTTATTTTAATGAGAGAGAGGGGAGGTGGTTAGTGAATCCAGGCTTGAAACTGGGTCATGCATAGAGCAAGCCAACACCATATTTTTTCTTTCTTTTTCTCCTTCCTTCTTTACTTTCTCTCCTGTTTTCTCTTTAATATTTTACTCATTTTAATTTAAAAAAAGTAAAGAAAGATAAAGAGAGAGGAAGACTAGAGCACTTCTCAGTTCTGGTTTATGGTGGTTCTAAGGATTGAACTGGGACTTCAGGGCTGCGTGCATGAAAATACTTTGCATAATCATTGTTCTCTTTCCTGGGCCCCATTTTCTTTCTTTTTAGCCAAAGTATTGGTCAGCTTTGACTTACAGTGTTATTGGAGGGTTGAACCTAGAACTTTTGGTGTCTCAGACATGAAACTCTATTGCAATACCAATAGTGCTATTTCCTTGACTACATATTCTGTTAAAAGAAGTCAGCAGTTAAATTTACAGACAGCATTAAGATTTATATATGTTAGAGTATGAATAAGCTTAGGCACACACATTTTATAAACCTGATTTTATAACTATGTATAAATTTGGATACACCTTGTAGGTAACAAAGTACTTTCTTACCGGCTATTCTGTGTGACCTTAACTGATAGTTTTCTCTGGAAATGTTATTCATGTGAAACCACCACCTATTTGCTAATAGCACCGATTTTGATTGCTCTGCGTGCTTGTAGTACCACTTACTGTATATTTTGAGTTCAATAGTGGTTATCAGATCAAAATAGAAGTTTTTATTGTTTATTTATTTTAATTATTTTTATTGCCGCTCAATGCTAGCTCTGTGAACCCACCACTCCCAGCAATCTTTTTTTTTTTTTCCCCCCTTCTATTCTTGTTTTTGATAGGACAGTGATAAATTGAGGAAAGGGGAAGATAGAGGAGAAAGACACTAGCAGTGTTTATCATCATAGGTGCCTATTTATTTCAACATAGAAATACATAAGTATAGAAGTAGGTGTATGTAAAGCAGAAGTGCACAATAGTTTGCAGTGACTCAATAAATGAAGTGAGCAAGTAGAAAGATCTAAAAAGACACCTTAAAGTACCTAATGAAATATTTTCTATTTCTAAATACCCTCCTCACCTACCTCCCCAATCACTCCAAAGCTAACCTTGTCAGACTAAGTAAGGACTAAAAAGCTGAATAAGGGCAAAAGGCTGGCATATTTTAATGATGACTCTTTAGTCACTATCAGGCCACCCTATCACCTGGGGCCCTAGTCAGAGAGTCCTGGGATTCCCACATAGACATGATGGACCTAGATCTCTAACAGATCCCACTCTCCACTGCCACTGTTCATCTCCATCAGAAACAACATAATGAACCCCATTGTGGGCCCCTATAGGACCTTGCCCTCAATGTGGATCAATAATGGTAGGGAAAGTTCCTTTCTCTGGTGGAAGGTTGGACAACATACTCTATCTACTACCCAGGGAAGATGGGTCCTAAAATTAGTGCAGCCTTGCATGTTCCTAGCCATGACCCCAGAATGGAAGTTTAGACATGCAGGGATGCAGAGTTTACATAGGTTTCTGCGTGGAATATGGTCCTAGATCAAATCAATAGGGTTTAGGGTTAACATTATTTATTTGTGTGTGTGTGTGTGTGTGTGTGTGTGTGTGTGTGTGTGTATATATACATATATATATTTATAGTTAACATTACTTATATAATTTCCAGCTACCTAGTCCTTTTTCCAACTATGATATCATCTCCCCAATCAATAACCTGAGTTCCCCTGTATATTAGCTGTTAGTGCCTTTACTTTTCTCACATCTAGACGCTGTCAGGCTCAAGCAAAAACTTGTAAAGTCATGGGCCTCTTGGAATATACCTAATATAGACCTACTAGCTTTTTCTGAAACAGGGACCCCAATCTTCATCTGCAATATTCTTCCCTTTAGGTTCATGATTAGTCAACAATATGTTCTGCTTTATATCTTAACTTTTTTGTCAGACATCAGGTTCCAGATGATACCATGATGCCAGTCTGACTTCCCTGGGCAGATGACCCACCATGTGTCATCCCTGTTCCACCATTTTACTTATAAAAGCCTGCCAATCTGTGTGCATCCAGCCCCAAGAGAGTATCCCTCCCCCAAGTAACCAGCCCCATTCAGCCTAAGCCTGACTCCCTGTATAAGGTCTATAATACTCCCTGCCTGAGGTCAACACATCTTACAATCCTCAAGTTCCTTGGGTCACAGAGGGGGCCCTCAATCCCTCCACTTTTCTCACATATAGATGCTTGAGCACTGCACATCTAGAAAAGGAGTTCGTCTACACACACCATCTACAGAGGAGTGTGCAACCTAGGGGTCACTTGTCCATCTGGTGTAGTGAATCAGCTGCCCAAGGCCAGCCCTCCAGAGGTGTCTCAGCTTCAGTGGGCACTTCTGTATCTAGGGGAGGAAATCTGCCCACTGCCTAACCTTCAGAGGCAGAAACCCTAGCATTCTTGCCAAGATTCTAGAGAGACCCAGCAAGGGACCTTCTACCTCCAGCACTGGTCAACAGAGGTCTGCATTCAACGGGGCCTTAGAGAGCCACCTGTCCCTCTCACAGTGGGATCAAATTATTTTTTTGTTGTTGTTGCTGTTGTTACACCAGAAACCTGAGCACTCTGAGACAACAGATCCTTCCCTGCCTACAAAGATACAACAGAAACTACCATCTACTCTCCTGTGGCCACTAGACCTTGCCTGCCCTTCTTAGGAACCAAGGATTTTTTTTAAGCCCAGGTTGGGCCCCCATAGTATTCAGAACACCTACCTGCACTGCCAGACATCGTATTCTCTCCAGGAGATGTTTCAGTTTCTCTTTAGATAGAGGCACCTAGCATTTGCAGAACCCCTATGCAAGGCCTCACCCAGTCCTCCAAAGCTATCCAGGTGGCTTTTAGCCCACAGCAGGACATTATGCCATTGACCATCCCAGAACCACTTCTGCAAGCTTCCCAGACCAGCAATCCAGCAGTGTCCTGCTAAGTAATCTTGAGCTTGCCCACCATTTTAAGGACTAAAGTGTAACTGTCCAAAACTGAATTCTGGGCATGACATACCTCTGTTATCTCTAACTTAACCATCCACCTCTGCAACTTCAACACCATCTGAACTGTTGGCAACTGACAGAATGAGGAGGCTGAAAAAAATCCATGCCACCAGCAAGTCAAGGGAAAAGCCTAGGGGAGTAACACATCTAATAAACTAGAAATTATTGAGGTAGAACCTGAAAACCTAGTCTATGTATTTGCAATGAAAGTAATGAAACTCATGGGAGAATATCACAACAGAATGGGAAGAATAGCACACAAAACTCTAAAAGAAAATAGGAGTCAAAACCAGGAAGGAAATAGGAAGCCAAATTTACAAAGTAGCAAATTATTAGCAGCATTAGCCAAAGCAAAGGCCACCACAGATAAACATAATAGCACAATATCAGAACTAAAGTTCACAGCAGTGGAACTAAACACACAATAAATAAAAGAAAAGCTACAACAGTTTAACTAAAAGCTGCAATAGCTGAACAGAAGGATAAAATAGCTGAATTAACACATAGACTTGAAGGGCTTGCAAGAAGAATAATAGAGACTGAAGAAAGAATCTGCAAATGTGAAGATGTTGCTGTAAAAATCAACAAGAGATTCACAGACCTAGAGAAGGGGCTAAGAAACATTAAAAACAACACTAGGGACATATGTGATGACCTGAAGAGGAACAACATTTGAATTGCAGGCATGCCAGAAGGAAATGAAGAAAAATGGGAATAACACACAATTGATGAAACAATAGCAGAGAGCTTTCCCCGAAGCATAGAGAAGACCAAATAGAATTGATATAGACGTGCAGACATGAAGACACATCATAGCCAAACTGACAAAGACCAAAGATAAAGAAAGGTTACTGAATGCAGTACATGCAAAAGAAAGAATAACATACAAAGCTAAAGTCATAAGGTTACCTGCATATTTCTCAGCAAAAACTCTAAAATCCAGAAAGGAAGGGAAAAATATCTATAGAGTGATAAACAAGAGAAGCTTCTAACCAAGAATACAGTACTCTGCAAGACTTTCATTCAAAGTGTGGGAGGGTTAAAGATATTCTCAGGAAATGAACCGCTGAAACAATCATTTCAACTAAATAAGCCTTATAGGAAGTTTTATAGGGACTCTTATAAAAGTATACACACAGATACAAGAACACCCAAGACCTTTGTAAAGCAATGGTGCTGAAACATCTGAAGTCCATAATTTCATTAAATGTTAATGGTTTGAACTCAGCCATACAGATTGGAAGAGAAGAAGTTAAATTGTCTCAATTTGCAGATGACATACTTGTATATACATATACAAAACCTTAAAGAGTCCAGTATAAAATTTTTAGAATTTATTTAACAATATAGTAAAGTGACAAACTACAAAATCAATATATAAAAGTCAATGGCATTTCTCTAAGCAAACACCAAATCAGAAGAAAAAAGGAGACAGAAATCAATTCCCTACACCATACCAACAAAAACAATAAAACATTTGGGAACGAAGCTAACTAAGCAGGTGAAGGACTTATACAACGAAAACCATGACTCACTCTTCAAGGAAATAGAAAGAGATGGAAAGACACTCCATTCTCATGGATTGTAAAGATTAAGACTTTCAAAAACACCATCCTATCCAGAGCCATATATAGATGTAATGCTATCTCCATCAAGATACTATTGAACTTCTTAAAAGGAATAGAACAGGGAGCCAGGTGATGATGCACCCAGTTGACTGCACAAGAACCCAGGTTCAAATCCCCACTTCCCACCTTCAGGAGGATGCTTCAGGAATGGTGAAGCATTTTCTTTTATTTATTGTGTGTTTAGTTCCACTGCTGTGAACTTTAGTTCTGATATTGTGCTATTATGTTTATCTGTGGTGGCCTTTGCTTTGGCTAATGCTTGTGCATGCTCTTTCTCTGTCTCTGTCTCTATATCTCTTCCCTCTCCATTTTTTTCTGTCCCTATAATAAATATATCATGTTTTTTTTTGAAAAATAGGACAAAAGTTACAAAAATTTATATGAAACCAAAAAATAAATAAGACCAGAGGCATTATACTACCTGACCTCAAGCTATAGTTGTAATCGAAACTGGCTGCTGCTGACCAGTGGAATAAAATTGAAGATCCAGAAATAAGCGTCTACATCTATGGCCAGCTAGTTTCAAACAAGGGGGTTCAAACTATTAAATGAGGAAAGCAGAGTCTCTTTAACAATTGGTGCTGGGAAAGTTGGATTGAAACATGTAAGCAGATGAACCATCACTTAAGATCATGCACAAAAGTCAACTGCAGGTGGACCTAGAATATGGGCATTAGGCCAGAAACTATCAGACATAAAGAATAAAATATTGGCAGGACATTTCATGACATATTTTTCAAAAAAAGACTTCAAGGATTCAAATTCAGCTGCAAAAGAAATGAAAGTGAATATAAACCAATGGGACTACATCAAACTGAAGATTCTCTGCAATGTCACGGCTTCCACCATCCAATGGCATGGGAGATGTTTACATAACACATATCAAACAAAGTTGTAATAGCCAAAATACATAAATAGCTCAGTAAACTAAGCACCAAAAAAAAAAAGCAAACAAATAAGCAAACAAAACAAGAAAACCAATTAACATATGGGGATGTTCAGCTTCCTGGGGCAGGGGAGAGATGGGTGGATGGGATGGGACAGTTTTTTGGTGGTGGGAATGGTGTTTATGTACACTCCTATTAATTTGTAGTCATGAAAACAAACAAACAACAACAACAACCAAAATATATAAGGATGAGATATGGAGAGATTTCAGCAAGGGCACAAGGACTCAGGTTGAAGCTTTCATTCCCCATATGCAGGGGGAAAGCTTTTCATGTGGTGAAGCAGTGTTGCAGGTGTATCTCTGTCTCTCTCACTCTCTATTTCCCATACTCTCTCAATTTCTGACTATTTCACTACTCATGAAACATCCCCCTTGCACGTGGGGAGCAGAGTCTCTAACTTGGGGGTATTTCCTGGCCCCATGGTCAATAAATTTATATAATTTTTGATGAAAAGTAATTTTCTTAATCTGGGTGACCTATAAACAGGAAGCAAAGGTAGATGTTACTATTTATAAAACAGCATTCAAGAAATAGTGAGTGTATGATTCTACATTTTAATTGGCCACTTCAAGTATGAAAACATAAATTTATGGTTTTCTCATTTCTTCTAGTCATGTAGGTAAAATATTTGTATAAAAATACTAACCAGTTAATTAGCAAAGACTATCTGGCCCTCACATATGGCAGTAGCCTATGATGTACTAAAAAGTCTGTGTTTTTGTGGTGAGTGCAACCAGATTTTAAATAACCTGCATTTGTCATGAGAATCACACATGTAATAAATATCTTATCCTAAAATAGTTAAGTATTTGTCAAAAAGCATGGGTGACAATGTGAACTGAAGGTATTCTCAAGTTCTTATAATTTCTGTAAAGACAAATATCTCTGGATTAAACTTTCCACAACTGTGTGGAGATACCTCATGAGGAAGTTTGTTATTTTAACTTTCCACTGGTTATGATAACATGTACAACTCTGAAATTTCATTGATTGCCATGTGTTTCCAAATTTCTAACATTTCCTAATTTTGCAGTCGTGAGGGCCTCACAAATACCTTATTTTTTTTCTGATTACATTATTCCATAATGATGCATCACCTAGCAACCATGAACATATGTTAAATGTATTTGGGGAGATATTAGATACTGTGATTATAATCAGTCATCTTCCTCTTTGTGTACAAAGAAATACCATTAAATATACTTCACCTAATTTGATTATTTTTTAATGTTACAAACAGATATGCCAATAGAATACCATCAGGCATGTAGCATCTTCTTATTTTGAAGGTAAAGACTGTACAGTTCCAGTTGATTTCTCAGTATTCCGGTCATGAATGACAATCTTTATGAGATAAAGACAAATAACGTGTATGGTGGTATACCATGCCTTGTATGCCTTTTTAGACTTATTTATGTTTACTTTTTGAGGGGGGGATAAAAAGACAGAGAGAAAGAAAAGATGAAGAGACCAAAATATCTCTCACTTGGTTATATTTGGTGCCAGAGAACTAATATAGGTCATACATGAAAACCATGAGTTCTACCACTGACCCTCCCTAAATATACAAAAGTATAATTTTTAACTTCTATCCACACAAATATACCTAGAAGATAGATGTACTGTTAGTTTATGTGCTTTTACTTACATATAATATTAAGATGTACATTCTCAACTGCCTTTTAGAGCTCAATATTATACTCTAAAATGTTTCACAGTGATAGATGACAAGCTAATTCATTCATTTTGACATTTGATTTGTAGCATTCATATGTACAAGTGAGCCGTAATCTATTTACTCAATCTTTAATTGAAGACAGCTAATTATTCACCATTGCTGGTTATAAAGTGCTTTAGTGAATGCCTGTATAATTGTACCCTTGTAGTAGAGTTTCCCTAAAAATGTTGTATTTAAACATTTTGAAATGGGGCTCTGTGGTGTTTTACCTGGTAGAGATAATATACTATTGTTCACAAAAAATATGGGTTCAAGTCAGGGATAAGTTGCAGGAGCAGGGTAAAAGTTGTCTCTCCTCCCTGTTTTTCTCTTGCTCATTATCTCTCTCTGTCTCTCATTATTTATAAAAAAAATAATAATAAACCACTGAGAACAATAAAGTCATGTAGACATCCAAACCCCGTGACAACCCTGATGACAAAACATAAAAACATATAATTCTTTTGAAATTTATTCGGGGAAGGCCATCCTCTTTGGCTGAGCGTGCACCTTAGGGAGGAACACACATGGAGTGTTGAGGGAGAAAGAGGACACCCACCTAGCCAGGCAGATCAGCCGAATCAACCCTGGTGATCAATGGGGTGACAGATATCATGGCCAGATCGCCCTCACATCCAATTCTTTTGAAATTTAATCCTCACAAAGAAACAATTTTCTTTGGAACTCTGGCCCTGTATATACATATATGCTAATATACATACATAAATACATATGTACTGAAATATGTTCATTTTTTACTACATTCACAAGTAAAAGCTCCTGCATACTTATAGTTGTATACCTATTAAAATATATTAAATTTGTTTTATATTTGATAGTCTGTACTATTCTTTTTTATTTTTTAAATATTTGTTTATTTTCCCTTTTGTTGCCCTTGTTGTTCTGTACTATTCTTATGAATTACACTAGCTATAAACATAACAAATGGATTGGGCAATCAGTTAATGGGTTGTAATAAGCACTTTGAAAATTATGCCATATATTGTTGACCTAATTAGAAAAAAAAAACAGAAAATAGAATTCTATTTTATATAAAGTGATTATTTTCAGCTTCACTAATTTAGTATTGCTAAATTTCTTTGTAAGTTGTTTGAAAAAATATTATCCTCTCACCAATAGCATAAATGAATTTCTATCACTACTTTTCTTTTTAGTTTTATTTTCTTAAAAAAAGAAATTAATAGTGACTTAATATCGATTTACAAAATACAACAGGAGTATAATTGCACACTGTACCTATAACAAGAGTTTTGTATCCTCATTACCTTTTTTGGAAGCTACAGTAGTTCTTCCAAGGTTTGTAGATATGGGTTGACTATTATTTTATTTTATTTTTTTTAATATTTATTCCCTTTTGTCACCATTGTTGTATTATTGTAGTTATTATTGTTGTTATCAACGCTGTCATTGTTGGATAGGAGAAATAGAGAGAGGAGGGGAAGACAGAGGGGGGAGAGAAATATAGACACCTACAGACCTGTTTCACAGCCTGTGAAGCAACTCCCCTTCAGGTGGGGAGCCAGGGCCTCGAATCGGTATCCTTACGCAGTTCCTTGTGCTTTGCACCATGTGTGCATAACCCACTGCACAACTGCCAAACTCCCCGGGTTGACTATTATTTCTATAACTATCTAACCTGGATTTGCCCTTCCTACCCTCTCCCCCCATGCTCCTGCCTTCTCCTTTCTAGGTCACACACCTGTTAGTACTTCTAAATGTTCTTCCTTTTTTCCTCTTCTTCTCTGGGTCCTGATGGAGATGAAGTTCAGAGTCCTCTGAACTCTTTCCCCTACTATAACTCCCCCATTGGGAATATGGACTAAAATTCTCTTAGACGTGCATAAGGTGGAGTTCTAGCTACTGTAATTGCTTTTCCACTGGACATAGGTGTTGGCTAGTTAAAACACCCCCCCATGAGCCCGTTTCTATTTTTCCCTAGTGAGGTAGGGCTCTGAAGAAGTGAAGTTCCAGGAAGTATTGATGAAGTCATCTGTTCAGGGAACTCAAGATGAAATTATGATAACATCTATAACTTGGTGGCTGAAAAGCAGTGAGATATAATCCAGGACAAAAGGATTCATGAACAGGAACCAAAGAGTAGGAATAGAGCAGATAAGAATATAGATCGTAGGGTAGAAGAAAGTTGGGAAGTCTATTTTAGGTATGTTCCTAGGGGCCCATGACTTTCATAGGTTTTGCTTAAGTTAGATAGCTAACATAGAGGTGGACAAAAATTGTCTGGGAATATGATATCAGAGTTGAGAATAGAAAAGGGAAGTTGGAATATGTCAGAGAGTAATTTACAAACCTGAAAAAAGTATATGAATAAAATTAACTGTTTACTCCATCAACCTGACCCAAAGCCCATACATATTTACATTTAGAACAGGATCCTGTTTATCCTTTAATTCCCTCTTGGTCTGAGCTCTCAGTTCTTTGTCACAGCTGGGAACATTCTGGGCTGCAATCATTTCAGGACCAGCCTTCCTCTAGTGGTAGGGTAGGATAATCCAGCCTCCCTTTGGAAAGTGGGGCGGTATCTACCATTGATACTTTATAGGGAGGTTAAGTTCCTGGAGTGGCCCACAAAGAGGGCTTATGATATTCCTGATAGAAATGACCAGTGATGTTGGAGAGAGGGATCTGCTTAAGGTCTGTGCCCCTCATATCTATGTGGGAATCCAGGGATTCCCTAACTTGGGCCCTGAAAGATGAGGTGATCTAGTATTGACCAAAAAAGCCATCATTAAGTGAGCCAGCCTTTTGTCCTTATCCAGCTTTTGTAGTCCTTTCTTTATCTGAAGATCTTAGACTTTCCCCCAGATGTTAAAATATTAAGTCTCGTTTGTTGTATAAAAAACAATATTAGGTTTATGGAGGGCTGCCTTCTTTGGACCTTTCTACTAGATAGATAAGTTTATTAGGTGTAAGTCTAATCAGCTAGAGAATTTGTGATGTGTTCCATAGGCCATTCTACTAGGATTGCATTCTTATTAGGTCTAAGTATAATCACAGAGGGCTATTAATCATTTTCACTTTGAGTTATGTAATTGCCTCTTGCTTATGGATGCATGCACACCTTCGTTGTACCCTAATCCCTAGCCTGTATCTAGTATTTATAACTAGCTAATGTGACATCTGATAACTAGCTAATGTGACATCTGCAATGAAACTAGGTAGTCCCATGTGTAAGGAAGATCTCACCAGATGAGAGGAGTTAGAAGGTTAACATCTCAGGCTTAGTGTCTCTGGCTACAATCCACAGTAACAAGTCAGCAGCAGCATAATGTGGCATGGCAGCATTGGTAGTGTTGATTTAGTTGAGGTCAACAGAAGCAGTATGATGGTAAGGGAACAGAAAGAAAAAAGATCAAGAAATATGGGCATAGCCCTACAAGTTCTGGGGCTACGTATTAGCACACCAAGTTGAGCAAACATGTTAATGTGTCCAGTGACCCAGGTTCAAGCCCCAGGTTTCCACCTTCAGGGGAAGATCTTCACAAGTGGTCAAGCAGTGCTACAGGTCTCTCTCTGTCTGTCTGTCTCTCTCTCTTCCTTCTTCTTGATATCTGCTTGTCTTTATCCAATAAATAAAAATGATAATACAAAATAATAATAATAATAATGATAATAATAATGTGTCAATCCTAGAGGTTCCAGTACTAGGAGAAATAAGGATCTTCTGTTTCTGGCCCCTCTTTTATATGAAGAAATGCAACAGATTATGAATATTGCTTTTGTAATCTGATATTATACTAAATTTATTGATGATTTCTAGTAGTTTTTGGGTAGAGTTTCTGGTATCCTATAATTATAACAGCATATTACCTACAAATAATGATAATTTAGCTTCATCCTTTCCAATCTGAATTACTTTGATAACTCTTTCTTGCCTGATTGTGATGGCAAGGACTTCTAGGACTGTGTTAAATACAAGTGATAAGAGTGTGCTTTGTTGCCTAGTTCCTGATTTTAAGCATTGGCCATGGGTTTGTCACCCATACCCTTTACTATGTTGAGTAATTTTCCTTCCACTACAAATTTCTTGAGTATCTTTATCATAAATGGATGTTGGACTTTGTCAAATGCTTTATCTACATCACTTGATAAATTCATGTGATTTTTAATCTTTGTTGTTGTTGTTTTTATGGTGGAATAAATTGATTGACTTGAAGGTGTTCAACCATCTCCATTTCCCAAGGATGAATCCCACTTGGTCTTGGTGGATTATTCTCTTAATATCTTCTTGGATTTAATTAGCCAAGATTTTGTTGAGAATTTTTTTAATTAATTTTATTAGTTATTTAATGTTGACTTACAAAATTGAAAGATAATAGGACTATAATTCCATATGGTTCCTACCACTAGAGTTCTGTGTCCCATCGCCTCCATTGGAAAGTGTAGTAGGTCTCCCAAGGTTACTGATACAGGCTGATTCTATAATTATCAATCTGTATTTATGTATATTTTATACTTAATTCTTTTATTATTTTTAAAATTTATTTATTTATGTTTCCTTGTGTTGCCCTTGTTGTTTTTTTATTGTTCTTATAGTTACTATTGTTGCTGTCGCTAGATAGGACAGAGAGAAATGGAGAGAGCAGGGGAAGACAGAGAGGAAGAGAGAAAGATAAGACACCTGCAGACCTGCTTCACCCCCTGTGAAGTGACTGTCCTACAGGTGGGGAGCCGGGGGCTCCAACCGAGATCTTTACATCGGGAAAAATATTTATTATTTCACTTTGTATATTTAATTACGTAGACAAAGTGTGTCTGGGAAGTGAAGTAAGGGGTAAAGAGGTTTTAGACATAAGTAATAAATATATATCTAGGAAATGTATGATGTTTTCTTTGGTCAATTCTATTAGAATACCAAGATTATGAGATCTAAATTTAATTGTGGATGGCTGTTAAGCATTTTTACTTTGAGGTATATAGTTTCTCCTTGCTTGTGGATATTTGTATACATGTACCTAGTACCCTAGGTCCATAGCTAGTATTATATCTGTGTGAGAAAATGTGTCATCAGCAATTTCACAGGGTCCTTTCATTCTTTCTAAACCTTTCCTCTCCCTCATCTTTAAATTGAAAAAGTGGATTCATTGTATCTTATAGATTAGATATTCTTTCTTCTCCATGAGTGAGTCTACATCCTAAGTCTTCTGAGTTTGTAGTACACTCAAAATGTTTTTCACTTTCTTTAATTCTGTTTGAAGTTTTTCTTTCATACTTCCTAACTGCTTAGTCAATTCTGATTGAAGTTCTTCTTTTTATGTTATCTAATTTCTAGAGAACTCTGATTGAAGTTCTTTTTTCATGTCTTCTAGTTTCTTAAAGAACTCTCTTCAAAGATCTTTTGTGTTTCCTAACTCCTTAGTCAAATATTCTTTCAACTCTTTAATATACTTCTCCATACTGTGCTTAGACTCTTGGAGAGTACTCATACTGAGATTTCTGTAGTCTTTCTCTGATAACATAAATATGTCCATATATTCTTAGAGTCCTTCTGTTTCATTTCTTTCTGGTGGCATGTTTGGTAGTTTGTTTCTGTAATTAATCTGTTTATGCATTTATTGTGCTGCTTATATCTGGCCAGCAAGTGGTGGTGTGGTGATCTCTGCATTTCCTTTGTTTATATATTTAGTGTTGAAGGGGTAGGGACCTGTGTTTAGGTTTCTTGTTCCCTTGAGCTTTGTGTACTCCTTGTAGTGTATAAGCATGAGTTCTCTGTATTATCTGAGTCTGAAACCAAGCCCCAGGGCATTGCTGTTGGGCTGCAGTTGTGTTCAGAAAAGCTAGGTTCACTTTACCATTTAGCAGCCTCTTCTACAAATTACCTTTATGTTTTGTCAACAGACAGGACTTCTCTTGATTACAAATGCTCCCTGACTTTTTTGGTGTGTCCTTCCCTGTGACTCAGTAGGCTAACGCCCCTGAGATCATGGATTTAATGTTGTAAGGTTCTCTTTTCTCACCTGCCTGTGCTGTGTGATGGTTTGACTACTGCTGAGTGTGGGGGGGTGGGGGGTGGGGGGGGATGGCATAGAATTTCTTTGTGTTTGATTTTTTGTGCCACTTCCTGTTCTCACTCCAACCATTTGTGCAAGGACCCACCTGAGGCTGCAGTGCTTATACAATTTCTCATATGTAATTGGTGAGTTTTCTTAAGTTCTGTAGTTGTAGAGATATTAGTTGTTTGGGGAGATGTCAGTTTTGTTCTCTGTTACTCCATGGCCCTGCCTCCTGGAAGTCCTCTTTTAAGTTTTTCAAATCCTTTAGTCCTTCTTTTTTCACTGTGGTATCATAGAGAAAAAATAATAAATTATATAAATTTTTAAATGTCCAGTTTGGAGTCCTGACATATGTGTATCTCAAAATAATCACCACACTAGATCAAATTTACATGCATCACATCATAAAATTGCCATTTTTAAATTTTTGGATGCATAAGAATATGTGGTATGATTAAATGTAAACAGTATGCTGTGCATTAAAGCTCAAGATTTACTTACCTTTGTAAGTGAAATTTTCTGACTATTCATCAATATTTCCAATCACCCACACATCCCCAGCTCTTGACAACAACCATTTCTACTTGACATACCTTTAAGTTTGACTGTTTCAGATTTCACATGACTATAAGCATTTTATTTCTTTTATTTTTTATTATTTCTTATATTTTAATGGGGTATTAATGTTTTACAACAGTGAATCTGTAGTTTCCTCTAGGCTCTTGTCTTCATTCATTGTATTATCAGTTTTATTTGCACTTAATCTACCCATTTTTAATGTGTTTTTTATTTTTATGTTCTGTTGTTCCTCAGTTGTTGTGTTTTATGTACAAGCCACACTATAATAAATACCTTTATGACAAATGCAATCACCACCCTCAGAATTTACAATAGTAACTAAAGCAATGACTGAAGCAGTTTAACCAATACCAGTTAGTCCCACAATGTCTCCAGTTTAAGAAAAAATAGCAACCAAATCTAAATGAAAAAGAAAGAGAAAGGAAAAAAGGGATGGCAGGAATAGACAGTTATGCAAATCTATGGCCCACTGTAGATTCTAGAGGTAGCAAGAGGGGAAGAGGAAGTAGAGCAGAGACACACACAAAGAGAGTCCGCTCTGAGTCAGACTTCTTCCCTGAAATAGTTCACAAATAAGTATCAGTGAATTCAGAAGGCAGAGGTAGGAGGAAAGGGGAAACGAAGATGGGGGAAAAAAGAGAGAAAACAAAAAAGAAAAGAAGGAAACAGAAAAAACAAAAGCAGTGAAAGGAGAGTCATATATATATATATATATATATATATATATATATATTTTTTTTTTTTTTATTGGCTTGGAGTTGGGAGAAGTGTATAGAGGAGGTATGAAAAGTGAGACAAGTTTCTCTCACAGTGGGTGATAATTCTTGTCGCCTAGCAATGGAAAGTATACTAAGAGTTAATTTTGGTCAACCTGAGGGGGGGGGGGGGATATGCATGTATATATAATAGTATTTGTAAACAGAGTAAAAAACCCAAGCAGTGGGTCCACAGCTTGGACAGCTCCCAGTTAGCCTATGCACATTGAGTCTAGACAACTGATTGAGAAAGAAAACACAATACTAAACAAAGGAGAAAAAAGAAAAAAAAAAACTTTCAAGCACTCCTTCCCAGGCTGGGTGAGGCTTGCTTGCTTAGCTAACTATCACCTGAATGGGTCTAAGTCCCTTACTCAGAGGGATAACAAAAATAGCCTAGAAATTTGGAAGCAGTGTTTAATGGCACCCTGGTGGGCCAGGAATCTTGGTAAAGAAAGGAGCTCAATGGGCAGCCTGCTAGCAGCTCCCTACCCCAGGTCTGGTTATGGGGAGAGGGGTGCTGAGAGAAATAATCAGGACATTTCCTTTCTTTTTGCTCTAATTTTTAACCCAAATTGAATTATAGTCACCTTCTTGGTCCATGTTTAGGACGCTTCCTTGCTTGTCCCGCTGAAGGCCAGGCAGTTGTTATCAGAGCCCATGGGTGCTGCTACTTTGCAGTTGCCATCTTGGCTCCGCCTCCTAAAGATCCATTTTTATTTCTCTTATTTTAAATCACTTATTGGGGGATGTATCAGGTTTTAGTACAGTTGTTGCTACACGAGTACAATTTATTATCTCCCTGTCAAGTTAATTTCTAATCATATCTTGTTTTAATTCCAAATATTGTTGTTAAATCTGTTTCTCAGAATTATATCAAATATTTTCTTTTTTCTTTATTTGACTTCCTATATCACAGCTGTACTTTTGTGATGTTCTTGATACTTTTGTCACTGTTGCTTTTTCGTTAATTATGCATTCCTCTCAGTTATTTAATTGAATAAAAAGTAATTGTAATTTATTTAATTAAATTCAAAGACTCATAACAACTCCTTTTTTGTTTATGTAAAAGTTAATTTCTCATGAGAGATAACACTGTCTTTATACCCTCTATGTGTTCAAAGTATACTAGGTTCACTGCCTTTTAGTTCTGAATATTTTGTACCAAGTACAATTGTGATTATTTGAATATGAATGGAGGAGTACTTGAGCTATGTGTTCTCCATGTCAGAATGAATTTGTTCATTGACTTAAAATCATATATATATATATATATATATATATTCTTTTGTTGTCTGTTAGTTAATAATGATCAATAAGATTGTGGGAATAAGAGGGGTAAAATTCCATGTAATTCCTACCACCAGAGTTCTGTATCCTATCCCCTCCATTGGAAATTTCCCTATTCTATATCCCATTGGGAGTATTGGACTAAAGATCTTAATGGGTACAGAAGATGGGAGGTCTGGCTTCTGTAATTGCTTCTCTGGTGGGCAGGGCTCTGGAGAGGTGAGGGTCTAGGACATATCGGTGAAGTCCTCTGCCCAAGGTAGTAAAGTTGGCATCATGGTAGCATCTGCAACTTGGTGGATGAAAAGCATTAACATATAAAGCAGAACAAAATGTTTAATAATCATGAATCCAAAGGTAAGAGTATAGCAGTTGAGACTTGGAGTTTTCATGTTGGAAGAAGCCAGGAAGTCTATTTTAGATATATACTAATGGGCCCATGACTTTACTAGTTTTTGCCTGCCCTGGACAGCTAACATACAGGTATGCTAAAAGTATTGTCTGAGAGGATTGTGTCAGAGTTGGGAATAGGACTGCCAACATGGATTAGGGCAGAGAGTATCGCTCATATATGGGGAAGTATATAAATATTGTTTGCTGTAAACTCCAATGATCTGACCCATGTCTATTCATATTTAGCACAGGAGCCTATGTAACCTCTGCATCCCTATCGGTCTGAGGTAATATTCCACGGTCATAGCTAGGAACATTCTAAACTGCATTCATTTCAGGACCAGTCTCCCTTGAGTATCAGAGTATGTTGACCCAGCCTCCCTTTGGTCAGTGGGGCAATTTCTACCACTGCTATTCTACAGGGAGGGCAAGGTCCTGTAGAGGCCCACAAGAGGGTTTATGATGTTGTTCCTGATAGAGATGACCATCAGTGGTGGAGAGAGGGCTCTGTTAGAGGTTTAGACTCCTCATATCTATGTGAGAATCCCTGGATTCCCTAACTAGGGCTCCAGATGATGGGTTGGTCTGGTAGTGACCAAAAGGGCCATCATCAAAGTGTGCCAGTCTCTTGCCCTTATCTGGATTTTGTAGTCTTTATCTGACAGGGTTAGGCATAGAATGATTGAGGGAAGTTAAACAGGAAGCAGGTAAGGAGAGTATCTAGGTCTAAATAACAAATATTTGATTAACTACTTTATGGTGTCCTTTTTAGGTCTTTATGCTGGCTTGTTGCACTTACTGAGTCATTGTAGACTGTTGCACACTTTTACTTTAAGGTATCTATTTCCCCCTGACTTATAGGTACATGTGTACATGTGACCTATCTCATGGTCTATATCTAGATAACTTCATTAGGAGATGTGCCACCTGAAATGTTACTTAGAAAACCTATGGACTAGGGAAGTCTCACCTTAGATTAGAGCTGCAGGCTTGACATCCCAGGCCTGGCATCTCTGCATATAGTTCAAGGCGTAACATGTTGAGGTGGCAATGGTTGAATTGATTAGGTTGAGATAAGCAGATGCAGTATCAAATAGTATGCATCAAAAGAAACATGAAGGGAAATGATAAATGTTTATTTATCTTTCTTTAATTTTATTTTAAGTCATATAGTCAATAGAAACAGCCAGAAATCATGAGGAAAGGGGTTTATAGAGAAAGAAGAAGAGACAGAAATACCTGCAACACTGTTTCACCACTTGCAAAACTTACCTCTTGCAGGTAGGGCCTGGAGGCTGGAACACATTGTAACATGTGTGCCTCACCAGGTAGACCACTACCTGCCCTCCTCCTTTTTTTAAAAATCTTTTTGTCTTTTTTTTTATCTTTATCAAATCTTATATAAAGCAAGTTCTGCAACCATCTTGTAGTGTTTCTATGACCAAGTGTATGATGTGTTAAAATACATTATAATTATGAATATACCTATTTCACCTTACGTTTTTATTTCATCTAGCATCTTTAACTTTATGTATTGTGGTCCATGTTATTATTTTTGGATGCATCTAAACTTGGGATTGGTAGGCCTTCCAATTTAGGCTCTATAAATATTCCTTCTGGTTTTTGTAGTTTTTGTTTTGTTTCCCTTTCTTTATTCAGAATTTCATCCTTTTTTATTTAGTTCTTTGTACCGCTTGGGTGAGTTTCTTCATTACTCAAATATGGCAGCTTTTTCACTACTTTTATTTTTTCTTCAGCATTTAATATGCAGTGCTGTATTTCTTCGATAATATCTAACATTTTTATTTTATAATAGGATCTGTATCTATGTTCGTTCAATCTATCATGTATTCAGAATCAGAAACTCAAATAGTAATTACTTACAAACCAAGTGACTTTAATTTAATTAAATAAACTTTAACTCAATGATTTGTATTCCAAGCAACACAAGAAAAATAAGAATATTGTTATTTTTGTAAAATCTAATTTCCTAAAATATTTCCAAATTTTGTTACTACTGTTACCACAACAAATATCATCTATATTATTTTCAACCAAAAATATGTGATAATTGATACTGATAATTACAAGCAATATGCAACTGACCTTTAAATTATTGTATATGTATTAACTCCTCATTTAATCCTAAGTGTTATCCTTATTTTCATTTCATAGACAAAGAGCCTTGGATATCGGGGTTGATTAATTTCCCCTTAATTAATCCCATAGGGCTTAATTAAATAAATTAAATAAGATTACTTATTAATTAGCAGAAAGAAAATGTGAACCTAGATGAGCTGGCTTCAGAATCCCAGTTCTCATTATGAAACCATTACTAAATTTAGATTCAAGCAAGCGATTACTGCCCTGCATACCACACTTTAAATAGTCCAGACATAATTTCTCATAAAATTTCCCCTTTTTTAGGTACAGACTTTATTAATTATGTCCTTCTATTGGCCCTAATGTTTCTTTAAACTGTGGCTTTGGGTTAGAGTTTCCTATCTAAACAGTCCTCTGATTTTGTGGTATCATCTTTGTCTTTACTTGAGGTTTTAAAAGTTAATATTACTATTGCATTATTTACCTGCAAGCTAAATTGCTTATGGTTGGAACTTGGGCATGTGTGTTGGAATGTGGACATGTGTGTATATGAAGTCCCCAGATAAAACCATACTTAGCAGGGGTAGGGAGATAGAGAGAATGCATCTTTTCCTGCCTTACTCTAGTACAAATCTTCACAGCATCTGATATTTCTGTGTTTAAAAATACCCTTTTATGTCTTTACATAGATACTGAATGGCAATATTTATTGTTTTGTTAGTTTTACTTGTAACTTTAAAGTATTCAATCATTTGACTATAAGGTTCCAAATGGGTAACATTTGGATGGCTACACGTGTTAAGAGTGAGTTTGCGTAATACACAAAATGCCCATCTGTGCACCTGCCTCTGAGCTTCTTAGTATGCTTCTGTCCTACTTTCCTTCAACCAGATCTAAATACGAAGTCTGGGATATGCGTTTCTGTATTGCTCTTTAAGAGCATCCTAGTTCCTTTATGTTTGGGGTTTGGAGTTAGGATTTTTGTGTGACAAGAGTGAGGCATAATTCGCAAGTAGACTATTCAAAATTCAAACCCAGGGAGCTAGGCAGTAGTGCAGAGGGTTAAGCACACTTGGCGCGAAGAACAAGGATCCGCATAAGGGTCCTGGTTAGAGCCACAGGTTCACCACCTGCAGAGGAGTCGCTTCACAGGCAGTGAAGCAGGTCTGCAGGTGTCTACCTTTCTCGCCCCCTCTCTTTCTTCCCCTCCCCTCTCTATTTCTCTCTGTTCTATATACCAGTGATGACATCAATAGCAACAATAAAAAATAAAAATTCAAACCAAGAGGATTGCTATTTCATCTGGACCTAGTCAAGTATGTAACATTTACTAAGTATTCCACAAATGATTTCAAGTAATTGAAAAAATAACCATTGCCATTAATTTAGCAATTGCCTTATATAAGAAATAAGGTGACAGGGAGATACAGTAAATAAAGACACTTATGCCTGCATTCCTGAGATCCCAAATTCAATCCCCTGCACAATTATAAGCCAGGGCTGAGCAGTGTTTTGGAAAATAAATAAAGGGGGTTGGACAGTGAAACATCCAGATGAATGCATATATTACCATATGCAAAGATTCAAACTGAAGCCCCCAGTACCTGCCTTCAGGGGGAAAGCTTCACACATGGTAAAGTATGCTGCAGATGTCTTCCTCCCTCTCTGTCTTCTCATACCTTCTCAATCTCTCTCTGTCCCATCAAATAAATAAAAATTTTAAAAATAGAAGATGATTCTTGATTTCCATACAGTATCCAATTTAATATTAATAGAAAACCTTTAAGATAAATATCATAACTTTGCTCTTTTTTATATTTATTTATTCCCTTTTATTGCCCTTGTTGTTTTATTTTTGTTTTTATTGTTGTTATTGATGTCATTGTTGAATAGGACAGAGCAAAATTGAGAGATGAGGGGAAGGCAGAGAGGGGGAGAGAAAGATAGATACCTGCAGACCTGCTTCACCACGTGGGATTCCACTCCCCTGCAGGTGGGGAGCCAGGGGCTCAAACCAGGATCCTTATGCTGGTTCTTGAGCTTTGTGCCACATGCACTTAACCAGCTGTGCTACTCCCAACTGTGCTCTTTTATCATGATAAACACAACTCATAATATAACTAGCTCAAGATGACAAAGTCAGTATTCACAATATGAACTTCCACTAAAGTCACATGGTATTATGATTACAGATGATTGCAATGTTATTTTGAAAACAAATGAAAGAATGAATGACTCAATAGTCACAAAGTTTCCTTGATCTATAGGTTATGCTAAAAACCCAGTTAAAGAATTACTGCTTGTAGCATGATCCTGTATGTATTATGTTGATGCTTTTGCAGGAAGGTGCAATGAACACCTAACTCGAGTGCCATAAGCATGTTTAAACTTGGACTCTGTGTCAATATGATTGGAAATAGACTTTGAGAATGAATAAAATAATATATAATGACACAAGTTTTATTTTTTAAATCAACACATTTGTTACTTTGGTTGAATAAATTGTGATTATTTGTCATCCTTCTGATTGAGGATAGGAAAGGATATTGCCATTATAAATAAAATAATTTCATTCATGATTGTCTATTTATGTCAAAAGTTTTATTGAGATTTGAAATGCTGATGACAGAAATGCAATAAAAAACCTTTATTCGTTTATATTCTATGAAACATATTGAAATATATTACATTCCTTCTTCTTTATGGACAGCAATTTTGGGCACATGGTTCTCTATTAAATTTACTATTTGTTAAGATATTATTTGCAAAGATTTTGCCTTTAACATTAGTGTCTCACTTTGACTTTCATTATAAGTTATAAGTGTTAACAATCAAATGTTGAAAATTTATATTTCAGAAGTGATCACAAAGCTCATGCACACATAGCAATACTGGACATAAAAGGCAGGTTGGTCAAATGTGAACAGATGGCAGCATTTATTGTTAGCAGGCTTTAAATCCGTGTTAATGCAATTCCATTATATCATTATATATTTGATAGTAATTTAATTGCATTAAAAGAAAAGAGCAATATTAAATACATTCGATGATAAAATCAGATGTTGTAGATGGAAGTGAGATGCAACTTGGAGTTTTTCTAGATGCATATCCTTTCCATATGATAGTTAAAGGATTAATAGTTCCTGAAAAAAAAGTTAAAGAGTGTCACTAAAACCAAGGAAGCTATCTTGCAGGGCGTAAGCAAGAGAAATATTAACTCTCTTTTTAATGTCATGAGATATGAAAGGGCAAGGTTTGGGGAGTGCAACAATGGGCACATGTGAATTTAGATGCCTTATGTAAGTTTCATGACACATGATCTCCGAATCTGCCTATTATTCAGACTTGATGTGAGAATTAAAGCGTCAGTATAATACCTCAATACCATAACTCATAGCTAATTTTAATTCCTCCCATTTATCAGCTGATCTGCCTTAGGGATCCATTCAAACAAAGCCCTTACTTCTTTCTTCAATTGTGCATTTTGTAATGCAGTGCTACTGATTTTGCAGAATACATAGTATAACAACAGTTAGGGTGAATGAAGATGAGTGAGTCCTGCTCATTCTTTGGGTTCAGATGACAGACACTCCTACATATTTTAGGACAATAGAAATAAATGCTATCATAATAGTCTCTAGATCATTTTACTTTTTATTGCAACTATATACAGAAGTACATTTATTTAAGGAAAGAGTAACGTGGAACAACTGTTAGATAAAACTCCTGTCTGAAGATGGGAGGCCTGGAAACTCTGTTAGCTTGACAGTCTATGGCCATTTTGTTTTATTTTATCAAATGTTTCCCCAATACTACTGAGAATGAACTTATAGGTAGTAGGAAGGGGTTTTGAGTGCACAAGAGATGTTTACACAGTGGGTGGAGGAGTTTTAGAAAGTTAACCACACTTGGAAAACAGTGACCCCATAGGAATGACAGGTAATTTCAGCGAACTAATGGGGAACTGGCACTTGGTAGGATTGGAATCTGTAATTTAAGAGAAGGAGGCCTATGAAGGGGCCCCTTTCTCTTTGTCCCTCAAGTAGTCTATTATGGGAGTCATTCTGCATGTTGATAGTAATTCTGCACAACTTCTGCTTCATGTCTTTGTAATACAGAGTTTGAACTTTACATACCTGATCACGGAGTCACTTGTGAGTTTTCTATGGTGGAGCTATGACAGGACCCCCGAAGTCTCCCAAAGAACACTAATTTTAGGGGCTTTCCCCAGGACCTCAGTAGTTGCTTCCCATAACACAACCATTAAAGTAATCATTTTAAAATTAAAAATAGAGGGGGCCAGGTGGTGGCGTGTCTGATTAAAATACTAAGTGCAAGGGCCAGTACAAATACCCATGTTTGAGCTCTAGGTTCTCTACCTGCAGGCGGGAGTTTTCAGAAGTGGGCAAACAGGTCTACAGGTATTTATCTTTCTCTCTCCTTTTCTATTCTCCCTCCTCCTTCTCTCAATTTCTCTCTGTCCTATCCAATAAAATGGATAAAATGGCTGCCAGGAGCAGTGGGTTTGTAGTGCTGGCACTGAGACCTAGCCATAACCCTGGAGGGGAGAAATTAAATAGATTTAATGTATAAGTGGAAAAATGGAGACCAGACACACTCATAAAACAAATTGCTAACTATACAGTACACAGTGTTACTCAGACCTAACTGCACGAAATCATTAGTTTCAAAGTGTTTAAAAGTGATACTTTCCAGATAAGATTTTTCAAGTTGCTTTGAGAATATGGGACAATTCATGAAAAATCTGTTTCATACTGTTTATCTTCCAATCAAAGCTTGCCAACTATAAAAAAAACATAAATATTTAAAATGCAGAGGTGAAAGATTATGATTACTTATAAATTTTCTTGGCTTGTTTGTTTGCTTTTCAAGATTTTTCTGTATTTTTTCCTTTCCATTTCTTGACCTTAAATACAAGTTGCAATTCACCATTGTTCAATGCACCACCTCTCTGGGGGATCTTGTTATCCTGGCAGAAGTTGACAAATTTGGTAGCTTCATGATATTTGGATTGTATTTTAACAAAGGGATCAACAGCTCATCCAGGTGCTTTTGACTCAAGAGGGAAATAACACTTTTAGGTGGGAACCTGCAATATACTTGGACATCTGCACAATGACTAGAATTAGCATAGGTTTACATAGTACAAAACTCCATTAGAATTCTGATGGTTTAGAAAGGAATAGAAGGTTATAAACTTTCTGTCAGAAAGTCTCTGGAGGTTGAGAAGACCCGCAACAAAATGCTCTCAATGTGAAAATTGTGTTATGAATGACTATAAGGATAGGGGAAAATGTTCATGAAACAATAAATATGTTATATTTATCAAGAGACCATATTTTCTGCTTGGTTGATAGGCATGGCAATTAAATAGGTGGTTTCTCTTAGTGTTTATAATGTGTAATATCACAAGGTGATATAGCATAAGTCCACACATTAGGTATCTAGAACTATTTTCCTTGTATAAGTTACTTACATGAAGAAAAGGAGAAAAATTATGAAAAGAGAGTATAAAATTGTAAGTAAAGTAAAAGAAAATAGATGAGGGGAGAAAGAGAAATGTCAAAGAGAAATGGGTAAATAAAATAAAAAGAAGAAAGAAGAAATATTTTTTGATTTTTTTTCTCCGGGGCTAGGGCTGGGCTAGGGCCCAGTGCCTGCAGTACAAATCCACTGCTCCTTGAGACATCTATTATGATTTTCTAACAGTGGGATAAAATATAATTCTACAACTATGGAGTGGAATGTTCATTATTTCTGACAGGATGAGACAAGCACTTTCTGGGAATATCTTACTATTATTTATTTAATTATGATTGACTGTTGTATGCTTTACATTGGGTTGTTCTAGTTCTCCCCCGCCAAGAAAATTGGATCAGTCCAGTTAGTTTCGCGGGCCCGCTTGGCCCCGCCCCTAGGAACCCCAGAGAGGGTTTCAGAGTTCCAGAGTTCCAGAGTTGGAGAGTTGCAGAGTTAGGGAGAGTGCTTGCTGCAAAGAGACAGCAGAGTTCTGTTTGGTGATTAGTTTGGTTTAGTTTATGAATCGTTGTTCCTAAATAAAGAAATACAGCTTCCCTGCCCAGCCGTTGTCTCCGCATCTCTGTTACCCGCCCGTGAAGCTAACCCGGCTAGAGCCCTCCAAATTTTAACAACAATTGACATTCCATTGGATAACAGGAGTATAATTCCATAAAATCCACAGAAGTAGAGTTTTGCATCCCATCCCCTCCACTGGAAGCTTTCCTATTCTTTATCCTTCTGGGGGTATGAGCCCAGAAGCATTATGATGTGCAGAAGGGGTAAGGTCTGGCTTCTGTAATTGCTTCTCTGGTGGACATGGGTGTTGGTAGGTTGATCTATGCTCCCAGCCTGTTTCTATCTTTCCCTAGTGGGGCAGGGCTCTGGACACATTGATGTGGTCCTATGCCCAGGAAAGTGAGATTGGTATCATGGTACCATCTGCAGCTTGGTGGTTGCAAAGCACAACAAATTGTTTAATAATCAGGAACCTAAAGGTAAGAGTATAGCAGATGAAATTTAAGATCTCAATTTTGGAAAAAAAAAACAAAAAACTGGGAAGTCTACGTTAAGCATATTCCAAGGGCCCATTGACTTTACTAATTTTTGCCTGGGATCCACAGCTAACATGTAGGCAGGCTAAAGGCATTGTCTGGGAAGATGGTGTCAGAGTTGAGAATAGACTAGAGAGCTGGAACAACAAAGACATTTGCTCCCAGATATGGGAGAAGTATATAAATACCATTAACGGTAAATCTCATTAATTTGATCTGGGGCCCATAATCAGGCATAGTACAACCCATTGCCTTCTTAAACTCAAGAAAGCAGGAACCTCCCCCATTCTCTATAAAACCCATATTTCTCCCAGTCTTGGATCCTCTGGGCTATGGCTTGTTTTCCTTCACACTTCTTTTGATCCATACCATTTGATACTGCATCTGCTGAGCTCAACCAAATCAGTGCAACCAGTGCCTCCTGGACATGCTTCACTTCCGACATTGTCCAGAGACACCGGGCCTGGAATGTCAACCTTTCAGCTCCCATACGCTGGTGAGATCTTTCCTAGCTCATAGAACTCCTTAATTCCATTTCTGGTGGCACACTTCATAGAACCTAGATATAGACCGGGGTCCATGAGACAGATCACATATGCAAGTTTATCCACAAGTAAGGGTAGATTATATACCTTAAAGTAAAAATGCACAATAGATTTCAGTGAATCAATAAGTGCAACAAGAAAGTAAAAAGACCTAAAAAAGACACCATAAAGTACTTAATCAAGTAGTTTCTACTTAGACCTAGATACCCTCCTCACCCACTTCATATTTCATTTCCCTCAAGCACACTAATGCTAACCCTGTCAGATAAAGTAAGGACTATGAAAGCTGCAAAAGGGCAAGAGATCAACACACTTTAATTATGGCTCTCTTCATCACTATGAGTCCAACCCATCATCCAGGGGCCTAGTCAGGGAATCCTGGGATTATCAGATAGATATGATAAGCCTAGACCTCTAGCAGATCCCTCTCTCCCTCTCTCTACCATCAGTGGTCATCTCCATAAGGAACATCAGTCACCACTGTGGACCTGCTTGTGGACCTGCTTGTGGACCTGCTTGTGGAACTTTACAGAACCGTGCCATCAATGTGGAACAACAGTAGTAAGGACTGCCCCACTCTCTGAAGGGAGACTGGGTCAACATACTCTGCCACTCAAGGAAGGCAGGTCCTAAAATAAATGCAGCCTAGAAGGTTCCTATCTATGAAATGGGAGCTCAAACCTACAGGGATGCAGGGGTTACACAGGTTCCTGTGTTGAATCTGGGAATGTTGTAAGGTGGAAGTGTTAGGGCATTAATGGATTGGAATTCAGCTAAATAATTGAGAGTCACTTTCAATGGCCTCCTACATTGTAATTCCTGATTCCTACCCATCTGCTCCAATTCACTGATTTTTTGAATTAAACAAAGAGTGAAGAGATGTGTTTTACTTTTACATGAGTAACCTTCCACCAGCTTCACTTATTATAAATAAACACAAAATTGATGTAATGTATATACCTGTGTGCCATACCCTCAGGCACCATATTCTAGTTATTCAACCTGTGAGATAACAGTGCTTATGCAAAAAGAATTTCATGTTTGAGCCTCCAAGGTCCCATACTTAGTCCTCAGAAGCTTCACAAATATAATTGAGCAGTGTTGTGTTTCGAATTAAAAAAAAATAATATGTTTAAAGTAATTGCAAGAATCATTCAAATATTCTAGGAAGTTTCAGGAATTTAGTGCCTGAGACCTAGGTAACTTTTCTTTCTCTTTTTCTCATAACATTACATTACATACAAATTAATTACATAAAATTGCATAATTTTTCTCATAATCATTACAATCCTTCTCTCCTTTAATAAATAAACAAATGGAAGTCAGCAGTAGCTCATCAGGTTAAGCACAGGCGGCACAAAGCTCAAGGACCAGCATAAGAATCCTAGCTTGAGCCCCCCGGGTACCCACCTGCAGAGGAGTCCTTCACAGGCAGTGAAGCAGGTCTGCAGGTGTCTATTTTTCTCTCCTCCTCTCTGTCTTCCCCTCCTCTCTCCATTTCTCTCTGTCCTATCCAACAACAACAACATCAATGACAACAATAACTACAACAATAAAACAAGGGCAGTAAAAGGGAATGCACAAATGAATATTAAAAATAAATAAATAAACTAATCCTTAAGAGAGAAAGAGAATCCTTTCTTGTCCTATTGGTGCTGATAAAATACAGCAAACTGAACCCAGTTAAAACCGGTATAGAAATTTTAGGACTTGAAAAGTATCTATCTTGTGAGCATATAAGACAAACATGAGAATAAATTACCCGTGTCTATTTAAAATTTTCACCTGAAAATCTATAAGAGTCTGCCTATTTCTTCAGTCTTTCTTTACTCTCCAAGTATGGAATTGGAAGCATATTTTTTCTCAGATTAATTAATTAGATAAATCTGTATATCACCTGTACTTAGCACATAGTGGGCATACTTATAAAGTCTATTAAGTATATGACAGTGAAATAAATTATGGGAAATATTAACAGTCAATTAATATTCTTGGCTTGATATTTAACCTCACATTTTATTATAGTACACAAGTCATTTATGTAACTATAAGCACTGTTATGTCCCTGTACTAGGTGAGTATGCAAATTGTTGAACAAATGAAATCTCTAGGCTTACATATTATCTTGAGGGGAAATCTGTATTAAAGAAAAATACTGAGCAAAAGTAAATCTGAGACTAAATTAGCAAAGGATGATTATACATGATTTTGTGTAAAGGGGTTCTTCATGATACTACTTTTGCTTAAGAAAGTACTAAAATTGCATCTAATCAGCAAATACTCTGTTAATATGTGGTTTATGTAAGATGGAATAGCTTTCTAACTGGTAGACTTAACAGTGTTTTTAATATTAATTTATTTGTTTATTTTCTTTTGTTGCCCTTGTTTTTTTATTGTTGTAGTTATTATTGTTGTTATCAATGTTGTTGTTGGATAGGACAGAGAGAAATGGAGAGAGGAAAGGAAGACAGAGATGGGGAGAGAAAGATAGACACCTGCAGACCTGCTTCACTGCTTGTGAAGCGAACACCCTGCAGGTGGGGAGCCGAGGGCTTGAACCAGGATCCTTACGCTGGTCCTTGTGCTTTGCCACCGTGTGATAAACCCTCTGCGCTACTGCCCAACTCCTGATTTAGAGGTTTTTGATTGGCTGCAAAGTGATAAGTTTAAGGCTATTTCAAAGGAGAGCATATTATTCAATGTATGGAACAAAAATTTATCAGTGGCTGTTATTTCTTGAAATAAAAATAGGGCCCTTTGGGATTCTTCGTCCTTGATCGTTATATTGAATAGTTTATAAAAAGAGAATAACTGTCCTTCCTTTTTAAATATTTATTTATTTATTCCATTTTGTTGCCCTTGTTTTATTTTGGTAGTTATTGTTGTTGTTATAAATGTCATAGTTGTTGGATAGGACAGAGAGACATGGAGAGAGGAGGGGAAGATTGCGAGGGAGAGAGAAAGATAGACACCTGCAGACCTGCTTCACCACTTGTGAAGCAACCCCCCTGCAGGTGGGAAGCCAGGAGCTTGAACTGTGATCCTTAAGCGGGCCCTTGTGCTTGGAGCCAAGTATGCTTAACCACCTGCACTACTGCCAGATTCCCACTTTTTTGTTTTTGTTTTTTAATATAAACCAGTTACTATCAGACGGTGTGAGTATACCTGAAATATTTTTTAAATATAGATATGAGAATTCTACAAATTCAAAATATATATGAAAATTTATTACCAAAATATGTGGTGGGGAAAATAAAATAAATGTTGTTAAGGAATTTGATCATAATAAATATCATGGCATGAAAAATATTGTCAATCTTTCTTTGAATTTACCTTAACATAATGCCCAAGTCATTTTTTCCTTTTTGCCTTAGGACAGATTCAATGTACAAAATATTTTAATGTTGATTATCCAAACAAAACAAGAGAAAAATATATACTTTTTCTTCATACCTAAATAAAGCAGACTATGAGTGGTAGATTCAATTTAACTGGTCTTAAAATCCATCATATGTGACTTAGAAGTCTTCCCCCTATGATCTGAAATATTAAGCTGCTAAAAATGCCTATCACATAGAGAACTATAGGGAGTATAGAGTTTAAAATTAATTGAATATTTATATTTTCATATTACTCAGCTCCTGGCGTTTTTTAAATGTAAAATCATTTTTCACCTTCTCAGGACCTATAATAATATGTTAATTGTCATTAAATCTATTATGTGAATTTTCTAATCAATTATAGAACCTTTGCCATTAACCTAAACTTCTGCTAGGTGTAACTGTTGATTTAAATCCACATCAGTATGCAATATATGTTTTTGTTGTTGATGTTGGTAGAGCCTGGCATCATACATGTAGAATTCCACTGCATGGAATTTGGGATGACTTCTCATTTGGGGGAGTGGGGACTGCACTGATCCCTTAGCACTCTGGTGTGGTGTCAGGGAACTTGAATATGGTCTGCCTGAATAGCAAGGCAAGTGAGTTATCTCTCAGCCATCTACTATAACATTGTAAAATAAATCTTTCATCACTTTTTCTTATATTAATAGCAATGAGTATTTAGTGTGATTTATTTGTACTAAATTCTTAGTGATCAATTAGCATGTATTCATTGTTTTATATTACTAAGTAAATCCTTTTTGTTTACTATAGGAATTACTGGATGAACAGAGATAATGTCTATAGATTAACAAGATGGAAACTTGCTGAAACTAATTTGGAACCTTTTCAATTGACTGAATTCAAGTTTTACCAACAAGGGAACCGGCCCAGTGACAATTTGCTACGGGTAAGTCAGAGATGTAATTGCTATGTTAAATTCTTACAAAGAGTCAAAAACTGTAGGACTGCTCATTACATTTCAGATGATTATAATGTTCCTTCAGATAACTGATAGCTTTTCTTCCTCCCATAGATACACATGTGGTTGTCAGCATATGGCTAAATAGCCGTCTATTGTGTCTAGTTCATTTGGGTTTCAGTCAGTTGTTAACGGAGGAAGCAGGTGGGGAAGGTACCCACCTCATAAAACTTTTACTAGGTGTGATTTATGCAGAGGGGTGGGAGTCAAACTGTTTTTTGAACAGATGTTTCTTTACACTGCCCCAGGAGTTGAAAGAGTGGCAGATTGGCCTGCCCAGGATTCAAAGTGTAACATTTGGACAAATTGTGATGTTCCTCCAGGTTTTTCAAAAGTGGGGCAGAGGTTAGGACATTAATATGCAACAAAGTATTTGCTAAAGGTAGCAAGCCTTTCAGTCTGCCTTTGGAAACCTGGAGAGATCAGAAAGTCTGATGTGGTAACAGCATGAAAATATATTTTGTTAGGCTACTGAGAAGGTTGAACTTGTTTTACTGCAATACTAAGAGAGAATGGAAGTAAAAGTGACTAATGAAAACAACTGGCTGTGAATTGGGGACATTGGTTATGGTATTCCCCATGGCTAAATGTTGTATTGTCAATGGTTAAGGTCACTTGTGTCCAGAAATAGGATCTGTTCAGCTCTGTGAAATGAAAGTAATTTGTCCCTTCATTTTGAGGAGACTACTGCATAGAGAACAAAAAGAAAAGATCAAACTGTAGTGGAATCAAAATACATCTATGAAGATGAGTATACTTGCTATTTTAATTAGAAAATATTGCTTCACTTATGCTAAAGTAAAAATGTTATAAGAATCTGGAACCATGGCAGGGAGGGGAAATCTGTCACATATTCCTGCTAATGTTTACTTTTCTGTGGATTGCTTATATAACAGCTATCAGTCAGTTCTGAATTCATAACTCAAGAATTTCCTAGAAGTTTATTTTTGTGTATCAACTCCTTGACATTGTGTAAATTCAGCTAAAGACGTATTATCTGTCCCTAGGGGGAGACTGCTTTGTTTTGAGAGCATCTGAAGAACATAGACATGGAGGTGTTTTGTAGTAGGTAAAGTGACCTCTTAAGAGGAGCAATAAGTAGTAAGATAAAGTACTTGTCACTCAAGAGGAACATGAACCACAAAGAGAGAAAGTAACTTAAAGCTCTCTTTGTAATTATATGAAATTTTCTCCTTTCATTGTCTACAATCTTAGTCCTTATCTATGTAGACTGGAAAATGTTTAAGACTTTCAGTTGATAGAGAAGACTCATGTAAATGACCCACATTAGGAGAATTCTTCTGATAACACATGTGGGCTTGATCTGAAGTATAATTGGAAAACCAGAGTAAAAAACAATTCTAGGACCTTTTTATGGTTATACCAATCTCATGAGCAATACAGAATTTACATTATTTGTAACTCTACTTCTCCTATATTACTCTATTCTTTTCTATTAATTTTTCTGTTTATTATAATTACAGTATCTCTCTCATAATTTTGTCTTCCACATACTCTCTCATATCCTGCTTAGTCACTTTCCTTTGATGTAACTTTAAATCTCACTACTTATTACCTGTTCCTTTTAACTTACACTCAAGAAAGAATAAGCCATGCCATTGATCTTAATTGATAAAATTTAAAAATTGCTGGCTGGGGAGATAATATAATGATTCAGACAAAAGACTTTCATGCCTGAGACATTGATGTTCCTGGATTCAGTTATTAGCATCAACCATACCATAAGGCAGAACTGAGCAGTGCTCTGCTCAGAAGGAAAGGGAGGGAGATGACACTCATGAGTTTTGAATTTTCTTTTCTTTCAAATTTTATTTAATAGGATGGAGAGAAATTGAGGGGATGATAGAGAGGGAAAGAGAAAGTTACCTCCAGATCTACTTTACTACTTGTGAAGTATCCCCACTGCCTGTGGGAAGTTTTGAATTTTCATAACTGGTAAAGTGAGTTTACCTGGAATGTGTGCCTGCTTTGCCATGTATATGACTCTTCCAAACTCTCCCTCTTCCTCCTCTCTCCCTCTTTCCCTCTCCCTCCTCTCTCCTTCTCTCTTTCTCCCTCTCTCTCTCCCTCTCTCTCTCCCTCTCTCTCTCCCTCTCTCTCTCCCTCTCTCTCTCCCTCCTCTATGTATATGTATATGTATATGTATATGTATATGTATATGTATATGTATATGTATATGTATATGTATATGTATATGTATATGTATATGTATATGTATATGTATATGTATATGTATATGTATATGTATATGTATATGTATATGTATATGTATATATCCCTTTTTACTTGAACAAAAGTCAGCTCAGAGCAGAAAATTTCTGACTATGGCAAAACAAACAAAAACTATTAACTTGATATTAGAGAAGTAGGCATAAATGTACATGAGAAATCTCTTAGCAGTTAACAGTTCAAATATACCTCTAATTTTAAATTATTGGGAGTACAACAACTATATCTTCTTCTAGGTGTAATACCTAATATTATATATAGTAAATTTCACTTATAATTTCTAGGTCTTTAAATCTTTCTGAGTTATTTTTTATGTATAGTGTTAAATAATGATGTAGTTTTACTTTCCTAATATATGGTTGTCTAGCTTTCCTTTCCCAAAACATTTGTTGAAGATGACTTATTGTATTTAGTATACATTTTTTATCTTTCTGTTACATATTAAGTGTATATTTTATTGTAATAGTTATTTACTGATAGCTGTGGTTTACCAATAAATTACTGGATGAAGACATCATGTGACATATACTCAACGGAATGCTCTTTGACCATTAAAATTGACAACTTTGTCATTAAGGACAGAATGAGTGGTACTGGAGGTTACTGTGCTAAATGAAAGAAGGAAAAAATAAAAGACAACTATAGAAAGATTTCACTGATACATTGAATAGAGAGAACTATAAAAAAAAAAGAACTTGCAAAAAATTAGTAATCAAACTGTTTGCTTCTAGTCTTTGAATGCTGTTGTGGTTATCTGAGGATCTGAGGGGATGGGAGACGACTAGGGAAGGGGCTAGGTGGGGTGGCAAAATGTCATAGTAATCTTCATAATACATAGAGAGAGTCATGTATGTACATGCATATAGCATATATATAAATTTATATACATATGTATTTCTATAGCTGTGTCTACATATGTGTATGTGAGAAACTGTACTGTACTAAAATTTTATATTAATGGTAAATCAATATTTTTAATTAAAAATCTCATAGTGATATAACTACAATATACCCTGACTGAAGGAACAGTAGGCAAGATTTTGAGATGATTATAATAATCAATAATGGAAGAGGGGCTGGAATTCAAGAATTTGAGCCTGTTACTTGAAAGGCAGAGTAAGGTTAGAAATGTATAATGATATTGCACCAAAGTAAAATAGTCTGTGGTGGGGGAGGGTTCAGATCTTGGAACATGATGGCAGAGGAGGACCTAGAGGGGGTTGAATTGGTATGTGGAAAATTGGGAAATGTTACCCATGTACAAACTATTGCATTTTACTTTTCGACTGTAAACCATTAATCCCCCAATAAAGAAATTAAAAAACAAACAAAAAAAAAACAAAGCTTAACTTAAAGAAAAAGAAACAAAGTGTGGTGAGTCAGAACTTGAAGTGTTTATAATCAACTCTGCTTAAGCTTTTGTCTAAGGATAGTGCCACCTAGCGGTTGGTTGCTAGTGCCTGAAAGTGCAGATGCTCTTAACAGTTATATCTGGCTGGAAGATCTAGAAGAGTTAGGGTTAGGGTTTAGGGTAGTTCTGCACCTTTATCTCTGAGGATAAGGTACCAGGAAACCAGTGCTGTTCCATCATGACTGTTTTCTGAAAGTGTAGAAAATAATGCATAATGGAAACATCTTCTGGGTAGGACAACATGGTCAGGAACAGGAAGTAACTTCCTTTTTCCATTTGGAACTTTCTGGTCTTACTCAGTTTCCCTCAGTTTCCAGGTATTGTAAACCAAGTGGTAGTAGTAGAGGAAAATGTGCTTCTCGGAGAAATAGACCTATAATTTGAAAAGCAAAATAAAGGATGCATTTGCACTCAGAGGTAGTAGCTTCATAGTGAGCATATTACTTATATCATTTGTTTGTTTCTTTGTCTGTTTTACAAGAGCACTATCTTATGGTTGGGGGGGTGGTTAGTGGGGGATGAGAATTGACCTGGAACTTCAGAGCCTCAGGTATGAAAGTCTCTCATTATGCTATATACTCCCACCCTACTGATACTTTTATCTTCATGTATAAAAGTATGTCTTCACATTCATTTATATTTCAAAATATAGGCAACAAGTGGTAGAAGCCTTTGTAGACATAAGTGTTCCTGGAAGTCATATGTAGATTGTCAAGATCAGGACAAACTGATAACAGACAAGCAGCCATGCTCTAAGTATGCAAACATATAGCTTAAGGGTCTTCCCAATTGTGTATAGCAATGGGGAGTGCTGATAGAACTCTGGTCTGGTCTGCTGGGTACAATTATACAGCTGGAAGGGACGGCTTCAAGTGATTGCAAAGAGGCAGCACAATTATTGAGATTAAAGTTATGTCAGAAACCACAAGTATTTACCCAGGAGGTGAGGGTAGGTTGTGGTGGAGTAGAAAGTTTAACCAAGATGTCATCAAAGTTCATGTCAGGGGATGTAGGATCTTACTAAAGGCATGTGTTTGTCAGTGAATAGTCAAGTTGAGGGCATACAGGTGAATATTGAAAGGTAATACCTACATGTGCACAGGAGCGTGGGGTTCATTCATAAGAGTATGGATTAGTACCTTGCATTTGCCCATTCACAGAGACTGGGTCTGGTTGCTAATTTAGGTGCCAGAATCCTTGATTCCATCTACAGTATAGAGGGAGGAAGGAGGGACTCAGACCTCAGAAGCCTTCTATCTGCAGAGACAAAAGCCTTTAGGAGAAAACCAACTGAGAAATGGAGGCATTCTGTGAAGACTGAAATAGTTTCCTTAGTGACAGAAGCTGCTGGGGTTCTCTGAAGAGCAAGCAACTAGGAACAGCTGGCACTGCCACTGTGAGGTTGATATGGGTAGTCCCTGTTCTGCTTTCTTGTTCCCAACCATTTCTATGTGTCTTAACTTTGTTGGTCCCTGGGTGGGATGAATCCTAAGTTGGTCCTTTGTGCAGTAGTCTAAAAGGTTAGAGGTGCTTACTGCTTACCACACACACAACTTTTCTGGAGAGGGATTTTTTTTTATTTCTTTTATCCAAAGAAGAGTTCTTTCTATGTAATGCACAGTATCTGCTTAAGGAGCAGGATAATGCAGACAAAAATAAAATCGCTCTTCCTCCCCATTTGTGCAGATATTCTTAGTTTCTTTTTTTCTTTCTTTCATTATGTTGCTGAAGTTTCTTGAGTGAATCTTTGGACTCTCCCAAAGCTGTTTTTATTCATGAGTTTCTAGTTGTGATGATATTGGGGAAATGTAAGCTGGGCCCATTTATTGAATCATTGAAGAAGAAAGACAAGTGAGAAGGAGATTAAAGTACTGGCTTGACTCCAGCATATCTAGTGCTGGAGACAGGACATAGGGCTCCACTCACAAGTCTTGTTCTCTACCGCTAACCAATTCCCATAGTGCTCTTCTCTTTTAATTGTAAAGAAGTGATGTAGACCTCAGTGAGACAACTCACCTGGTGGGGAGTCTGTCGCCTTGAATGATGTGACTCAGGTTTGAGCTCCCAGCACCACATAAGACTACGGTGGCATTGTGGGAAGCATTAGTGCTATGGTCTCTCTCTCTCTCTCTCTCTCTCTCTCTCTTCCTCCTCCTCCTCATCCTCCTTCTTCTTCTTCTTTTTTATTATGAAAAAGTTAACCTGCAACAGTGAAAATGTACATGGTCAAAACCCTATAGGTATGTAAACACAAAATGAAAGAGCTTGACAAAAAATTTGTAAAAGTAACTTTATTTATGTACATTCTTGACAACAGTGTATAAATGAACCAGTTTCTCAGCATTCTAACCACAATGTTTAGTATTTAATGTTGCCTCTTTATTCTTTTTCTTTTATTTTAGCTCTTTTGATAGGTTCATAGTAACTTTAAAAAAACCCTTAGTAAGTGACAACATTTAGCACCATTTTATTTTCTTATTTACTATATGTAGATCGTCCTCAGTGTGATATTAATCATGCATTGTTTAGAACTTTTAAACTTTAGTTTTGAAAATTATATACTCTAGGTATTAGTCCTTGTGGATATGTACTTTACATTTTTTCCCACTCTGGTAGCTTGTCTTGTAATTCCATTAGCAAGTCTTGACAGAGCCAACACCTGTTACCTTGCTGAAGCCTAATTTATTAGTTCTCATTTCATGGATCATGTTAGATTATATACACATAAGAATTCTCTTTTTTTACTGTTTTTTATATATTATTTATTTTTCTTTCCCTTTTGTTGCCCTTGTTTTTTTATTGTGTTGTAGTTATTATTGATGCTGTTGTTGTTAGATAGGACAGAGAGAAATGGAGAGAGGAGTGGAAGACAGAGAGGGAGAGAGAAAGACAGACACCTGCAGACCTGTTTCACCTCCTGTGAAGGGATTCCCCTGAAGGTGGGGAGCCGGGGGCTCAAACCAAGCCACTTGCACTTAACCCACTGTGCTACCACCCAACTCCCTGCATAAGAATTCTTTACAAGCCCTATACCTCAAATACTCCTTTCTGATTTTTTCCCCTAAAATGTTTACATATATTTCAGTGAGTAGCCTATTCAGTTACTGTGCTTGAGATTTGTGAAAGGTAGGTTAAACTTAATTTTATTGTCTATTGACATTCAACTACTTTTACTTATTTGTGTCTATATATTTTATTTATATTTATTTATTTATTGATTGATTGATTTTAAAGGGAACCACAAAAAGATACAGAAAGAGACAGAGACACAAAGCACTGTGCTCAGCTCTGGTTTCTGATAGTGCTGGAGACTGAGACTGGGTCCTCAGAATCAGCCACAAACATGAAAGCCTCTTCACATAACTGCTATACTATATCCCAGGCCCCATTCAATTACTTTTCTTGCATTTACTGCCTATTGTCTTTGTTTTATTATTATTAGTAGTATAATAATCATGTGCAGGGCGGAGGGTAGGTAGCATAATGGTGATGCAAATAGACTCTCATACCTGAAGCTCTAAGTCCCAGGTTCAGTCCCCCATACCACCATAAACCAGAGCTGAACAATGATATGGCAAAATAATAAAATATAATAATAATAATAATAGTCTGTGGGCATTTTAGATATTATAATATAAGACTATCTAATGTAAACCTTCTGTTTTAGCTGTTCTTAATGATTTTGCTACAGTAGAATAAATGATGGTAGAATTAATGTCAAGGATTGGTAGAGACTTGTGTTCCATATTTTGTCTGTTGATACAGAAGTGGATGGGAGGTACTTATCTCTGCTGGGTGTTTTGATACATATGAGTAGTAGTCTTCTTAAGCAGGGGAAATGTTTGAGTGAAATAAGAAAATAAAAAAAACACAAAACTTTGATTTTTCTTAACAGACATTTTAACACTAATAAGATAGAGGAAGAGGACTAAAAATGGTGTGGGATTACTTTACTCTAGAGTGGAGGTGGTGGGAGATAGCATTTTTAAAATATTTATTTATTTATTTTCCCTTTTGTTGCCCTTGCTTTTTTATTATAGTTATTACTGTTGTTGTTATTTATGTCATCATTAGATAGGATAGAGAGAAATGAAGAGAGTAGGGAAAGATAGAGACAGGGAGAAAAAGGCACCTGCAGACCTGCTTCACCACTTGCCTGTGAAGTGACACCCCTGCAGGTGGGGAGCCGAGGCTGGAACTGATGTCCTTACATAGGTCCTTGGGCTTTGTGCCACGTGCGCTTAATCTGCTGCACTACTGCCCAACTTCCTGGGAAATAACATTTTGATGTTGATGCTGGAGAATGCAGCATGAAACAATGAAATAAGGTGGGCAGATTTGGTGACTAGTAATAGATCAGTTTGAGGGAAGTACACAGTTAAAAGGTAAGAGACAACTAGAGGTTGAAAGGTGATTAGTTATGTTGTGCAGATTTTTAAATTGTACTTAGTGGGTTGAATGAGAAACAGAAAACATTCTTTGGTCTCTGAAAGTAGGTTTATATAGCTAACTATTCCTTGTATGCCAAAAAAATATTCTAAACACTGAGAAGAGCATAATATACGCATACATAATAGAGATCTAAATATCAAGATGTAGAAAAGCCATTAAGAGTGCTAAAATAGTAAGATAACTATAACTGAATTTTAAAAGATAGAACACTATCTTTCATCTCAAAGCAAGGCAGTGTCTTTTTCATCTTTGTCTGTTGCAGGTGTCTAATGCAGCACATTACTCATCATATATGACTTGCTTTAGAGTGTAGCAGAAAGAGAGTGAGCACTTTGAGCTTCTGGGAAGTAATCTGTCACATTTTGCAAAAACTCTGCAGAAAAAGAGTTCTGTAGCATTTATAGGTAAAATAGTCTCACATTTCACATCTTTAACAAGTTAAGGAATCCTTTGTTCTTACAAATGAGCTGAAGTACCTGTTCTCATGCTGATAGAGATATTTAAGATCAAGTATGGTTAGGATGATAGTTCAGTGAGTTAAACACATACCATGTGTGCTTGAGACTAGGGTGATACCTGGCACAGCATATGCTGGAGCAGTGCTCTGCTCTGTACTTCTCTCTTAAAATAAGTAAATTTATATAAACAGCACATTATTTATATCATTATACAAACTCTTTTTCCAAATGCCAACTACAAGGGCCTTTTGTTTTACTGTGTGTATGCATGTGTGTGTGTGTGTGTGTGTGCATAAATGAAGTCTCTAGTTTAATGTCTAATCCATCATTATACACACAAGTAAATAACTACAATGAACAGACAAAAAGAGAAACATATGGTAAAAAATCTGACTAAATGTGTTATCCTTTCAAATATTGTGGTGTTCTAATCTTAAATATAGACTATAGCTCTGAATTTTATTAATATTTTATACTGCAGTTTTTTAAATTATTTTTTTATTTATAAAAAAGAAAATTTGACAAAACCATGTGATAAGAGGGGTACAATTCCACACAGTTCCTACCACCAGATCTCCATATCCCATGCCCCTCCCCTGATAACTTTCTTATTCTTTATCCCTCTGGGAGTATGGACCTAAGGTCATTGTGGGATGCAGAAGGTGGAAGGTCTGGCTTCTTTAATTGCTTCTACTCTGAACATGGGCATTGACAGGTCGATTCATACTCCCAGCCTGCCTCTCTCTTTCCCTGGTGGGGTGGGGCTCTGGAGAAGCAGAGCTCCAGGACACATTGGTAGGGTTGTCTGTCCAGGGAAGTCTGGTCAACATGCTAGCCTCTGGAACCTGGTGGCTGAAAAGAGAGTTAACATACAAAGCCAAACAAATTGTTGAACAATCATGGACCTAAAGGCTGGAATAGTGCAGATGAAGAGTTGGGGGGATCTTTCATTTTGTAGATAGCTAGTAGGCATATTTTTGTTATATTCCAAAGGGCCTGTGGCTATACTAGTTTTCTGTTTGTTTTTTTAACCTGATCCTTAAGTCTGAAATGCAGGTGGTTCCAAGTTATTATCTGGGGAGATAATGTCACGGCTGGAAAAGAAACAGAAAGCTGTATCAGGAAAGAGACTAGCTCCCTAATATGGGAGAGGGGTATAAATATTGTTGATTGTATACCCCACTGATTTGATTTGGTCTGGGGCCCATATTCAGCTTAGGAACCTATGTGATCCCTGAAGATGTGAGCTCACATTCTGTGGCCGTGAGTAGGGACAGTCCAAGCTGCCCTAATATCAACCCATCTTCCTCAGGTGTCCCATAGTGTATGTTGTCCAGCATCTCTTTGAAGGATGGAACATTCTCTACCGTTGGTGATCCATGTTGAGGGCAAGGTCCTATGGGAGGCCCACAAATGGGTCTGTTTTGTTGTTCCTGATAGAGATGACCGGTAAAAATGGATAGAGGGATCTATTTGAGGTCTAGGCCCATCATGTCTGTTTGGGAATCTCAGGACTACCTGAAGAAGGCCCCAGATGATCGGGTGGCCTGATAGTGACTAAAGAGTCATCATTAAAGTATGCCAGTCTCTTGCCCTTACTCAGCTTTTGCAGTCCTTGCTTTGATAAGCTTAGCTTTGGAGTAAGTGAGAGAACTGTAGTAGGAAGTAGATGAGGAGAGTATGTAAGTCTAATTAGACACTATGACATTAGGAACTTTGTACTGACTCACTACAGACTATTGTGTACTTTTGCTCTCAGGTATTTATTTTGCCCTAATTTATAGATAAATGTGAACATATGCTCTATCTTACGGGGTTTTGGGACTTCGTTAGGAATTGAACCGCCTGCAATGGAGTTAGAGAATACTATGAAAGGTTTGTTTTCACCCGAGGAAATGAGGCTAAAGTGTTGACATTCCACTCTGACATCTCTGGACACAGTCTGAAGTGAAATATGCTGCGATGGTACTCGGTCCGTTGATTAGATTGGGATAAGCAGATGTAATATCATTTGATATGAATTGAGAGAAGCATGCAGGAAAGTGAGCCCCATCCTAGAGGTTCCAGGACTGGGGGAAATATAGGCTCTATAGAGGAAATGTAAGGTTCCTGCTGTCTTAGGGTTAATAAGATAACAGTTATTGCTATAATCACATTATTTGTTAATTGGGTTAACTTTGAAAAATCCCTTTGTTAGGATTTGTTGTATCATACACAGCACTACCATAATTTATGTCCTTTGACATTATTTGTATATAGCTTTGCCACCACCAGTTGCTTCTGTTCTCCCTGGTCTAGGCTTTTGAAAGAGTCAACGTATCAAAGACTCAGCCTACGTATTAAAAAGACTCAGTCTGTGCTTTAAAAAGTTTGAAACATACAATCATTTTTCCACTCTCATATTAATTAAGCAGTGATTTATATAACTACAAATTAATAGGAGTGTACATAAACACCATTCCCAACACCAAAAGACTGCCTCATAATTTTTATAGAGCCTATCAGACTGTGGAACATGTTAATAAATTTTTCAGTTACCTAAGGAAGGACTCATATTAAAGACACTCATAAACAACAACAACAAAAAAAACTTTACAGAAGGTTGCACTTTTTATCAGTGAACCTTGCAGGACTTCATTCTTTGAATAGGGAATAGCATGTGTTTAAAGAAATGATAAAGAACTTTGGAGCAGCAGACATAAACCTAGAACCCTAAGTACTAAGAACCCTACTGCAGCAGAATCATTTTGTATCTAATGAAAGACAACCATTTGACTACAAGAGGAAAAAAGTTCTAATTAATAAAGGCACGTGCAAACTGTTATTTCTGATTTATATCATAGATTCCTAGAGAATATTAATGCAGACATTGTAGAGGCAGTGAGGCACAGATCCACGTAATTGTTTTCAAATAGTGACTCTGCAGGATCAGTTATAAAAGAGAACCCTGAATTTTGTCTGGTTGACTTTCTTGAAAAAAGGCTTGTTCTCTAGAGAACAAAGCTTTTTGTGAGTTTTTATTGTTGCAAATTAAATAAAGTGGAAAAAAATCAAAGTTTGAAGTAGGGTATGTTCTACTTTATACAATATGTAATGAAGGATACTATATTTATATTTGGAACAATGCATTCCATAAAAATTCACATTGATGGGTTCCTTTCACAGAAAATTTAATTCAGTACTCACACCCTTAAAAATTTCCAAGGATTTGGAACCTTATGTCTGTATTCTATTATTTAAATTTTACAGTTGTCATGGAAAAGGAGATTGCTCTGCTTGTTAGAACACAGTACTTGCATGTCTCAAGTCCCAGAGGCCCAGGGTTCAATCCCCAGCATCACTAAATGCCAGAACTGAGTATTGTTAAAATCTCTCTCTCTCTCTCTCTCTCTCTCTCTCTCTCCATCTCCCTCTCCTTCCTCCTCTTCCTCCCCGCCTTCTTTTCTCATTCTCTCTCTCAAATTCAACATCGAAAATAGGGGGCAGGGTTGTCGCGTACACATTACTATGCACAAGAATTCCTGTTCAAGCCCCAATTTTCCATCTTCACAAAGAAAGCTTCACGAGCTGTGAAGTAGGTCTGCAGATGCCTACCGTTTTTGTTCTAGCTCCCTCTCCCCTGTTAATTTGTCTGTTCATTTCTACCAAATGAAAAAAAACAGAATGGATAAAAGGAAATAAATAAAGGAAATAAATGGATGGCTTCTGGGAGTAGTGAATTCCTACTGTTAGCAATAATTTTGGTGTCAAATACATAGTCTCTCTCTCTCTCTCTCCCTCTCTCTCAGTAAACCTTAGGGGCCAGATGGTGATAGACCTGGTCAAACTCAAACATTATCATGTATAATAAGCTAGATTTGAGCTTCTAGTCCTCACCTGCAGGGGAAAAACCTTCAAGAACGGCGGCGTAGTGCTGTAGGCGTCCCTCCTTCTCTGTTTCCCCCTTCCCCTTAGTTTCTCCCTGTCATAGCATGTTAAAATTTAAAAGTAAGACAATTAAAAAGAGATATGACAAAAATTAAACTTTAGAGTTCCCCAAAATTGAAATGATAAAGAGTGTCATACAGTATTTATCATATAAATGTACCTTATTCTTTGAGCTTTAAAGCTTAGAATCTTGGCTTTCTAAACTCTACCATGTATTGTGCTATTTTAATGATTTTATTGTATCCAAAGCTATAAAATATATAATGTTATGTTAAACAAAAAAGTAATTATTGTTTTAATATTGTCATCACCAGGGCTTCATCACTCTGGGCTGATTATTTTTAGATAGAGATGAAGATATAGAAATACATAGAAAGAGAGAGAGAGGGAATCCTAGACTCCAGAGCACTGAAGCTCTTCCCAGTGAAATAAGAACTAGGCTGAATTGTAGTCCTATGAAATGCTCTACTTGAACTATTGTAGTTTTCTTTGATACTGTACATGAAAACAAAAACTGAGAAATAGGACTCACCTCAGTTTATTTATTATTTACTTACTATTATTAATTTTAACCTGTGAAGAAACATATTTTTTCAAAAGAGACAGAATATAATTGGTAATAGTTTATGGGGAATGATAAATCTATAAACTCACTTTTTTTTTCAAAATGGAAACATAATAAGAGACTATAGGGATTAAAGGTAATTGACTTATGAATGGCTGGGTAATAGAAGATATGCCTTTAAAAAGCATTCATTTTATTCTCAAAGCTAAACTTAACATGAAAATAACTTAAAAATTTAATGGCATCTAAAAATATATTCAAACAAGCGGCAGGTACATTTATAGCCATAATCCTAAATGTGTTTTTGCACTTACTATGATCATGCAAAACAAGATTTAACCAACTTCTTTTTCTGATTAGTCTTCACATGACTTAGTTGATAATAGATAAACAACAACAATACAGGAAATGTGACTTAGAGAGATTGCATCTTTTGGTTATATTATAACTTGACAAATATTATTTTAAGAAGTTCCCAGGTGTTTTTGAAGTACCATTTGAAAGAAAAATCACTCCATGTCTATAAAGTTTCCTCCCCTGCCTGTTTCGTTAGATAGACTGATCACATCAATAGTAGTACCTCAATTTTCTCATTACCCCAGTGACAAGGAGCTTAATCCTGGGAATTCCTTATGCTTGATTTCTCACATTTTACATATTTTAAATTTTTTATAATCTTTATTTATTTATTGGCTAGAAACAATCAGAAATTAAGAGAAGAAGGGAGATAGTGAGAGAGAAAGAGAGATAGCTATAGCACTACCTCACCACTCTCAAAGCTTTCCTCCTGCAGGTGGGGACTGTGGGCTTGAACCCAGGTCCTTGCATGTTGCAACATGTGCACTCAACCAGATGAACCACCACCGCACCCCTCACATTTTACATTTTATTTTTCATTTTTACATTTTTTATTATTTATTTTCCCTTTTGTTGCCCTTGTTGTTTTATTGTTGTAGTTATTATTGTTGTTGTTATTGATGTTGTCCTTGTTAGATGGGACAGAGAGAAATGGAGAGAGGAGGGGAAGACAGAGAGGAGGAGAGAAAGATAGATACCTGCAGACCTGCTTCACTGCCTGTTAAGTGACTCCCCTGCAGGTGGGGAGCTAGAGGCTCAAACCAGTATCCTTATCCCAGTCCTTGTGCTTTGCACCACGTGTGCTTAACCCACTGTTCTACCGCCTGACTCCCAAAATTTACATTTTATGTCCATATAGTAATGTTACAAATACACAGTATGCATTTACTGTTCAAGAAACCAAATCAGAAATTTCAAGGCAGCCTGGCAATTTGAGACATTCTATTAAATAGTATAACAAAACTCTATTTCAGAGATCAGCTCCTAAATTGAGTGCCTGTGCAGGAACGCAAGGCACACTTTATTGAATGAGTGGCATTTGCTTCATAAACTTGGAAATAACACAGGGTAGCTACCTACTCACATATTGGAATATCAGTTCTCGGGGGCTGGGATCTGGGGATGCATAAATTTTCTTTACAGTGTTTTCCTGTGCAAATAGTGTAAGCATTCTATTTAAATAGTGTGAGACACTTTTAAACTGCCAGTAGGATGTCATTGCACACTGGTGGAAACTAGATGTGCAGAATAAACTCTTGGAAGCTGATATAATCTGCTCTAGAATTTTATATTAAGATTCCTTTGGTTTGCTTTCATCTTGAGTTGGGAGAAGACCACCAGACTTCCTGCTGATTACCTAGCTGATTCAGTTTTGAAGGAAACAAGAGCCAGGTCCTTTTCCAATAATGATAACAAAGTGTTACATTTTTCAGGTGGGTTACCTACAGTGAGAAAATTCATAAGAATGCATTCCCCAGGAGTTTCCATGCTTTTGATAACAAATAAAAACCAGGAAAAGCCCTGAGGATTTTCCTGAAGTTTAAAAAGAAACCTCTTTAACAGGGCCACCTACTATGGGGCCTGGGAACTGTTAAGCATGCCTTCAAGAATCCTTATTCTTAGTCACTGCAAACTCAAAAACTGAATAGGAAAAGCCTTAGGCAAATCACCTTTTCAGTAAGATGGTACATTAAGTCTTAGAATGTATAAAAATCCATCCAATCTCCCATTATGTTGAACTACTTTTTGAAGTCAAGAAATTTCATTCACACAAGAACTAAAAATAATCTTGAGGTTAATTTGCTACAAGTGAAATGATAATTTGGTATAGGAAAGTATATAGTTCGGATTCTGAGATGTAAATAACTACTGCTTATTTTATATTACATTTTAATTCATGTATTTTTGTTATAAAATCAGAAAGTCTTTCATTTGGTAATAACTTAAAAATGGCATTCCACAGATTATTAAAAATAATATTTTAATTACAAAAATGACAATCATCATCTGTCCGGTGTCTACCATAACTTAGGACTCTCACAATTATCATTTGAGTTAATGCTTTGGAATGGTTTCATTTATTTATTTACTTATTTTATTTTATAGAGGTGAGCATTTCAGACTAAGTCTGACAGAGTACTGCACATGTGCTCAAAACCCAACTAATTAAAGGAAAGAGTAAATCACAAGTCAGTTTTCTCCATATTTATTGTTTAGCATGTGTTTATCAATCCAGTCATCTCAAACATCCTTATTGAGTACCCACTATGAGTCAGTTACTATTCTTGGCACTAGGAATATAGCAAAGAATAGCACAGACACAGATTTTAGCAATTATCAATACACATGGTAGTGAGAAGATAAATCAATAAATAAAACAAAATAATATTACACATCTTATATTAGATGGTGGAAAGTTTCATAGAAAATTATATAAATAAGGAAGGGATAAGTTCTATTGATGAAGTGTTGCTTTGCTATAATATCTTATTTTTATTATCTTTTAATATAGAGAGAGAGACAAAGAAGTCAGAGAAAGAGCACAGCCCTAAAGCCTCCTTCAGTGAGGTGAGTGTCATGCTTAAAACTGGATCAAATACATGGCAGAACAGCACACTATGCAAGTGAACTATTTCACCAGCCTGTTTTAAATCTAATCAATGATTTAAAATAATGGTTTACAAAATAATAAGATTACAATGTAAGTGCCGCACTGTTTACAACACCAATGCTCTGTACCCTATAGCCCTGCAATAGCCTCCATAGTTCTCACAAAACCTTAGTTTGACATTTTTTTTTAATTTCAGCTCATGTGTTTCAGATATTTATATTGCACATATGAGAAGAACCATAAGTAGTCTTTTGCCTCCTCACTTTACTAGTCATAATCACCTTAACTTCAATCAGTTTTATCCCAAAAGTACATTATCTTTTAAAGCTGCAGAGTAGATATATAGCCCAAAAGCTCTTTATCCAATCATCATGGATAGATGTTTATGTTGCTTCTACTTCTTAGTGGTTGTGAATGACGCAGCTATGACACAGGGGTGCATATGTCCCTTTGAATAAATAGTTTTATGTCCTGTGGATAAGTTCCCGAAAGTGGCATTTCTGGATCGCAATGTAATGTTAAACTGATAGGGACTGCACCACAAAGTTTAGAGAAACCAAAATGTGTTGAGAGAAGGAAGCATGTGTATGCCTGGGAGCATCGATTTCTATGTTAAAGATGGAAGTGGAAAAAAAAAATTCTGAAATTTCAAAAGGAAATGAATGAAAATTCAAATGCTTGAGTGCATTTGAAGAATATCAGAATCTGGAAAGTAACTAATCAGAGGAAAGCCAGCAGGAGTGGATAGGAAGTAAGGACATAAAAGTAGAAAGTGAAGTACAGATTGACTGACTTCTGTAGTGAGCATAGGAGCTGAAAGTGGAAAAAGAATTACCAGGGCAGTGCAATAATGAATGTGAGAGATAGTAATTTCATAAACCAAAAGAGGACAGCCCCAAGTATGATTTAACTTTTAATATAGTTTGAGAAAATGTAACTTTGGCCATGGTGAAAAATATTGGATATAAAAGAAAGAGATTCAGAAACTCAGGTTTGGGATCTGAGTGTAAACGTGCATTTACTGAAATAAAAAGAACTAGAAGGAAAGTTCTGGGATGAGAGCAAAGTCATTTTCTTTTGTTTTTATATAGTTCTGAGGAACCAATCAAGGACTTCAGAGATTAGCAATACTACTGAATCATTGCCTGGTCCACTTTTTATTTTATACTTTGAAAAAGAGAAATGGATGGAGAGGCCGGAATACAGTTCAACCATCCATGGAGACCTATCCATTATTTTTGTATTCAAAGTTGTCTATAATGCTTCCAGGTAGTATCTGGGGTAAAATCCAGGATTTAAAAAAAAATATTTATTCATTTCCCTTTTGTTGCCCTTTTTAAATTGTTGTTGTTATTATTGTTGTTGGTGACGTCCTTGTTGGATAGGACAGAGAGAAATGGAGAGAGGAGGGGAAGACAGAGAGGGGGAGAGAAAGATAGACACTTACAGACCTGCTTCACTGCCTTTGAAGCAACTCCCCTACAGGTGGGGAGCCCGGGGCTCGAACTGGGATCCTTATGCTGGTCCTTGCACTTTGCAACACGTGTGCTTAACCCACTGCGCTTCCTCCAGACACCCCAAATCCAGGATCTTACACATTCAAGGTATGCTCTACCACTGAACCACCTCCAACACTACATGCTTTTATTTTTAAATGTAGTTTTTTTCTGGTGTGGGGAGAGATGCAAGAACTAAACAAATCATCTAATTCAAAGTCAAATCACAAGTTTAAATAAGTTCACCTGTATGACACAATATAAATGTTGGTTAACTCTTCTATGTAGCAGAATATTATGTTGAATCCATGATTTAGAGCCTCTCAGTAATATAATTGATGGATTGTAGACAAATTATTTTATATGTAGCAATAGATGAGAAGCAGGTTTTTTTGGTATTAAATATTAGCAAAAGGCTAATATGTACTTATGGGCACAGAATCTCTCAGGATGGAAAAGAGAGATAAGAAATATAATAAAGATAGTATGGGTTTGGCACTATTAAAGTTGTTTTTAAATGTTCATGGAGTTGTTAAGAACAGAAACTGAAACATCTGAGAGACTGAAAGAGTAATTAAAGGAATATGAGCCATGCTGCTCTGGGAGATGTGTTGTTAATATCAGATGCTGAGTGAAGAAGGCATTGATTCTGCTGCTTCAAGTGTCAGAATAATATTGTTAGCTTCAGGTCTTACAGGGGTACCAGAAGACGTTATTTGCTCAACTTTGACTCGCTTTTTCTAGATTCCAAAGTGGGCTTTCATTTAAAAATCACTTTCTCCATTTACTTAGATAATTGTCGTGTGGTCAGGGACAGAGATATTCAAGAGATGACCCAGAAAGACTAAAGTCAAACTGAAAGCCATAAGGTGTCTTTTCACTGACCCAGAACATCATAAAAGTGAGAGCAAAAAGGTACACTTTTCAAGTCCAGGGTGCTTCTATAACTGAAGTTTACAATTTATCCGGAATTTCAGATACAAAGAGATAGGTTTGGGTAGAAATCAGAACTGAGAGTTGAGAGAGTAATTAAAAATATTTAGAAAGTAGGGTGTGGTAACTGAATCTGAAAACAGTAGTTTTAAACTAAGCTTAAGAATGACTTCTCTTTCTCAGTAGCTACCAAAAGCCATCTTCCATACCAAAGGTTAAGACATTAAATGTCTATGAGATTTGACAGTCCTCTAGCTGGGACCTGATAATCCACCTATGTTTGAGGAATATTCTGGTAGTTTATGGAAATGAAGTCTGTTAGGTACTGACTTAGGTAGTAAGCCTAAACTCAAAGACATATGAAAGTTTCCCAACAATAGTGTTCTCCCAGCCCCCCCCCATCAGATTATTACTTTATTACTTCTATTCCTGGAAAACATTTGCCCCCTCTCCTCTCTTTCCTTTCATTATTCTTCCTTTTCTTTTTTCTTATAGGGATAGAGAGGATTAGAGAGGGAAAGACAGAGAAAGAAGGACAGATACATGCAGCACTGTTACACCATTTTGAAGCTTTAACTTCCACCCACCACAAGTGCAAACCTGGGGCTTGCACCCCTGTCCTTAAAGAAAAATCAATTTATTTATTTATATATTTATTTATTGCATAGAAGCAGAGAGAAATGTAGAGGGAAAGAGGAGACAGACAAGGAGAGACAGAGAGAGACACCTGCAGCACTGCTTCACCACTTGCAAAGCTTCCCCCTGCAGGTAGGGACTGGCGGCTTGAATCTAAGTCCTTGTCATTATAACGTATGTGTTCAGCCAGACGCACCAACCTCCCTGGCCCCTGAACCCTATCCTTGTGTATAATAATATGTGCACTATATCTGATGCACCACCACTCAACCCCTATAGTTAGTGTTTACAACTTCCTTAATTTTCTGTTTGCAAAATCATATGAAAAACCAAACGTTGTAGAAATATAAATATAAAAATTCAGATTGTTCTCTAATCACATGTCCCCCCCCCAAAGAATGTATATCATTGTTTTTTCCTTTCACACATTCTCTTATTCCAATTTTGAAACTAGGGCTCAGAAAAATAACCTAGTCAAAACATGATTTAAATCAAGCTTTCTTGCTGGAAAATACATGTTGGGTATTTTTATATATGTGTGCATTAATTTTTATTTTTTATTTTATAAACATTTCACATACTATTGATGATGACTTCTCTTTCTCCTTCTTGATAACAGCCCACAGGGATTACCTGTAATTAATGAATTCCTTCAGTCATATAGTTATTTTATTACTTATTGAGTACTAAACAAGAACTAGAAACATTAATGACTCAAAACTAAGAAATTGGCGATAAAGGAGATAAAGGTAGTTGAGAAAAAGTAATCAAAGTAGCCTTGGGAATGATATAAGAATGGAATTTTAACTAGCAATGAAGGAGCTAAGTTTGGTTTAAAGTGTATTCCCATTCTAAACTCTGTGTGCTTAAATACTGTGCAATGCACTTTTTACTTCTAGTCTTCTTATTTAATTGATACATTCCCCTGAAGGTTTTCAATACTGAAGTGTCTTCTTTGTTCAAAGTCACTTCCCACTGGAGGGACAGAACAATTCTAGCTATGCGCCATACCTTATCTTGATCATATAGGATTAATATAATTGAATATAAATACAGAAGATAAAATCCAAGACTTTGAGATATCCAAGTCCAGTACTGTGAAACCCTTCTTGAAGCTTGTATGTGATGTTTTGCAATCACTTCCAGAGAGGGTATAGGAGTTCAGTTGTTCTCAGCAGTATTTATGCTTCATCTAAAATGCAGACTGTTTACCCATTAATTCCCCATTTCCTTGTGCTACTCCTGTGTTCCTTTCATCTACATCTGCATATCTTGAGCTAATTCTAGCACCATGAAGTATAAAGAGGAACAAGTAGAAAGAAAACAGAAAACCCAAATGACAAATGTCAGAGAACAATCTCATCAGTATCTTCTTGACCACAACAAATTTTCAGCAGCTCTCATTATGATCCTTGTGTCACATACAGTTCTTTAATTCATACCCCATATATGCTTCTTGAGATAAACTTTTTTTTTTCAGTTCAAGTCTGAATGATCACACAAAATATTTCACTTTTGAGTGAAGGCTAGCCTTCTCAAAAGCAAATACCTAATTTAGAATGCATCGTTCAATACACAGCTGTATTTTCCTTGAATGCAAATCCACTGAACAAACACTTTTTAAAAGGCATAAGTTGGTAGAGACAACAGATTAATTAAAATAAGTAATGCTGTTTTTAGGGCTGCCTCTTACTAACTAAATAACCTTGACCAAGTCACTGAACTTTATCAGACCTTAAATTTATCTTTAGTGAGGGGCCTGGTGGTGGTACACCTAGTTGAATGTACATGTTACATTGCACCCAGGTTAAAGCCCCCAATCTCCTTGGGACTTCAATTTCTCTCTAAAAGAAAAAAAAAAAAAAAAAAAAAAGCTCCACTTGCTGGGAGGATGCCTTTCAAGTGGGAAAACAGTGCTACAGGTGTCTTTCTTTCTCTCTCCCTCTCTTTCATTCCCTTCTCTCTTGATTTCTGGCTGTCGCGATCCAATAAATAAATAAAGATAATACGATTTTTAAATTGTCCTTATTTATTGAATACAGATAGCCAGAAATTGAGAGAGAAGAGAGGAAGAGAGACAGAGAGACACCGGCGGCCCTGCTTCACAACTTGTGAAGCTTTCCCCCTGCAGGTGGGGCATTGTGACATGTGCACTCAACCAGGTGTGCCACCACTCACCCCCTATTTTTTTAATTATCTTTAATGAAATGGTTCTAGTAATACCTAACTTAAGAGCTTAACCAAACATTAAATAAAACATTAGATAAAACAGTATCTTGATATTTGTTTACAGTTTCATTTTTAGTATGAGCTCTGAAATACCTATTACGTTCACATATACTGCTAAGATCTTCACAGTGCTCTTGAAGCTCAGTGAAATTACATTTGGGGACATGTATGCCTTATGTATGACAAAACGATGACATATGAGGGAGAAAACAAAGTTAGATGACCAAGCGATTTCATGCTAATTAAGTTAATTTAGATGATAGTTACTGTTTCTAGAGGCCTATTTCAATGAGGCATGTTTTTTTTTCTCCTGTTTTACTCATGTAGTATTTTATCATCTTAAAGCAATATTTAGATAGTCCACTATGTGATGGAAAAAAACTCAGGAATGAGGAGAGAAGAAAAATGACAAAGAAGCCTCTAAAAAGTTTCTGAAGCTTCCTATAGGCATAGAACTCAATGCTGTATTAGGAAAGATCAAAGAAGTAAAATTTCCCACGGCAGAACTCTCACTGTCCTCATTTTACAGCTACATGTCTGTCACAATATGAAACTGTCATATGTTGAGATTACTAGTGTGACATCTTCATCAGTTTCAAGCTATCTCTAGCCCAAACCAGCTCCAGCAATTATGGGGACACCACCCTCACCCATCCTCCATCGCTCTGGCAGTTTAAAAGAATACACACTCTTCACACAGGACACGTCTCTCCAGTAATGTAACTTTTGTTGGTATTGGGCAGACATAAGAAAACCCAGTCAGCTTGATATCGCTTTCTTTTTTTTTTTTTTTTTTTTGTAGCGGACTGGAGTAAGGGTCCCATTTCCAGTGCCTGGCTCCCCATTTGCAGGGGAATCACTTCACAAGCAGTGAAGCAGATCTACAGGTGTCTATCTTTCTTTCCCCATCTCTGTTTTCCCCTCCTTTCTCTATTTCTCTCTGTTCTGTCAGGCAACAACAACATCAATAACAACAATAATAATAACTACAACAATGATAACAAAAAACAAGGACAACAAAAACAAAATAAATAAATAAAATATTTTTAAAAGAATCCAGAAAAGAGAAGCAGATAAACAGAAGATATTCTAGCACATTTAAAACATACAAAGCCAAAATTGCTTTCACCCAGTAGTGGAGGGGCATCAGATGTCAAAAAAGAAAGATAAGGAAAGTCAAGAAAACTCTCTCTCCTTAATCCATAGAGGCAGTACAATGATTTATCTTTTTTTCTTTTTGAAAGCTTTTAGATTTTAATATTATTATTATTATTATTTCACATGGAGAAAATATGCACAGAAATGGAATTTCTCTTAAATGCCTCTGATTCAAGATGCACCGAGATTGTGCCCTCAGGGAAAATGAATGTATTCATGAGTGGACAATCAAAGTATAAAGCAAATTTCATATCAAAAATTTCTGTCTGTTACCAAGTGAAATTTCTTGGAGTTTTAGGAACCTGTTAGAAAATGTTACGATCACTGAAGTTTTGGCCAAAGTAACCAGAGACCAGTTTAGAGTCTTAATATGGGAGTAGAGCTAACCGGATAGTGTTAGGGTCTGGGGACTTGAGAGAGGAATGAAAACAAGGAAATATGTTAAAGTTCTGGAACTAGACATTATATTTTTATTTTTTCTTCTCCTAATTGTGGTTCTTATATTTGTTCTTTTGATAATTTTAGAGAATATTCTTGAGATTTTTAACAAATAATATTCTGATTTTTATCCAACTAAAATCTTACACAATTGGTATCGTGCACCAAAGTAAAAGTCTCTGGGGTGAGGAGGAGGGAGGTTTTCCGGTCCTGGAACATGAGAACACAGAGGGCCTATTGGGGGTTGAATTGTTATGTGGAAAACTCGGGAATGTTATGCATGTATAAACTATTGAATTTTACTGGTGACTGTAAACCATTAAGCCCCCAATAAATAAATTTTAAAAAAAACTTATACAATATGAATGCAGTAGGTTGGGAAAATAACCACTTGGATAGTGCACTGCTTTGCCATGTGTGTGGTCCACTATTTGAGCCCAACACCATCTGCAATGAAGGAAGTCTGTGCTGTGGTCTCTTTCATTTTCTCTTTCTCTGAAGCTCTGTCTTTATCTAATATATGCATGGAATATACATATGTTCACTATAAAATTGAATAAGTTTTTAGCAAGATGTTACACTGCTTCAAAACAATATAGAATAATTATTAATAACTTTAGTGTTGAGGAAAAAAATTAGACAGAACATTTAACATCTGATTATTCCCATAATCACATTGTAATTTTTATTTATTTTATTTACTTTTTAAATAAACTATTCTTTTAAAAAAAATGTCCTCCATTTCTCTCTGCCCTATCCAACAATGATGACAACAATAATAACTACAATAATAAGATAACTACAAAAAGGGCAACAAAAGGGAATAAATAAATAAATATTTTTTTAAATGTTCTAGGCAGATCTAATTATCAGCATTCGGACCGGGTGGTGGTGCACTTGGTTAAGTGCACATGTTATCATGCATAAGAACCCAGGTGGTCAAGCAGTACTGCAGCTGTCTTTCTCTCTCTATCTCTTTTTACTGAAGGTCTCCCGTTCTCTCCCTCTCTCTCTCTCTCTCTCTCTCTCTCTCCTTCCTTCATCGCCTTTCTTGTTTTCTCTCTGTTCTGTCAAATTAAGTAAATAAAGTAAACTTTTTTAAAAAGTATCTACTAGCTGACTGTTATTTAAAAAAGACAAAGAAAAAGCAAATGTGGTTAAATTATTTCCTGGGGTTTTTACACTTCAGAAGAAGTTCATGATATTGAATGTTGATCTTTGAACTCTATGCTTTGTTTGGCTATGGTAAAACTAACCCTTGCTTGTGTAGAATCCTGTACTTTCTAGAGGATTTTATAACTTTCAATTGTCATTATTTCCATAAGTAAATTACTAAAATTTATTTTATATGTAGAAAAATTACAAAAGCACATCACTCTAATGTCCAACTTTGTACCTACAACATGAAAAAAAGGGACTCGTGGAAGCATTTCTATAGGAGAACTTATAGTTTATAAAGAAAACAAAAACTCTCAAAATAGAATTTAGAGAGTCTTTTATATTTGAATTCCTTAGCATATTAGTGTTCAAATGAAAAGAACAAAAATATAGAAGAAGAAATTGCATCCTCTTGACTATTTGTCCTCCCCAGGGAATTCATCACAGGCTGACATAAATCAATCATATGCACCAAAGAGGCTGACTTTTCTAAAAATAATGATAATAATAAGTATTATTATCTTTATTTATAGGATAGAGACAGACAGAAGTTGAGAGGGTAGTGGGAGATGGAAAGTGAGAGAGATGGAGAGAAAGTTGCAGCCCTGTTTCATCACTCACAAAGCTCCCCCCCACCACCACAAGTGGGGACCAGGGACTTGAATCTGGGTCTTTGCACACTGTAATGTGTGCACTCAACCAGGTGTGTCACCACCACCCAGCCCCAGGGCTGACTTTTCTTTATGTGCTATATGGAAAGAAGTTTTAATATCAGAGTATAACTTCTTCTGCAGGCAAAAGCAATTCACTATGTGTTTTACACTCGAGAAAATTAGCGAAAATTTGCTATGTATGTAAGCCTTTAAAAATTATGTTTATAAAACAAGACATACTTAACATTCACTTAATTCCAAAGTCAGACACCCATTTTCACAATTCTTTATAAATGCATACAAGAGATATTCAGATGAGGACTCCTATAGCTTCCAATTTAAAATATATATAATCTTTATTTTAATATAAAACTATTTCTTCTGCTTCCTTTAATTAATGATGACTCTCTCTTTCTATCTCACTCACTTTCTCAAGGGAAAAACAGTTTGCTTCTGAAGGGAAATATTTGCAGCTTGTCATTCTGTATTATAGCAGGAATTCCTCTTAATATAAAATGTAACCTTAGAGATTAATGTTATATTTGTCCAACAACTTGCAGAACCATCCTAGATAGTGGGAAAGAGAAAAACATTAGAGATAATAGATATTTTAAATGAAAACCTGAATTATACAGGACGATAAATGAATAGAAAAAGAACCAACCTAGGAGGCTTAACAAAAGCAGGGAATGTATGGAATTTACTGTAGAAAAATATATCATTATTTTTAATTATATATATATATATATATATGATTTATCACTAATGCTGGCATGGACCTACTATCTGTATTAAATTAAAATAGAAGTATTTGCTGAGAGGGTTTTGTTTGGACAGTGACCCCAAGTGCTGCGACTTTAAATAGAATAATCCTGGCACAATGTAGCTAGATATAAAAGAAGGAGATAATATAAATAGATCTGGGCAATGGATATCAGGTCCATGTGTAAAGCTTAATAAGAATTGGGAAAATATTTTAGGAGTTAGATATTAATGGATGACAAATATTACAGTTTCCATTTTTAACTTTTATCTTTTATTGTTTATTTATTTATTTTTAAAAATATTTATTCCCTTTTGTTGCCCTTGTTGTTTTATTGTTGTAGTTATTGGATAGGACAGAGATAAATGGAGAGAGGAGGGGAAGACAGGGGGGAGAGAAAGACAGACACTGCTTCACTGCCTGTGAAGTGACTCCCCTGCAGGTGGGGAACCGGGGGCTCTAACTGGGATCCTTATGCTGGTCCTTGTGCTTCACACCACATGCGCTTAACCTGCTGTGCTACCACCTGATTCCCTATTTATTTATTTCTTATTGTACAGAGACAGATAGAAATTGTGAGGGGAAGGGGAGATAAGGAGAGAACAGGGACACCTACAGCCCTGCTTCACCATTCATGAGGCTTTTGCCCTGCAGGTGGGAACCAGGGGGTTTGAACCTGGGTTCTTGCTCCCTATATTGTGTACACTTAGCCAGGTGAGCCACCACCTGGCCCCAGTTTCCTTCTTATCATAGTGTTTAGTAAATGGCAAAAATAATTCAAGCAGAAGTAGAAACATTGATTCATTCATTTGTCCACCAATTTATTATAGTCTATGATATCTCACATTTATAGGTCTTGAAGTTAACAATAACCAGTAAACATTATCATGGAATTTTGAGTACATGAAAACATAAATAATAAAATACATCAAATAAATTCACCACTAGGCTAAAAAGATAACTCACTAGGGAGGGTATATACCTTGGTGTGTGTGTGTGTGTGTGTGTGTGTGTGTGTGTGTGTGTGTGAGAGAGAGAGAGAGAGAGAGAGAGAGAGAGAGAGAGAGAAAGAGAGAGAGAGATCCTGGTTTGAGCCAATTATGACTTAATACGAATTCAGGAAAACTCCAGTGCTCTGTTTTTATTCCCTCTCTCTGTGTGTCTCTGCCTCCCTTTCTCTTCTTCTTCCTTGTTTATCTCTTCTACTTAGATGAAATAAAAATACTGGGCCTGGTGAAATCACACATATGCAACACCCCAATTAGAAAAAAAAAAGAAGTTGAAAGAAAGTCTTATTCTGATAATACTGTGTTCTAAAGAAAACGGGGGAGGAAAAGGAGGTTATAAGCATCTTAGGGTTGTGCTTTTCTTTATAATGATCAGGAAAGAGTCACTGAGGAGATGGGATTTAAATGAAGATGTGAGAAGGCAAGGAAGCAAGCTAACTGTGGCTATGTCTGGAAAATGATGTTTCCAGCAGAGGACACATCTGTTTTGAGGAATAGGAGAGAGTATCTGGGTCTAAAGTAGTTATCATAGAAGAATGCACCATAGATGAGTTCAAATAGGATGTGGGGATGGCTAAGAGTAGAATGAAGGGAAGACTATATACAGCTTTGTAGTCACTAAAATGACTTTTTATGGGGGTGTAGATAGCTTAATGGTTTTGGAAAGAGACTCTCATGCCTGCGGCTGCAAATTTCCAAGTTCAATCCCCCCACACCACCATGAACAAAGCTGAACAGCACTCTGGTTAATATATATTATATGTTATATATTAATATATTATATAATTATATATTAATTTTATATATTAATATATATTATGTGTTAATTATATCTATGTATGCATGTTAATATATATGTATGTTAATTATATATTTGTGTGTGTGTGTGTGTGTGTGTGTGTGTGTGTGTGTGTGTGTGTGTGTGTATCTCCAGGTGGTAGTAAACCGGTTTAATCACTCACATTACAGAGCACAAGGACCCAGGTTCAAGCCCCTGGTCCTCACCTGCAGGAAGAAAGCTTCACAAGTGGCGGAGCAGGGCTGCAGTTGTCTATCTGTCCTCTCACTCTCTAGCTCCCCCGTCCCCATCCAATTTCTCTCCATCTCTATCCGATAATAAATAAAGAAAAAGAAAAATGAAAAAAATAAATAAATAAAAATCTACTTTACAAATGACCTTTCACTCTTTTTTAATGGCTATATATGCCTTTTATTAGTGATTTAATAATAATTAACATGATGGTAGGATATGAGGGATACAATTCCATGCAATTCCATGATCAAAGGTCTGTATCCCATCCCCACATTGGAAGCTTACCTATTCTTTAATCCCTCTGGGAGTATGGACCAAAAATCTTTTTTTTTTTATTTAAAAAAGAATTAATTAACAAAACCATAGGATAGTAGGGGTACAACTCCACACAATTCCCACCACCCAATCTCCATAACCCACCCCCTCCCCTGATAGCTTTCCCATTCTCTATCCCTCTGGGAGCATGGACCCAGGGTCATTATGGGTTGCAGAAGGTAGAAGGTCTAGCTTCTGTAATTGCTTCCCCGCTGAACATGGGCATTGACTGGTCAGTCCATACTCCCAGTCTGCCTCTCTCTTTCCCTAGGAGGGTGGGTCTCTGGGGAAGCTGAGCTCCAGGACACATTGGTGGGGTCTTCAATCCAGGGAAGCCTGGCCAGCATCCTGATGGCATCTGGAACCTGGTGACTGAAAAGAGAGTTAACATATGAAGCCAAACAAATTGTTGAGCAATCATGAACCCAAAGCTTGGAATAGTGGAGAGGAAGTGTTAGGGAGGTACTCACTGCAAACGCTAGTGTACTTCTGCTTTCAAGTATATATTTTGCAGTAGTTTATGGATAAGTGTGAACATATGCTCTCTCTCACAGAAACTGGTGTATATCTAGGTTTTGGGACTTTGTTAGAAAGTGAACCACCTGAGATGAAATTAGAGTATACTATGAAAGGAAAGGTCTCACCCGAGTAATGAAGCTGGAGGGTTGGCATTCCACAGGTGAAGTCTCTGGACACAGTCTGAAGTGAAGCATGTTGAGGTGGCAATCGTTGCGTTGGTTAGGTTGTGATCGGTGGATGTAATATTATTTGATATGGATTGGGAGAGGCATACGGGAAAGTGGGTCTTATGGACCAAAAATCTTTATGGGGTACAGAAGGTGGGAGGTCTGGCTTCTTTAATTGCTTCTCTGTTGAACATGGATGTTGACAAGTCAATCCATACTCCCAATCTATTTCTATCTTTCCTTGTTGGGAAAGGATTATGGTGGGGTGAGGTTCTAAGATATATTGGTGAGGTTGTCTGTCCACGGAAGTCAGGTGGCATCATGGTAAAATTTGCAATTTGGTATCTGAAAAGTAGTAAGATATAAAGCAGAACAAATTGTTTCATAATCAGCAACCTAAAGTTAACATTATAACAGATGATATGTGGGGTCTTCATATTGGAGGAAGCCAGGAAGTCTATTTTAGGTATATTCCAAGGGACCCATTGCATTAGTAATTTTTGCCTGAGTCTAATATATGACAGCCAGATGTACTAAAAGTATAGTCTGGGAAGAAGTATCAGAGGTGAGAATACAACTAGAAAGCTGGATCAGGGAAGAAAGTAGCTCCCTTTTTACTCTTACTGTGCATGAAAAAAATGAAGCTACTGTATACATTTAAGCAGAAGACAGAAGCGATATAATTTAAATTAAATTTAATAGGTTCATTTTGTATCCTCTTTTGAAGTAAGACTGGATAAAAGGAAATGAGTAATAGCAAGGCAGACTACTTAGAAGAATATCAAGATAATTCCCATATAGAGGATGATGAGTTTAGGTATGTTTAATGAGCATAGAAATAGTTGAAATGGTCATATCCTGGAAAATTTTTGAATGTATATATAACTAGATTTAATTTACACAAGATAACAAGTCTCTATTCTTCAGTTACTTTACCTACTTAGAATATAATGGGTAAGAACATTAGAAAAAATGAGACTATTTAACAGTAAATTGCATTTTATACAGTTGTCCAAATTGATAAATAACACTTTGAGAAAACATAGTAAGATTTTGCAGTAGTTATTTTAATGGGAACTGCATATAAGAGGGCATCAATGATCATGAACATATGTTACAAAAGCAGATCTCTGTGCATAAAATCTTGACCGTGTCACTTTTTAGGTATGCTACCTTAAATGCCTTACTTAATATTTTTAAATTAGATATGATTATGCCCATTAGGATAGAGTACTATTTCCAATACTGTGGTTGAAAAATAGAAGCTTGGGGCTGAGTGGTGGCACACCTGGTTGAGTTGCACACTTTATAGAGCATAAGGGTCCAGGCTTAAGTCTGGTCCCAATCTTCAGAGCAAAAGCTTCATGCTTAGTGAAGCAGTGCTTTAGGTAATTATCTCTTTCCCCTTCTTATTGTCCCTCCCCCTCTCAATTTTGATCTCTATCCAAAATAAATCAATAAAATGTTATATATATATATTTTAAAATAATTATTTACTTATTTATTTATTCCCTTTTGCTACCCTTATTGTTTTCTTGTTGTAGTTATTGATGTTGTTGTGGATGGATAGGACAGAGAGAAATGGAGAGAGAAGGGGAAGACAGATGGGGAGAGAAAGATAGACACCTGTAACCTGCTTCACCACCTGTGAAGTGACTCCCCTGATAGGGAGCCAGGGGCTTGAACAGGGATCTTTACTCTGGTCCTTGCACTTTGCGCCATGTGCACTTAGCCCGCTGCGCTACCACTTGACTTTCTAAAATATATTTTTACAAAAGGAAAATAGAACCTCATTTGAAGAAATCTATATCCATATGCTCCCTGCGCAATATTTCCACGGTAGAAATGAGGTATCATGAGAGATAATGTTTCTCTGTTACTAATCCTTGATTTGTTTTCTAGAATGCAGGAAATTGAGGGACTAGGTTGACACCCTGGTCAGTTTCCTTTGTGTATGGTGTGTCCATATAGCCTTCAGTATTCAGAATTAATAAATGTTATTAATCAGAAACCAAGCTTGGTATAGCTATAAACAGATATTGTGAAATCCAAAATACAAATTAATTTGCATATCATAGTAATGGATCAAAATTCTGTTACAATTTAAGTAACTGGCAAGAACATGAGTGTAATCCTAGTGATTTATATTTATGGATGGTTAATTAATAAAAAATAGTTAAGTTAAAGCGGTTTCTTTTACTGGTACAGCTTCAAGGAAATCACCTGAAGTTAAAGAATACTTTGGTTTATGAGTTTCAGCTTTTTTATGAATTATTTTCTCCTGTAATTTATTTTATATGACTATAAGTTTTGAAGTTTAGAATAAAAAGAAGTTATCAGAGAGTTTAAAAATGCTTACAATAGTTTAACTGCAAAAAACTCTATTTCTATTAGACAACACTACTAAATGCTTCTACAATCGATTTGATGGTGAACAATTTGGTATTTTTGTCTCTCTTTTTTATTCTTTATATCAGGCATAATCTGTACTCCTTGGAAAACTAATCATAACAGCAAAAGATCATTTTAGTCAATTCAAAAAAAATGTTTGTTTAAAATGATTTAGTTTGATTAAATAGAAGTAATTGGCAATTTAACATTAAAAGACTATAGCCTAGACTTTACAGATGAAAGGACACTTGATCAAATACTTCAAGAAGTTTTTTATGCATGTTGTTATTGTTTAATAAAACCTTTTGAGAACACTAAAAACATGCTAAGTATTTTACATGTTTAAATCCAATTACAAAAAAAGCAAGAAGGAAAGAAAGGAAGGAAGAAAAGAAAGACTTCTTACAAGTGTTTGCTCTAAACATAAGTGTATCACCATGAAAAAGAAAATGAAGTAGGGGAGTTGGGCGGTAGTGCAGCGGATTAAGCGCATGTGGCGCAAAATTCAAGGACCCCAATAAAGATCCTGGTTCAAGCCCCCAGCTCCCCACCTGCAGGGGAGTCGCTTCACAAGTAGTGAAGCAGGTCTGCAAGTGTCTATCTTTCTCTCCCCCTCTCTGTCTTCCCATCCTCTCTCCATTTCTCTCTGTCCTATCCAACAAAAAACATCAGCAACAACAGCAATAATAACTACAACAACAATGAATAAACAAGGGCAACAAAAGGGAAAATAAATAAATAAATATTTTAAAAATGAAGTAAAATGACTTAATGTGAAAGGATTTAGGTTTTAAACCCCTGGCCTCCACCTGTAAGGGAGAAGCTTCATGAGTGGTGATAGAAGTGATACAGGCCCCTCTCTCTCTCTCTCTCTCTCTCTCTCTGTATCTCCGTCTCCCCTCTCAATCTCTCTCTCTGTTTTATGAAATTAAATAATGAAAAAAAAGTGGGGAGGAATACTGGTTGCCAACAGCAGTAAACTCCTTGTGCATGCAGTAAGTCCCAGTGATAACCCTGGTGTCAATTAAAAAAAAAATAAAAAAGATACTTTCCTAATAAAACAACGTAAGCCATTTGTTCAGCTAAAAGTAACTTAGACACCTTATCTCTAATTCATTTTATAAATTAGGAAATAGAAATGCGTCTTTTGTCACTTTATAAGTTCATGGCAAATCACAAAATAGAATATGAAGCTCTGAGAGTCAGGACTTGGTATCATAAAATAGATGTGTAAGTAAATGTACATCACATAGCTTCAATAAACTTATAACCATCCAATACCATTAAAAACATAATGAAGAAAGTAATAAGTGGTGGGATTGTAGACAGATATGGAAAAAATGTTATAACAGTTTATTCTTCCCTAAAGGAAGCTTATTATCAAAGCTACCGATTATTAAAGCAATCACTAAAAATAGTCACTGCTAGGATTTTAATAGTTATAATAAATTTATTAGGTAAGCACATTTCAATGCTCTGTAATATGTGTGTTTAGTGTTTACCCTATGAACAGAAGACAAGCAAAACGCTTTGCTCACAGTCTGAATTTGAAGGTAGCAGAACTAAGACTCAGCTAGCTACACTCCATATTGCCTCCTTTTGTAAAATATATAAGCAATATGAGGCTATGTTAATTCATTCAGAAAATTTACTAAAATATAGTGCTAGGAATAGGAGTAGGAATAGGAATTGCAGTGCATTTCTCAACTGTCACACATTTTCTCAATTGTCAGAAACTGTCCAAGAAAGAGAAAACTGGGATGTGATTTACCTCTGGCTTTCATCTTTCTCAGTCTGTCTTCTCTCATGGCTAAGAGACAAATCTATTTGTCATAGGAACTGTTTATAATGTGGGACCAAAACAAAAAACCCAGAACTTGTGAGAACTAGTTCTTTGCTTTCTCTTGTATGTCTTTTAAAACTCTTTGTGCTAGTAGATCTATTTTAGGTTAAAGAATAGGAAAGAGATCAGGGGAAGATGGGATATAGAGTTCTGCTGGTGGGAATTGTACTCCTCTTGTCAGTCTTGTCAGTGTTTCCATTGTATAAATATTTTTTAATATATTTTATTTAATTTATTTATTCCCTTTTGTTGCCCTTGTTGTTTTATTATTGTAGTTCTTATTGATGTTGTTGTTGTTGAATAGGACAGAGAGAAATGGAGAGAGGATGGGAAGACAGAGATGGGGAGAGAAAGACACCTGCAGACCTGCTTCAAGGCTTGTGAAATGACTCCCCTGAAGGTGGGAGAACTTGAAAACATTGATCTCAGATTCTTTTTTTTTAAATATTTATTCCCTTTTGTTATCCTTGTCATTTTATTGTTGTAGTTATTACTGATGTTGTTGTTGGATAGGACAGAGAGAAATGGAGAGAGAAGGGGAAGACAGTGCGAGAGAAAGATAGACACCTGCAGACCTGCTTCACGGCTTGTGAAGTGACTCCCCTGAAGATGGGGAGCTGGGGGCTCAAACCAGGAAGGATCCTTATGCCAGTCCTTGCGCGTTGCGCCACCTGCCCTTAACCCACTGTGCTATGGCCTGACTCCTATAAATAAAAATTTTAAAGACAACTCTCTGTGCAGTGATTCTGTCCTAGAGCATACCTTGGTGTCCACACTCATTTATTCATGAATCTCATTGTACTTGCTTATATGTAGCTATCATCAAGGTGTAATAGTTGACTTTATGTATAAATTTGGATATGGAAATATAAACATATCTTAAAATAATAATATAAGAATATCTTATTTAAAATTTTTTAAAATTGTAGAAAGCCATTTTTAAACACAAAAGGATATTTACTAAATTTGTGATTTAAATGTAGACTTTTTTCTTAGTAATGTAGAAAGATAACTAAATTAGAAACCATGAAAGATTGGTTTCCATTACATAGCTGTTAAATCCTTGAATGGGGTTAGAATAAATTGTCTTTACTTTCTTAATCTCATATTATGTACGTTTTCAGATTCCTAATGTAGACTGTCTAGATTCAAATTCCAGATCTCCAGCACAGTTATGAAGATGAAGGTTAAGTGTTTAACTTCCTTTCATCTCAGAATCATGAGCAATTAAAGTACAGTGCTTATCTCATAAAACATTTATGCAGGTTAATTGAAATAATATAGGAAATCTCTCAGGACAACAATGTCTAACAGTTATTAAGCACTCAATAAATGCTGATTCTTACTATTATTATTTAGATCCATTTAGTTAATTATTATGATTGTTATTATTTAGCTCCATTTGGTTAATTTGGTCTAGCATATGCTTTTTCTTACAATTGTCTTTGTATTTTATGTAAAACAATATTCATAAGAAATTTCATAATACAGAAATAGTTTTGATGAGAAAGCAAAATATTTTGTCATAGAATTTTTAACAGTGGAATTTTACCTGAGAAAATTTTGTTTAACAATGGATGGGGATATTGATACGTAAAACTGTATATTGATACATAAAATTGATATCCAGGCAACTAGAGGTAGTATTACAAGTAGGAGGTACAGTGTAGTAAAGCTAGTTTAGACAAATAGAAGTATTTTACTTATGTTGTACATAAGAAGAGTATTTAAAGGTATTTGAATCTAGGGAATAAATTACCCAATTTCCTTATTAGCAAGTACACTTTGACTCTATTGAATTCCAATTGGGTAAAAACAAAAACAAAATCTGTCTAAGAAATTAAAAAATCATAATAGTGACAAAAAATGGATAAGAAAGGAGAAAAATGCAGGAGTTGTAGCCTTAGTTTACTTGAATAAATAATACATATATTAACTAGATGACACTTCTTCAAAGATCAAGACAAATCTATCGAGCAAAAAAAAGAAACTGATTTTGTTTTTCTTGATTAGATTTACTGAGATGAACTGGAGAGGATAAATACTGCATTTTTTCTTTTCTCTCTCTCTCTCACTCTTTTTAAAATTGTTATAATGCATTCCCTACCAATAAAGAGAGAAAGTTATACTGTGCTATGATTTTTATATGCAAACTTCAGTGGCCACAAATATATTTCCTGAAGTCTCAGTGCATAATAGAAATTGGCAGTTTGACCTTGCCATTAACTACACCTTGTTGTTAAGTGAGTACGAAAGTGGCAACTTGAATGTGGCTGCCATGAAAACGAATTCCTTTTTGTGTAGTGTAAAAATGCAAGAACACATTCATAGTTGTTTTTATAATGCTCTAGCATTATTTCCTGTTCTGTAGTTAAGGCAAGTTTTGAATAATTGCTTTTTTACTATATAATATTTATCAATAATTTCAATATAATACCCATTGGATCAAAGAAACTCAGGGTAATGTAAAGGTTCCTGGAGCTCTTTCTTGTCTACATCCTTCCTGTCAAAAAGAAGAAAGTTTTTACTCAGAAAGTGTTAAAGACAAATAGAAACTAGTTGAACAGGACAAAAGCAAAGAACTCCTCCCTCCATTTTTTTTCTCCTCGTTCTTGTGTGTCCATGTATCGGTCAAATTATTTATAATTATTTCTTTGTTTTAGCTCCTCACAATTAAGTAATGTCTCATGATTTTGTCAACACATAACCTGAAATAGAAAGCTTAGAGGGGCTCTTTTTTAAAAAAAATTGTTTATTTACCCTTTTGTTGCCCTTGTTGTTTTTATTGTCATTGTAGTTATTATTGTTGTTGTTATTGATGTCATCGTTGTTGGATAGGACAGAGAGAAATGGAGAGAGGAGGGGAAGACAGAAAGGGAGAGAGAGAAGAATAGACACCTGCAGACCTTCATAAGCAGTGAAGCAACTCCCCTTCAGGTGGGGAGCCAGGGACTCGAACCAGGATCCTTATGTAGGTCCTTGCGCTTTACATCACCTGCACTTAACCTGCTGCGTCACCGCCAGACTCCCCAGAGAGGCTCTTAAAAGGAGATGCCTCTCATGATCTTTGTATTCACAAGCATATTTCATGACTTGAAGGCCCATGCTGATGCTACCCACGGAGAGAAAATTGTAAAAAGAGTCAACTTAATTCTTAGATTGCCTCTTCCTTTTCCATTCACCTATGCTTCCTTCACATGGCAAAATTTCACATCTGAAGATGCTACATATGTAATAGACTTATTCATTTGTTGGATAATGTACCCATAAGAGTCTATTTTGCATAAACTCTAAACCACTTGCAGTGAATAATAATTACCAACATTATGCACTGTCTGAAGAATTCAATAAACATGTCTTCACACACACACTGTTTAGCTGCAAGTGTTTTACCTTATAAGAAGTCAGGTTAAACCAAGAATATGTTGAAATTGTATATTCTGAAAACTGTAAATTAACTTGAAAGTAAAAGTAAATAATATGTTGAAATTGTATATTCTGAAAACTGTAAATTAACTTGAAAGTAAAAGTAAATACTGGGAAAAACTAACTTGTAGATAAGCAGTATAACATCCCTTGACCCACACCTCCTCCCACCAATAATAAAAAGCAATAGGGGAATACTAAAATCTAACTATGAGATTTTTGTGGGAAAATCTAATAAAATTAAAAAAAAACACCTTTACCAATGTTGAGTGTCAAATGACTAGAGGTGGACATTCATAGCTAAAACTTCTGATAATAGAAATGCTACTGGAATAATTTCTAAAAAGGAAAAAGATGGGGACCAGGTGGTAGTGCACCGGGTTAAACGCACATAGTAAAATGTTCAAGAACCTGCTCAAGGATCCCAGTTCGAGCCCCAGGTTCCCCACCTGCAGAGGGGGTCACTTCACAAGTGGTGAGCAGCTCTACAGGTGTCTATCTTTCTCTCTCCTTCCTCTCTCAATTTATCTCTGTCCTATCCAATAAAATGAGGGGGAAAAACAGGTACTATCACAATTTTAAAAGAATCAAGATGCCCTCCGAACCAGAACTGGATCAGATGAAACACTGATTATGTCACACATAATCCAACAGGATATAAAGATATTTATTTTACAATTCACATAGTGAGGATTTCTGGGGATAGCAGAGCAGGTCCCCAAGCATATTCCAAATTAACTTAAGAGAAAAGGGGAGACTCTCTTTGCCTTTGGATTGTATTGTAAGTGATAAAACTGGAAAAAGTTTTGCTATTCATGAATCAGGGCTTGTATAGCATTTTTATTTCATTGTAACAAATTCTCAGAAACAAGGTAGTTGAAACAACAGAAAGATTTAAAAAGTATTAATATTATTTATTTATCAGATAAAGACAGAGAGAAACCAAGAAGGGAAAAGGGAGATAGAGAGGGAAAGAGACAGAGAGATACCTGCATTTTTATTACACTTGAAGCTTTCCACCTGCAGGTGAGGACGAGGTTGCTTGAACACAGGTCCTTGTACACTGTGTGATCATTCAGGTGCACTACCTCCTGGCCCCCCAACAGAAAGATATTTTTCTCACATTATGTTTGAAAATACTCTATGGGTGTTAATGACAGTTAAATTAATTCATTGTAGACACTTTGAGAGAACATTGTTTTCCATGCTGACCCACCAAAAGTATAGTTCTTTGCATTACATGATTTTAGGTCCCTCATTAAGTTCTCTGCCTTCATCAACATCTGACCTGGTTTATTGTGGTTTTTGTTTGTTTTAAGGAAGGTGTGTGTGTGTGTGTGTGTGTGTGTGTGTGTGTGTTCTCCTTTTATTTGTTAGTTTACTTATATTTTAATGAGAGAGAGATACAGAAAGAGTGAAGACATAGCACTTCTCGGTTCTGGCTTATAATGACGCTGGGGATTGGACCTGGGGTCTTAGAGCCTCAGACATAAATTATATACAGTCTACCCAGCCTTGTTCTTGCCTCAAAAAGAGTATTTATCTTGAATTAGTGTCCATTATAGTCCAGTATCACTTCATTTAATTAAATTCTCAAAGATTATATTTCAAATAAATTCACATTCTTAGGTTCTAGATACAAATATCTATTTTGTATATACAATTTTTTAATAATTTATTTCTTTATTGGGGAATTAATGTTTTACATTCAACAGTAAATACAATAGTTTGTACATCCATAACATTCCCCAGATTCCCATTTAACAATACAACCCCCACTATGTCATTCATCATCTTTCATGTACCTGTATTCTCCCCACCCACCCACCACCCACCCCAGAGTCTTTTACTTTGGTGTAATATTCCAATTCCATTTCAGGTTCGACTTGTGTTTTCTTTTCTAATCTTGTGTTTCAACTTCGGCCTGAGAGTGAGATCATCCCATATTCATCCTTCTGTTTCTGACTTATTTCACTCAACATGATTTTTTCAAGGTCCATCCAAGATCAGCTGAAAACGGTGAAGTCACCATTTTTTACAGCTGAGTAGTATTCCATTGTGTATATATACCACAACTTGCTCAGCCACTCATCTGTTGTTGGACACCTGGGTTGCTTCCAGGTTTTGGCTATTACAAATTGTGCTGCCAAGAACATATGTGTACACAGATCTTTTTGGATGGATGTGTTGGGTTCCTTAGGATATATCCCCAGGAGGGGAATTGCAGGGTCATAGGGTAGGTCCATTTCTAGCCTTCTGAGAGTTCTCCAGACTGTTCTCCACAGAGGTTGGACCAATTGACATTCCCACCAGCAGTGCAGGAGGGTTCCTTTGACCCCACACCCTTTCCAGCATTTGCTGCTGTTATCTTTTCTGATGTATGACATTCTCACAGGAGTGAAGTGATATTTCATTGTTGTCTTGATTTACATTTCTCTGACAATCAGAGACTTGGAGCATTTTTTCATGTGTTTCTTGGCCTTTTGGATCTCTTCTGTGGTGAATATTCTGTCCAAGTCCTCCCCCCATTTTTGGATGGGGTTATTTGTTGTCTTGATGTTGAGTCTGGCAAGCTCTTTATATATGTTGGTTATTAAACTCTTATCTGATGTTTGGTATGTAAAGATCTTCTCCCATTCTGTGAGGTGTCTCTTGGTTTGGGTAGTGGTTTCTTTTGCTGTGAAGAAGCTTTTTAATTTGATGTAGTCCCATAGGTTTATACTTGCTTTAGTCTTCTTTGTAATTGGATTTGTTTCATTGAAAATGTCTTTAAAATTTATGCAGAAAAGAGTTCTGCCAATATTTTCCTCTAAGTATTTGATAGTTTGTGGTCTAACATCCAAGTACTTGATCCACTTGGAATTTACTTTTTTATTTGGTGAAATACAGTGATTCAGTTTCATTCTTCTGCATGTTTCAACCCATTGTTTCCAACACCATTTGTTGAAGAGACTCTGCTTTCCCCATGTAATAGTCTGGGCCCCTTTGTCAAAGATTAGATGTCCATAGGTGTGGGGCCTCATTTCTGGGCTCTCAATTCTATTCAACTGGTCAGTGTGTCTGTTCATGTTCCAGTACCAAGCAGTTTTGATGACAATAGCTCTATAATACAGTTTGAGATCTGGGAGTATGATGCCTCCGGTTCTGTTCTTTTTTCTCATTATTGTTTTGGCAATTCTAGGTCTTTTCTGGTTCCAGATAAACATTTGTAGCATTTGTTCTATTCTCCTAAAAAATGTGCTTGGGATCTTGATGGGGATAGCATTAAATTTGTAGATGGCTCTGGGTAATATATTAATTTTGATGATGTTAATTCTTCCAACCCATGAACATGGAATATCTTTCTACTTCTTTGTGTCTTTTTCAATTTCTTTGAGTAGTAACTCATAATTTTCAGTATACAAGTCTTTCACTTCTTTGGTTAGGTTTACTCCTAGATATTTTATTGTTTTTGTTGCTATAGAAAAAGGAACTGATTTCTGGATTTCAATTTCTTCTAACTTAGTGTTTGCATAGAGGAATGCCACTGACTTTTGAATGTTAATTTTATAGCCTGACACATTACTGTATTGCCTGATGATTTCCAAAAGCTTCTTGCTGGATTCCTTAGGTTTTTCCATGTATACTATCATGTCATCTGCAAATAAGGAGAGTTTGACTTCTTCTCTTCCAATCTGTTTCCCTTTAATTCCTTGCTCCTGCCTGATTGCTATGGTAAGAACTTCCAACACTATGTTGAATAGTAATGGTGATAGTGGGCAGCCCTGTCTAGTACCTGATCTGAGGAGAAATGCTTCCAGTTTTTCACCATTGAGTATGATGTTGGCTGTAGGTTTGCTATATATAGACTCCACTATCTTCAGGAATTTTCCATCTATTCCCATTTTTTGTAGTGTTTTGATCATAAAGGGATGTTGTATTTTGTCAAAGGCTTTCTCTGCATCTATTGATATGACCATCAACTTGACAGATCATCCAGGAAGAAAATCAGTAAAGACATAAGGGAGCTAAATGGAGAGATAGATAAACTAGAACTATTGGACATTTTCAGAGTCATTCATCCCAAGAGACTGGAATACACATTTTAATCAAATCTACATGGATCATTCTCAAGGATAGACCATATGTTAGGCCACAAAGACAGCATCAGCCAATTCAAGAGCACTTAAATCATCCCAAGCATCTTCTCAGACCACAGTGGAATTAAACTAATACTTAACAATCAAAAAAAGATTAGTAACAGTCCCAAAATGTGGAAGCTCAACAGTACACTTCTTAACAACTTCTGGGTCAAGAGGAAATCAAGGAAGAAATCAAAATGTTTCAAGAGTTCAATGAAAATGAAGACACAAGCTATCAAAATATTTGGGACACAGCTAAAGCAGTCCTAAGAGGGAAGTTCATAGCTATACAAGCACACATTAGGAAACAAGAAAAGGCACAAATAAACAGCCTGATTGCACATCTTAAAGACCTAGAAGAACAACAACAAAGGAATCCTAAAGCAACCAGTAGGACAGAAATCACTAAAGTTAGGGCAGAAATAAATAACATTGAGAATAGGAAAACCATACAAAAGATCAATGAAAGTAAATGTTGGTTCTTCGAAAGAGTAAACAAAATCGACAAACCTTTAGCCAGACTCACAAAACAAAAAAGGGAGAAGACCCAAATAAATCGGATAGTAAATGAAAAAGGAGATATCACAACAGACACTGCAGAAATTCAACATATCATGCGAGGCTTCTATGAACAACTATATGCCACCAAGCTAGAGAACCTGGAAGAAATGAATGATTTCCTAGATACCTACCAACTTCCAAAACTAAGTAAAGAGGAAGTGGATAACATGAACAGGCCCATCACAGCTAATGAAATTGAAACAGTTATCAAAAATCTTCCCAAAAATAAAAGTCCTGGACCAGATGGTTTTACAAATGAATTCTACAAAACTTTCAAAGAAGAACTAATACCTCTACTTTTAAAAGTCTTCCAGAAGATTGAAGACACTGGAATACTCCCTGCCAGCTTCTATGAAGCCAACATCACCCTGATACCAAAATCAGACAGGGACACAACCAAAAAAGAAAACTACAGACCAATATCTCTGATGAACATAGATGTGAAAATATTGAACAAAATTCTAGCCAACCGGATACAGCAGTATATCAAAAAGATTGTTCATCATGACCAAGTGGGGTTTATCCCAGTCATGCAAGGTTGGTTTAATATATGTAAATCAATCAATGTGATCCACCACATCAACAAAAGCAAGACCAAAAACCACATGGTCTTATCAATAGATGCAGAGAAAGCCTTTGACAAAATACAACATCCCTTTATGATCAAAACACTACAAAAAAATGGGAATAGATGGAAAATTCCTGTATATACAATTTAATTCAGCACGTAGTTAAAATTGCTACAGGTACCAGACAAAGGACTCATAGACTTTCTTACTACTTATTCATATGTGAAACAAAAAAGGATGGCTATGGGGTGAATTTTTAGAAGTTGTCTTCAGTCAAGCATAAAAATAAACTTTCCATTGTAAAAGTTTTTGCAAGTTCTTAGAAACAAATCTGTCACAGTTTGGTTTGTCAAGAAGAAGGATGATACTAACATTTATCATTTATCTTTCAAATTGAGGTACTTATTACTGGAAATGAGAGATGCTACAATTTTACAAGTATTGAATTATATTCTTAATTTTAATCTTAGCCTGTCCTAGGGAAATATGAGTATATGCCCATTCTACACAATGACATGAATCCAGAACTAGAAAATATTTCAGAGAGATAGATCACACAATATAATTATTTTCCTTTCTTCACAGTAATGGATTTTAGATTGCTAGAGGTGGGTCAGAATGGCAGAAACCAACTATGGTTCACTCTCTCAATATGAATACTCATTAAATTATGAGATTTTATAAATAGTAGAATTGCTACGTAAGACAGGGGGCTAAGCTCAGCAAAACTATCAAGTTTTATTTAGTTTGATTTAGTTGAAAACTTGCAGTGGAGATAGAAGGAGTGCTAAATTCAGTAAAATGTCCTTGATTAAGATGCTAGATAGCAGAAGTCGAGTGGTTAGGCAGTGGGTTAAGCACACATGGCGCCAAGCACAAGGACCAGCATAAGGATCCCTGTTCATGCCCCCAGGTCCCCACCTGCAGGGAGTCACTTCACAAGCGGTGAGGCAGGTCTGCAGGTGTCTGTCTTTCTCTCCCCCTCTCTGTCTTCCCATCTTCTCTCCATTTCTCTCTGTCCTATCCAACAACGACATCAATAACAACAACAATAAAACAACAAGGGCAACAAAAGGGAATAAATAAATATTTTTAAAAGAAATTTTAAAATATTCTAGATAGCTAGATAGCTTTAAATGAATTATTGTGAGCTTAAAGCTGTTATGAAACAGTGAAGACTGTGAACCTGTGGGGTCCTTGAGTCATAAAGTCCTCTTAACATATCAAGCACCCTGTAAATATTAATTTGCTATCTTAATGTGAAATGTATAGTAAAGGTATTTAACTCACACTTAATACTTATAATTAGTAGACAAATTTTCCAAGTGTAATAAAAGAGAAATAAAGGAAAGTACTTTTAAAGTGTGGTGATACATAATTAGCTAGAAATTCCAACACTAGAAAATGCAATTGAGTTTTTAGATGATTTCACTTAAATATTAAATTACTTTGAAAAAAAGCAGATACAATCATCAAGGTTGTGTTATTGGTGAGTTAATAAAATCCTAAGTTAAACTATTATTTTGGATATGATTTTCTGAAATAATGATGAATTAGTGGTTAAGACTTGAATAAAACAGAGTAGTAGTATTATCTTCTTTTGATTTATGTTGTAGCTCTATTAATGGAAATATTTATGTGTACTTAAAACTTTCTAAATTATTTTAATTTCTATTTAAAACAGAATAAGACTCAACAATTAGATAATTATGTGCAGACTTCCCTTCACTTGGTCAAGTGTTTGGTTGAACACCTATGTACCAAATGTTAGTTGTGTCAAACAAAAATGTCCCTAAAATATATCAGACCTATTGGAATGGATTGTTTCAAATGCCTGTTTCCTGGCTATGTCAAGTGCCATTCTACTTTCTGATTCTAAGTTTGATTACCTTATATAGCACATGTAAATGTAATAATGCATTGTGTATCCTGTGTTCAGATCATTTCCTTTAGCATCATATTCTGAACATGTTGTAGCATTTGATAGAAATTCTTTTCTATTTAAAGTATGAATATTTCTCTATTGTATATATTTGCCCTCTCATCTACTGATGGACATTTAAGTTACTTTTATTTTTTTAACTTTTATTTGTTGTGAGTAAATGCTATAATTAATATGAGAAGACAATCACTCTCTCTTTGAAGTCCTAATTTCAATTTTTTAATAAATAGGGATGTAAGGAATATTCAGACGATGTCTTCAAACTGTCAATGTCATCATGAAGCTGCTCCAAAGCCAAAGTGATGCTAGAAGTGAAGGGATATTTCTAGTTGTTGTATGAAACAAACTATATAGGAAGTTGATCCCATAATCACATGGAACTTGTAAAACCCTGTTTCCATGAATAAGATATAATGGTTAAGCTCTATAAGTAAAATTTCTATATCATACGGCAATAGTTTTATTTTTATTTTTAGATACTTAGACATTATTTTCATAGCGGATGTGCTCTTAAGCATTTTCAGTAGAATTGCATGGGTTACATATTCATATCTTCATGCACATATTTAAATATATGTATATATAGATGATGATAGGTGATAGATTTCTAGATAGATAGATAGATAGATAGATAGATAGATAGATAGATAGATAGATAGATAGTGTTGTTGCTTGGATATCTGGTAATCACTTGTCTGAAATGTATGTGTAAATTACAAGTAAATAGACTGTTAGAACTTGAGGATCACATCTGCGTTGTTAAGTGAATAATTTTATGAAGACCCTATGCCTTACTTAAGCTCTTACTACTTTTTTGCCATATACTATAGAGTTGAGGTTGTCCTACATCTCTGTACTTAATCCATATCAACTCAGAACTCTGTACTGACATTTAGACACTGTCTGCTCCATACACAAGCTTTGCTTTCTTCATAAACTGTTAAGATCTATATTGAATTTTTTTATTAGCATTCTAAGTTTGTGTCTGCATACCTTACGTGTCATAGTGCTAGGAGTTAAACTCACTTGAATATTAGAACAGAAGCCAAAACAGTCATCAGATGTGACTGAAGCACAGGAAGCAAGTTTTGGCAGTCAGTGGTTCTTTTCTTGCCTGCTTTGGCAGGTGCACACAAACCCTCTTCAACTCACATATCAATCTTGAAATGATAATTCCTCTGCTAATTATTAAAATCACATTTTAATAATTCAAATTATTTTTGGTTTTTGGAGGGAAAATTATGCCTCAGTGACTTAATGTTATCATAACAGCATATTTGGTGTTCAAATGGCTGTATCTGCATTGCTAGTAACTGTCCTTGGACTAATTTCTTCTCTTTTCTATTTCTGTTCCTTCTATTTCCTTTCATTCTCTTCTTCTAGCATTTGCTAATTTAGTTAGATAGATCTTTGTGTCTCAGCCACTATGATTATTTTATGTCACTATCTTTTTTTTAGAATATATTTGTTTATTTTTGAGAAAGGTAGGAGGAGAGAAAGAACCAGACATCACTCTGGTACATGTGCTGCCAGGGGTTGAACTCAGGACCTCATGGTTGAGAATCCAGGACTTTATCCACTGCACCACCTCCAGGACCACTGTCATTGTCTTTTTGAGATGCTTCTTTTTAACTTTATTTATTTTATTTAATAGAATAGAAAGAAATAGAGAGGGAGATAAAAGAGAGGGAGAGACAGAGAGACACCTGCAGTCCTACTTCACCACTCATGAAGCAACCCTCTTCCCCCCAATCCCCGGAGTTAGGGACAACTGGCTTAAACCTGGGTCATTTTGCATGGTAATATGTGACTTAACCAGGTGACCCACCGCCTGGCACCCAAAGATGTATCTTTATCTTTGTTCTTTGTATGACTTTCTGTTCAGTATGAAATGGTGATCAGGAAAAAATGAAATTTGGAAACTTTTATTTTTTTTTATTGAGGAGGCTAATACTTTACAGTGCAATCATTGACACATGTTTACAATTTTATTCTGTACCAGGACACCAAAGTTTTCTTCCCTACCACTCTTAATGAAAGCTAAACTTCTAACTCCTAAGTTATAGAATATCTGTCAAAGCCAGTAACGTACCTAGTATTTTGATTATTATCAAGACACTTGAGGTGGACTAATCTATAATTGTTATAATATCTACTCTTCCACATATGTTGTACATTGCCCATGAAAACTTTTGATGCTTTTTTTCCTATTTTCTTCTCTTTTTAGCTTGTCAATTTTATTGACCCCCTTTTTTGTTGCCTTTTATGATATCCCTTTCCTTATTCTATTTTTTTTCTTTATCATCTGATTCCTCATCTGATGAGCATTTAGGACATTTTTTACTTTTACTCTTGTAGTTACCATCAGTGCATCTACCATTTGACTAAAAATAACCAACCTGTAGGACACTAGCGCTTATTTTCACTTTCATTCTTTTCTCATGAACAAAATTTGTACACATGGATTTCTGCTTGTATCAGAGCTATAGAGAATACACATCTCCAGCTGGGATTTCAATGAGTTTAGCAAGAAGGAGCCCACAATATTTGTGCCTGTTAAAATATTTTGTGAGACTAGCGAATGCTAGAATGAACTCTGCTAAAGTGTTTTAGAAAGTCATTTTACTTTGTAGATCTTTGGTTTTTTAAATAAGAAAAAGACCCCTCAGTTGTGTGATTTTATAATCCAATCTAAATTTGGTATTAATGCAATAGATAAGAATTTTTATTTATTAGAACTTGTTTAAATTGCTATTAGGGCTATTGCTGGGTCTCACTTCTGGTACCTTAAGTCCACCATTCTGAGTGACCTTTTATTTATTTTTTTTCTTTCCTTTTTTTGGTTGAGACAGAAATAAATGAGAGGGAAGAGGAGACGAAGAGGGAGCAAGAAAGAGAGACATCAAAAGCACTGCTTCACCACTCTTGAAGCTTCCACCATCAGGGCTTGAACCCTGATCTTTATACATGGTAACACATAAAATATACAGATGTTCCACTACCTAGCCCAAATGACATATTCTCATATATGTATTCATTTACCATAAGGAAAAGTGTTTACATAATTATCAAACAGAACATTGCCAACTAATTCACAAGCTATTTACCAAAATCATTCAGTATCTACTATAAATTAGTACATTTATTTATTATGTCCATATATATCCATCAAGAATATTTTTGGTGACCTATGAATTAATAAAATGATGAATAGTGTTAATGATGAATATTCTGGCGATGATATGAAAATAAAACCGTTAAGACAAAATGATCAAGTGTGCTGGTTGAGTGACTTGTGAACTTGGTTGATTATAAGAAATTACCTAGCCACTTTCTAATTTTGATAAAGATTCACGAACTCTGCTCTAGAAATATTGAGTAAAAACCTCTGTGGAACTTATATAAGAATTGTTCTTTCAAAAATATCCATAGATATATCTCACAACCAATCAAGTTGGAGAATTACTGACAAGGGTAAAATGAGCTTTGAACTTTTAAAGGAAGAAGAAATGTCACAATGGAGGTAATATTAGGTCAGTGAAGGATATATAGCACTTGGATAAGCAGACACTATTAAAAAGGGAATTCTCTGCTGGAGAAATGAAAAGAGTAAATGTCTGAAGGTTAAAAGTATAAGACATCAGGGAATATTACAGGGACTAGATTGACAGAAATTAATGACCCTTGGTGAGTTGTGAAAGATAAAGTTAAAGCATTAGATAAAGTCTCCATTGTGCAGGAACTTGAAGCTAAGAGAGGGAACACATGAAAGATATAGTTACTGGAATACTACTGCATGTTTTTAAGAGGTATATCTTAAAAATAGTATGTTAAAATATGTAAATGAGAGTGAAGAGACTGGCAGAGTTAGAGGGGAATGATTCTCTACATTCCAGTGACATGCATACATTTTGAATTATATGTTCCTGAGACTATAAACACATCAAACATGAAGTACTATGTGTTGAATGTACTTAATGCACCTATCTTCTTTTGTATTTAATAACAAGAGCTCTAGATAGCTAAAACTAATAAAATGTAGCAAGTCTCATTTGTCCTGTGTAGCCATGGGGAATAAAATTAGAAAGTTTACAAATTAACTCTGAATTAGAATTTTGAATTGTTTAAATGCTTAATGGTAGAAACAAATCTTCATAAGTTTTTAGGTTTATTTAACATAATGGTCTTCAATAGGCATAGGGTAATTATCCTAGGGGAGTCATAAGCGTTTGTGGTGAGATCTAATAGTTCTATGAGGACCAATCCTGCTAAACAAACAATTGCCAAATTGTTATTGGTGCCCTACTAAGATATATTTACTAGTGAAGATATTTTTAATGTAAGCTTTTAGTGAAGTCTGCCTAGAATTTATTTCTATTTATTTACAATTTTCTGTGACATTAAACAACATATAAAATCTCTAAATCAATGGAGCAAGAACAGACAAATAAACAATAAAACCTACACACAGATTATTATAAGAATCAACCAGGACAATGATTTCAAATTATTTAGCATACAGTACATAGTCTAGAAAATTTATTATTAGTGACCACTAAGAGATTGTGAAGTCCTCAAGTTCAGTTCAGTCTTAGTAATTCTAAACATTTTTATTTCTTTTCATGTGGTCCTGTTTTATTTTATTTTTTAAATAATTTTATTTATAAAAAGGAAATACTGACAAAAAACATAGGATAAGAGGTGTACCACTCCACACAATTCCCACCACCAGAACTCTGTATCCCATACCCTTCCCTGATAGCTTTCCTATTCTTTATCCCTCTGGGAGTATGGACCCAGCATCATTATGGGGTGCAGAAGGTGGGATGTCTGGTTTCTGTAATTGCTTCCCCACTGAACATGGCCATCGATGGATTGATCCATACTCCCAGCCTGTCTTGCTCTTTCCCTAGTGGGGTGGGATTCTAGGGTAGCGGGGCTCCAGGACACCACTGGTGGGGTCCTCTGTCCAGGGAAGTCCTGTTGGCATCATGGTAGCATCTTGAACCTGGTGGCTGAAAGAAGAATTAACATATGGGAGTCCGGTGGTAGCACAGCGGGTTAAGCACAGGTGGTACAAAGCACGAAGACTTGTGTAAGAAGAGTTAACATATAAAGCCAAATAAATTGTTGACTAATCATGAATCTAAAGGCTGGAATGGTTCATATGAAGATTTTTTTGGGGTCTCCAGTTTTTTAGTAGGACTATTTTAGTTATATTTCAAATGGCCCATGATTATACTAGTTTTTTTCCTGAGATTGGTATCTGATATACAGGTGGACCCAAGTTATTGTCTGGGAAGATGATGTCATGGCTGGAAAAAATGACTAAAATGCTGGATCAGGAAAGAGAGTAGTTCCCAAATATGGGAAAGTTGTATAAATATTGTTGACTGTAAACCCCATCGGTTTGATCTGATCTGGGGCCCATATTTAGTTTAGGAGCCTATGTGACCTCTGCATCTCTATAGATGTGCGCTTACATTCTGTGGTCCTGAGTAGGAACATTCCAAGCTGCCCCAATTTCAGGATCCATCTTCCTCAAGTGGAACATAGAGTATGTTGTCCAGCCTCCCTTAGGAAGATAGAACATTCTCTACCATTGTTGAGGGCAAGGTCCTATGTGGGCCCACAGAAGGGTCTATTTTCTTGTTCCTGATAGAAATGACCAGTAAGAGTAGAGAGAGGGATTTATTCAAGGTTTAGGCTCACCTTGTCTGTTTTAAATAGCAAACAGGAATTTTCCATCTATTCCCATTTTTTGTAGTGTTTTGATCATAAAGGGATGTTGTATTTTGTCAAAGGCTTTCTTTGCATCTATTGATATGACCATGTGGTTTTTGGTCTTGCTTTTGTTGATGTGGTGGATCACATTGATTGATTTACATATATTAAACCAACCTTGCATGCCTGGGATAAACCCCACTTGGTCATGATGAACAATCTTTTTAATATACTGCTGTATCCGGTTGGCTAGAATTTTGTTCAGTATTTTAGCATCTATGTTCATCTGGAGAACTCTCAGAAGGCTAGAAATGGACCTACCCTATGATCCTGCAATTCCTCTCCTGGGGATATATCCTAAAGAACCCAACATATCCATCCAAAAAGATCTGTGTACACATATGTTCTTGGCAGCACAATTTGTAATTGCCAAAACCTGGAAGCAACCCTGGTGTCCAACAACAGATGAGTGGCTGAGCAAGTTGTGGTATATATACACAACGGAATACTACTCAGCTGTAAAAAATGGTGACTTCACCATTTTCAGCTGATCTTGGATGGACCTTGAAAAAATCGTGTTGAGTGCAATAAGTCAGAAACAGAAAGATCAATATGGGATGATCTCACTCTCAGGCTGAAGTTGAAAAACAAAATCAGAAAAGAAAACACAAGTAGAACCTGAAATGGAATTGGCGTATCGTACCAAAGTAAAAGACTCTGGGGTGGGTGGCTAGGGAGAATACAGGTCCAAGAAGGATTCAGAACACCTAGTGGGGATTGTATTGTTATATGGGAAACTGGGGAATGTTATGCATGTACAGACTATTGTACTTACTGTTGAATGTAAAACATTAATTCCCCAATAAAAAAAAATCAGAAAAGAAAAAAAATAAAAGAAGTCAAAATTTTATCCAGTATCTGGAGCACACTAATGCCAAGAAATTTTTAGGATATTCATTGAGGAACCTAGTAGAATGCTCAAAATCAGCCAGATGCTATTCAGACTGTCCTCTGCTAACAGGTTAATTAGAACAGTATCTCCAACATTCTTTCCTGTCCTTAATCCTTTAAAATCCAAGTCATCAAACTAGAGCTGTTGAGCCACATATTGCCAGTCACATGTTTCTGTACAATCCAGAAGGGCTGAATAGTTTTTATAGATGAATATTAGTAATTTATTTGATAACAGAAAACAAGAACTGAAAGCTGTGGAGACAACATTATGGTTATGTGTAAGTCTTACAAGCCTGAGGCTTTGAGGCTCCATGTTCAATCCACAGCACCACCATAAACCAGAACTGAACAATGTTCTAGTCTGTTTCTCTATCTTGATATCTTTCCCTTTGTATCTACTCTTTCTATTTAAAATAAAATAAATAAAAAACATTTAAAAAGTGGGGGAAAAAAAGAATGCTCATGTTACAGTGCAGAAGAACCTGTGTTTAAACCCCTAACCTCTACCTACAAGGGGAAAGCTTCATGAACAGTGAAACATCTCTCTTGCTCTCTCTAAGCTTCATGAACAGTGAAACATATCTCTCTCTCTCTCTCTCTCTCCTCTCTCTCTCTCTCTCTCTCTCTCTCTCTCTCTCTCTCTCTCATCCATTCTATTTTATCCCTTCTGGAACTTTTTCAATGCCAAATTAGACTTATAAGAAAAGATGACAATCTAATGGAGATATGCAATTGAAAAAGAAGGTAATTGGATTTGATAAAAACAATAAAAATAATGAAGTAAAGTTTTAAATAAATAACAATCTCAGTGTATAACAATGAAAATACATATATTACTATATAGTCAAGATTTCTAAGACTGTAGAGTGTGGGTTAATTAAAATATGTTTTGTAAGCTATGTGTTGCAAAGATGGAACATTTGAAGACAGCACAGAACATTCCTGACTGGCCTTTATAGTAAAAACTCAGCTTGTTTTGACCTTTCTATTATCACCTGGCATTTAACAGCCAGTCTGTATTTGAGTGCTTTATAGGCAGTGTAGTAAGCACTGTGCCTCTGTGTGGATAACAGTCTGACTTCATTCACTTCGAATCGACATGTAAACAATTCAAAGTGAATGAATATTCTTTACAAAATGGCAGTTACAATAGAAATACCCTTTGTAAAATGTAGCACTTATATTTTATTCAGGGAATATTATTGTATGAATATTTTTCTTGTTTGGTTCAAATCCTAATGTTATTGAGCAGAAGAAAGCTAGATAAGCAGAAATCTTTTTCTTTTTTTTCTTTTTGCTCATGGGAAGAAACTAAAAGCAATGCTTTCCTTAGTTGCAGCAAGACATATGCATTCAACATCACTAAAAATAACTAAACTTTCAAAAGTCATGTGTGGCCTGTTTTCTCTAAGGAATCTCTGCTCCTTTAGTGGGAAATTTTGAAAAAGCACCTATGAGTGACAAATGATAATGGACCACACTCTGAACCATGCATCCAAGCAAATAAAAAAGGCTTTCAAACTTTAATTGATCAAGCCTCACAGCAGTCACCTGGACTTTATGCTTACTTATAGGCTTGATGGTAATAATTCCCATGTTAATTACCATTCATTCTGCATTAATACATTATATGACTGCACTGGGTAGGAAAAGGATAATTAGTAGGCTTTTCTTTTTTTTTTAAGTAGTTTATATACCTGAGCCCCTTTGGGGCCTTCCATAGGACATTGCCCTCAACATGGATCAACAACGGTAAAGAATGTTTCATCCTCTGAAGAGAGGCTGGACAACATATTCTATGTTCCTTATTTATTACTGGATAGAGATATCCAGAAATCAAGAGGGGGAGAGGATGATAGAGAGGCAGAGACAGAGAGACACCTGCAGCACTGCTTCACCACTCACAAAGCTTTCCCTATGGGGAAAAAAAAAAGAGCTTGAACCGGGTCCTTGCACTTGTAACATATGTTAGGCACACCACCACCGGGCCCCAGGAAAAATGTTTAGAAGGTGTTCTATATTCTTAAATAATTTTTCAGTTCTCTATAAAGAAAACTAGCAAGAAATGTCTTATGAATACCATTCAAAACTTTGTTTTGCAGATGGGTAAACCAATGACTAGAAAAGGTAATTGTTTTTTCAGAGCTATATTATAATAAATGCAACTATTATAAGTTAGATTATCAGGGTAGCATAATTACCACATTACTACACATCTCTACCTCTATTTTCCCATTTCTCCATTTGTTTTTGGGAGCTTGTTTGGAGGTTCTAATGGGACTGCAGCTTCTCTTATACCTTTGACCAAAGACAGGTCCATCTCTATTCAGATAAAGCTTTCCTATTCTAGTGATCATGAAGCTTTGGAGGGACTCACATGGAGCAGTGAAAGAGGAAGGAGACACCTGCCTAGCTAGCCAGATCAGCCAAATCAGTCCCGATGATCAATGTCCAGGTTGGCATCATAGTAGCATCTTGCAACTTGGTGACTGAAGAAGAATTAAGATATAAAGCAGAACAACTTGTTTAATTACCAGGAACCTAAATGCAGAAGTATAGCAGATGACAGAAATCAGGTTGTAGTCATGATAGCATCTGAAACTTGGTGGGTGAAAGATAGTAATGTATAAAGAGGACAAATGATGAATGAACAGGAACCAAAAAGTAGGAATAGAGCGCATGAGAATAGGGACTTTAGGGCAGAAAGAAGCTAGGAAGTCTACTTTAGGTATGTTCCTAGGGGCCTATAACTCTCATAGCTTTTGCTTGAGTATGATAGGTAACATGGAGTTGGACAAAAATATAGTCTGCACTCATATCTTAACTGTCTTCCTTCAGTGGCAGGGTGGATGACCCAGCTTCCCTTCAGAGAGTGGGAATATGATTTGCCACTTTATAGGGAGGGCAAGATCCTGGAGTGATCCAGGAGAAGACTTATGCTCACTGATAGAAGTGACCAGTGATGGTGGAGGAAGGGATATATTAGAGGTCTAGTCCCATCATATTTGTGTTAGAATCCAAGGGTTCCCTAACTAGGGCCCCAGAAGATGGGATGGTCTGGTATTGACCAAAAAAGTCATCATTAAGTGAGCCAGTCTTTTGTCCTTACACAGCTTTTTGTAGTTCTTTATTGAAGAGCTTAGACTTTCTCCCAGATGTTAAAGTGTTGAGCCTCTCCCTCTCCCTCTCCCTCTCCCTCTCCCTCTCCCTCTCCCTCTCCCTCTCCCTCTCCCTCTCCCTCTCCCTCTCCCTCTCCCTCTCCCTCTCCCTCTCCCTCTCCCTCTCCCTCTCCCTCTCCCTCTCCCTCTCCCTACCCTTCCCCTCCCCCTCCCCCACCTCTCTCATACAAACCGGAATTAGGTTTATAGAAGTCTGCCTTCTTTGGATCTTTCTACTAGACTGCCAAACCTATTCTAAGTTTGATCAGTTAGAAAAGTTATGATGCTATTTTTAAGCACATCTACTAGGATCCCAGGCTTATTAAGTCTAGGTCTAATCACAGAGGGATATTAAGCACTTTCATTTTGTTATATATTTGGTTATTGCTAATGGATACAAGTACACCTGTCCCCAGTACCCTAGACCCTAGTCTGTATCTATTATCCGTAACTTTGTTATATAATGTGCTATCTTAAATGGAACTAGGTAGGCCCATGGAATGCACTGTGCTTTTGAATACAAAGATAAACCTACACCAGGGTAATAAAGGACAGAAGTGTATGGGAAGCCCCTGGACTGATAGGGCCATCCAATTAGGAGTAGGTAATGAGACTAAGTTGGTGATAGTGAGACAACTGAGTTCACCAATTTGTTTGAGTGAAATAGGTGGGAAATTACTTAACTAAACATGTACCCAGGTTGCTTCTTGCTTCTTCTTTCTTTTTCCTTCCTTCCTTCCTTCCTTCCTTCCTTCCTTCCTTCCTTCCTTCTTTCCTCCTTCCTTCCTTCTTCCTTCCTTCCTTCCTTCCTTCCTTCTTTCCTCCTTCCTTCCTTCTTCCTTCCTTCCTTCCTTCTTCCTTCCTTCTTCCTTCCTTCCTTCCTTCTTCCTTCCTTCCTTCCTTCCTTCCTTCTTTCCTCCTTCCTTCCTTCTTCCTTCCTTCCTTCCTTCTTCCTTCCTTCCTTCCTTCCTTCTTCCTTCCTTCCTTCTTTCCTCCTTCCTTCCTTCTTCCTTCCTTCCTTCCTTCCTTCTTTCCTCCTTCCTTCCTTCCTTCCTTCCTTCCTTCCTTCTTTCATCCTTCCTTCCTTCTTCCTTCCTTCCTTCTTCCTTCCTTCTTCCTTCCTTCTTCCTTCCTTCCTTCCTTCCTTCCTTCTTTCCTCCTTCCTTCCTTCCTTCCTTCTTTCCTCCTTCCTTCTTCCTTCCTTCCTTCCTTCCTTCCTTCCTTCTTTCCTCCTTCCTTCCTTCTTCCTTCCTTCCTTCCTTCCTTCCTTCCTTCTTTCCTCCTTCCTTCCTTCTTCCTTCCTTCCTTCCTTCCTTCTTTCCTCCTTCCTTCCTTCTTCCTTCCTTCCTTCCTTCCTTCCTTCTTTCCTTCCTTCCTTCTTCTTTTCTTCCTTCATCAATTCCTTTTCTTTCTTCCTTTTTAAAATTTATTATCATTGTCCCAAAACTGTATGCTTTTTCACACAGCTTTCTTGCAGCAGTGGGCTCCCATCAATGCCTCTTGATGCTACCTATGCATAAATACCCTGTGCCAGAGACTTTGGTTTGGTTTGAAGGGAAATAAATGATGAGAAACTGCTACATATTTTTATTGTCTTGCAGTTACTTAAGTTCTACTCTTATTCTGTTCTATTCTCACCTTGTTCATTTCTATCTACCTATTTATGTATATGCATATGCAGGTATATATATGTATATGTATATGCATAGACATAGACATATACATATATATACCTGCATATGTGATATAATAGAAAATAGTCTTATACAAGCAAATTCTCTGTTTTTGTGTAAGAAACAAAAAGAAAAAAGAAAACTTCCCTGACTATGAGGGGTTGTTAGTCCCTATCCTAAAGCACAATGCTTGATAGCTCTCTGTAAAATTATTTAAGCCAAGGTAGCTTTTAAAAAAATGTACATTTCCTTCCTGGTCATATTATTATTATTTTAGTTTTAGTTTTTTTAAATATTTATTTATTTCTTTTTGTTGCCCTTTTTAATTGTTGTAGTGATTGTTGTTGTTATTGATGTCATTGTTGTTGGATAGGACAGAGAGAAATGGAGAGAGGGGGGAAGACAGAGAGGGGGAGAAAGATAGATACCTGCAGACCTGCTTCACCACTTGTGAAGCGACTCCCCTGCAGGTGGGAAGCTGGGGGCTCGAACTGGGATCCTTATGCTGGACCTTGCGCTTTGCGCCACATGCACTTAACCCGCTACACTACTGCCTGACTCCCAATCATTATGTTTATATTGTGTACCTCTGAAAGAAATTCTTCCTTTACTAGGCATATTTGCATACTGCCTCTAATATCTGTGGTTTCTCTCAGCTCCAATCTTTAAAGTTCAGATAGTGAATAATAAAGCAGCAAAGGCTGTGCTTGGTCTGCTGAGTTGCCAGTTGAGAAATTGTAATTTGTATTGATTAGTAAATTCACCCTCTTCAAAGGCATATCAGGAAGCCCCACTAGAGTCAAGGTTTCTGCTGTTCTCTGGAGAGAAGGAATGTGTTTTCAGTAAGATTAAATCCTCCATCTCAAAAAAGAGGAAGAATATCCTGAAGGGTTGCTTAAAATAGTCAATACTCTCTCAACCAAAGCGAAGCTATGCCAGGCAGTGTTGGCTCACTTTTACTACTTATCAGGGCTGCTGTTTGCCTTTCTCTGGATCACAACCATGGAAGCAATCCATTAACTTCAGAGTGAGAGATGGCAGAGTGCCATGACCTACTGGGGGAAAAGAGATTACCTGGCTGATAGTTACAAGACCTGAGTCTGCCATTTACTAAGAGTGATTAAAGCTAGTTAATGAAATTTAGCTTTTCGAGTCTTCTTGTTTAACAAGGCAGAGCTTGTTACAGTGAGGTAAAATATTTGGGATGGATATGATTCCTCTTCCTAAAAGGACTTTCCTTCCTCTGTTTACTTTGTTAGGAATGCACCGCATTTTTTTTTCAACCTGTAATTAGCAGACCAGCAGGATCAGCAACACCTGAACATATGAGAAATGAATCTGTTCATTATGCAGTCTACCTAAACCTGCACATTAGAAACAGGGAAAATGGCTCAGCAGTCTCTATGCCAGCTATCCCTCCAGATAATTCTGATGCATAGATCTGAAAGCACTGACCAGGTAACTTAAAACTGTATTTTTCCTAGATAGATCTTTCTCTGTCCTTTACCTCTAAATGAAATTTCCCCATTCAGAACTATGTAAAAGTTACAACTTCCAGTTAATGATGTATTCAGTTGCTCCATAAAACCAGGGAGAGTGATTTTGAAAGGGATTAATTGCAAGATATGAAGCAATGATGTGGCATCTAAGTTCACTACTCACTCCTTTTGATACCACACTGTCAATAAAGAAGGTTCAACTATGCAAAAAAAGGGGGTGCTGCATTTGTTTGGGCTCATCTGTTGTACTCATACTCAGCAAAGCACCTGCCACAAAGTAGTTACACAATAACCATGCAGCCTTTAGAATAGAGTTAATGACTTTGAACAATTCACTGACACTTAGGGAGCCTCTATTTCTTTCTCTTTACAATGGATACAATAAAACTCACTTTGGAGGTTGAAGCATAAGTAAACTAAAAGAATAAAAAATGAACAAAAAATGTGTCTAAGAGCCCCAGTAATAAACCTGCTGGGAATAAAGAAAGAAAGGAAGAAAGAGAGAAAGAAGAAAGAGAAAGAAAGAGAGAGAGAGAGAGAGAAAGGAAGAAACAAAGAGAGTTTCCCTCAGCTGAGTTTAGGTTCGCCTAGAATCAGCTGTCCTTCCTCCCTCTTGAGTTCTTCCCTTTCTTCTAGGGCTCTGTAAAGACCCAGAGCTTTTCTGCTATTGAATCCAGGAACATCTCTTTACTACTGCCTATCTTGCATATACATTCAAATCTGGAGAAATAACCTTTTTCACTGCAGGGTAATCTCTTCTTTTGTTTTCTTCCTAATGATTTTTTTTAGTCCAAGAATTTCTTCTCTGATCACAAATTCTTTCTCCACTTTGTGACTTCAGATTTGAGAAACAAAAATATCCACATAACTAGAAGGAATGTTGAAGCTTTCCTCTCGTTTTGTCCTATGTCTGAAACTATACCAAATGGGCTTCCACCTGAAGTAGTAAAAGCACTATCATAAAAATGGTAGATTTCTCCTTCTTCTCTTTTTTTATTTCTTTATTGGGGAATTAATGGTTTACATTCAACAGCAAATACAATAGTTTGTACATGCATAGCATTTCTCAGTTTTCCATATAACAATACAACCCCCACTAGGTCCTCTGTCATCCTTCTTGGACTTGTATTCTCCCCATCCCCCAACCCCAGAATCTTTTACTTTGGTGTAATACACCAATTCCAGTCCAGGCTCTACTTGTGTTTTTTTCCTCCTCCTCCTCCTCCTCCTCCTCCTCCTCCTCCCCCCCCCTCCTCCTCCTCCTCCCCCCCTCCTCCTCCTCCCCCCCCCTCCTCCTCCTTCTTCTCCACCCCTAACACCTCCTCCTCCTTATCCCCCCCACCTCCTCCTCCTTATCCCCCCCACCTCCTCCTCCTCCTCCCCCCACCACCTCCTCCTCCTCCCCCCACCTCCTCCTCCTCCTCCCCCCACCTCCTCCTCCCCCCACCTTCTCCTCCTTCTCCTCCTTCTTCTTTATTTTTTGCCTCCTGGGTTATTGCCATGGCTCAGTGCCTGCACTACTAATCCACTGCTCCTGTAGGCTATTTTTTCCCTTTTGTTGCCCTTGTTGTTATGATTATTATTGTTGTCATTGCTGTCATTGTTGTTGGATAGGACAGAGAGAAATAGAGAGAGGAAGGGAAGACAGAGGGGAAAGAAAGATAGACTTGCAGACCTGTTTCACTGCCTATGAAGTGACCCCCCCTTGCAGGTGGGGAGCCAGGAGATTGAACCAGGATCCTTAGCCCCTTAGGCCGATCCTTGTGCTCCACGCCATGTGTGCTTAACCCATTGTGCTACTGCTTACCCCCCAAAATGGTAGCATTCTATACAAATCATTAACAAAAGGAAACAGTTTTATCTGCCTGTATTTTTTTATATTTTATTTTCCCATTTGCTACCCTTGCTTGTTGCTGAGGAGTTATTCTGATGCAGTCTCCGCCCCCAGGTTTCACTACGCCCTGTGAAATCCTAGAGTGCCCCCTTAAACCAATCCTGGCCCTACAGGACTGTCGCCCTATAAAAAGCCCCCTCACCCCCCCCCCCTCTCTCTGGGCTCTCAGCTCTCCCTCTCTGAGGTCTCGCTCCCGGCTCCTGGCTCTACCCGGCTGGCTCCACGTGGTCTGAACCAACCCCCCCACATCCTATAATAAAGATTTGTGTACCCCTTTGCTCTGGACATCCACTCTCTTCTCCGCGGTGCAGCCCGACACCAGACCACCGCAACAACACTTGCTGTTTTATTGTTGTAGTTATTATTATAGTTGTTATTGATGTCATCGTTGTTGGATAGGACAGAAAGAAATGGAGAGAGGAGGGAAAGAGAGGGGGGAGAGAAATATAGACACCTGCAGACTTGCCTCACAGCCTGTTAAGCGATTCCCCTGCAGGTGGTAAACCAGGGACTTGAATCCAGTGGGTCCTTATGCTTTGCGCCCAACTCCCTTGCCTGTATTTTTGTTGTTGTTGTTAATATCCAGACATATATTTTGACTGCTGTCATTGGGACATGATGTCCTAACATCTACTAAAATAAGTGAGATTTTCAAGCATTCTACATTTCACATGGTTGCTGCCCCCAGGAAGATTCAAATGGTACAATGTTTCCATAGGGTCATGTTAAGGTTTGGAAATCTACTCCAAATGAGTGATGCATGAAATACTGTGAAGAGTGGCACAAATCAGGTATTTAAAAAATGGTTAGTAACTGTAACTATCAGTTCTTCTAACTCCAAACTCAACAAAATAGAGGAACTTTCGATTTTTTTTTTTTTTTTGGTGTGTGTGTGTGTGTGTGTGTGTGTGTGTGTGTGTATGATTAACTTTAGCCTAGGGAGCAGACTTGCATGCCAGATAGCTGTACTGATCTTCCTGCCTTAAAAATTATATATCCCATTCTCTCTGTTCATTATGGTTGCATATAAATCTATAAGGCATCTCTTATTTGAGCAAAATGGCACTGAAGTTTAACTTTGACTTCAGTGTACATAGAGATAAGTACAGGAACTATGAACATTTGTTATGGACAGACTGACTAGAGATATAAAGACAGAATACTCTGTAGAATGATCAGAAATAAAGAAGACAGGGCAACTGAATATCAAGTGAGTGAGAAAGGGAAAATGACATATGATATTAAGTGGGGTATATAAAAAGCACAATCCTGTGTTGGGGTGATTAAAATCTTCAATATAAGGTATGTTCCTGGTTATGACATTCCTAGGATATAAATATAAGAGGTGAGTAGAAATAGGCAAGTCAAACCACAAATATTGTGATGCTCAATGCAAAATGAAATGTAAGGCTTCTTGTTTAAAAAACAGGAATGTGGTTCCTTTAAGGGTATTGAAATATATAAGATTCTTATAAATTCCCTCTCTTGAGTTTCATACTTTTCTACTATCAATGATTCATCTTTGAAGACTGTTACATTAGTGAAAAATCACCAATAACGTTAGAAACATTCCTAAAAAACAGTCAAGTCCAATGCCTGGAAAGTGTTTTTATCTTCAATTTCATAAAAGAAAACTCCACTTTTAGAGAAAACACATTACTACTGAATTTTCACTAAGTTGCTGTTTTCCACGTAATTTCTATAGTTAAACACATTGATATTTGCAGGGGTAATTTTCTGTTAGTTTATTAAACCAATTTAATTTTACTAAAGCACATTGCCAGCCACAGAGATAATGGTTTCAAAGAGGATACAGGGAAAATAATTCAAAGGAATGATAACAAAAGGATCACTTTTAATGCTAGGAGAAAGTAAACAGTTTAGAAAAATATCAATATTGTTTACTTGCGCAATTTTTCATTGGAACAGTACTTGGGAATACAAGGTCATATTTAAGTGGCAATAATATGTCTGAAATAGTTTATTTAGAAAAAAGAAGCCATATTACCAAGCCCAAGGTAGCTATCAAAAGTTGTTTAACAACTTCAGAACAAAATACAGAGAGGCAGGAGCTTAAAGTGAATTCCCATTTATCCAATTCTTCATCAAATGAAAATCCTGTTTATCCAAGTTAAAGTTTTTGAATTGGACGCTTATTATCACCATACATTTCATCAGAAGCAATTCTTTTTGAAGTACTGATCTATTCAAGATTGGAAAATTGAGGATTTGCCTTTTAATAGTAAATCTGCATCTGCATTTCACTCTAAAGAGTAAGCTTTGCTGAGTTATTCTGTGGAGTGAATTGGAATATTTATTTACTTATGGGTATGGATAGTTACCCAATGGAAAAGATAAAGAGTATTGCTGATTTATTTTGAGAATAAGCAAATTCAGACTCAGGAAAAGTTCATTTACATTCCAGTCTTCGAGATAGCTATTAAAAATATGACTGGGTGTCAAAGGTTTTATTGGGTTTTTTTTTTTTTTTTTGGTTTGTTTTTATTTTTTATTTAAGAAAGGATTAATGAACAAAAACATAAGGTAGGAGGGGTACAACTCCACACAATTCCCACCACCCAATCTCCATAACCCACCCCCTCCCATGATAGCTTTCCCATTCATTGAGAAAGGGAAAAGGTAGAAGGTAGAAGGTCTGGCTTCTGTAATTGCTTCCCCGCTGAACATGGGTGTTGACTGGTCGGTCCATACTCCCAGTCTGCCTCTATCTTTTCCTAGTAAGGTGTGTCTCTGGGGAAGCTGAGCTCCAGGACATATTGGTGGGGTCTTCAATCCAGGGAAGCCTGGCCAGCATCCTGGTGGCATCTGGAACCTGGTGATTGAAAAGAGAGTTAACATACGAAGCCAAACAATTTGTTGAGCAATCATGGATCCCAAGCTTGGAATAGTGGAGAGGAAGTGTTAGGGAGGTACTCGCTGCAAACTCTAGTGTACTTCTGCTTTCAGGTATATATTTTGCAGTAGTTTATGGGTACGTGTGAACATAAGCTCTCTCTCACAGAAACTGGTGTATATCTAGGTTATGGGACTTTGTTAGAAAGTGAACCACCTGAGATGAAATTAGAGTGTACTATAAAAGGAAAGGTCTCACCCGAGTAATGAAGCTGAAGGGTTGTCATTCCACACGTGAAGTCTCTGGACACAGTCTAAGGTGAAGCATGTTGAGGTGGCAATCTTTGCGTTGGTTAGGTTGTGATCGGCGGATGCAATATTATTTGGTTTGGATTGGGAGATGCATAAGGGAAAGTGGGCCCTATCCAAGGGTTCCAGGACTGGGGGAAGTAGGGGCTCTATAGTGGAGATGTGAGGTTCCTGCTGTCTTAGGGTTCAAAAAGACAATCGATAGTTAATGTTATCATCACATTATTTGTTAATTGGGTTAACTCCATAACACCCAACCAAAAAGAGGTGTGTACTTTTATGTTCATAGCAGCACAATTCATAATAGCTAAAACCTGGAAGCAACCCAGGTGCCCAACAACAGATGAGTGGCTGAGAAAGCTGTGGTATATATACACAATGGAATACTATGCAGCTATCAAGAACAATGAACCCACCTTCTCTGACCCATCTTGGACAGAGCTAGAAGGAATTATGTTAAGTGAGCTAAGTCAGAAAGATAAAGATGAGTATGGGATGATCCCACTCATCAACAGAAGTTGACTAAGAAGATCTGAAAGGGAAACTAAAAGCAGGACCTGGTCAAATTGTAAGTAGGGCACCATAGTAAAAACCCAGTGGTGAGGGGTAGACATGCAGCTTCCTGGGCCAGTGGGGGGTGTGCGTGGGTGGGAGGGATGGGTCACAGTCCTTTGGTGGTGGGAATGGTGTTTATGTACACTCCTAGCAAAATGTAGACATATAAATCAGTAGTTAATTAATATGAGAGGGGGAAAATCAATTGTATGTCTCAAAGTTTCTCAAAACACAAACTGAATCTTTTTATTATATAGGCTGTGTATTTGATATGCGGACTCTCTCAAAAGCCTAGACCAAGTAGATTAGAAGCATCCAATAGCACAGCTATATACAAGATACTGGATACTGTACAGCAAACCATAACAAAAGGACTTTTCAAAGTTAACCCAATTAACAAATAATGTGATGATAACATTAACTATCGGTTTGTTTTTCTTTTTTCTTTTTTTGTTTTTTATCCCTGCCCCAACTTTGTACTTCAGAAATGGGAAATCAGCAATATTAAGGTGATAGCATTCAAGTTTGGTAACATGTAAGGGTTTCCTTGCCTATTATAGAAGCCAGACCTCCCACCTTCTGTATCCCACATTGACCTTGGGTCTATACACCCAGAGGGTTAAAGAATAGGAAAGCTATCAAGGGAGGGGATGGGATATGGAGTTCTGATGGTGGGAACTGTGTGGAGTTGTGCCCCTCTTATCCTATGGTTTTGTCAGTGTTTCCTTTTTATAAATAAAATAAAATAATTAAAAAATATATATACCAGAAATTTTTAATATCTCTTTTCCTTCTATTCTCCATTTCTTCTTGCTTCCTTCTTCCTTCCCATTTTTCCTTCCTTCCTTCCTTCCTTCTTTCCTTCCTTCCTTCTTTCCTTCCTTCCTTCTTTTCTTCCTCCCTCCCTCCCTTCCTTTCTTTTTTTGTCAGTCCTGTCAGTCTCTCTCTATGGAGAGCTTGAGCAAGGGGGACACAGGAACCCCAAAGGTTTCCCAGGTCATATCAGACTCCCTGCCTCACAAAACAGCCTGCATTTTTCTGCCTCCAGGAGCCTGGCATTCCTTAAAACATTAAGCCAGCTCCCCCTGATTCACCCTTCATTCCTTGATACTATGGCTTGTCCTTTTATTATCTACATATCAATCTTCTGCTTTGTCTAACAAATGACTTAAGGCCTCCACCCTACTCCCACACCCATTCTGCTCATTTAATATATTCTTTTTCTATCCTCAAGCCCAGAGGGTATTATTAATACTAATCCTACCAGTTAAACCCCTAGGAACAGTTGCTAAGGAAATCCCCTACCATTCCCAGCAGCCCCTTTCACCTTTCTCTACCCCTTTCCTAACCATGTATGGTATTGTCAAGCCACTTCTGTTTTTGTCTTGTCTCTGCCTTTTTCCAACCTGGGGAAGTGTGCAGGGAGACCAGGAGGCCAGCCATTGGCGTTTGTGCCACATGGCTTAACCTGGTGTACTACTACTACCTGACTCTGGAGGCTCGAATGAATAAAGATTTGAATTGCCTTGCCACCATGAGCTAGGTTCCTGGGTCATCTCTCTCTCTCTCTCTCTCCTGTTGTTAGCCCGACAGGTGCCCCTACTTTTTCTGATTCAACCCTCTCTTCCCCTCAAAGCCACTCATAACATTGTAGTTACCTCCACATATCCCTCTTTTTCCTTCTCTCTCTGTGAGTGCTGATAAAGCTAGAGTTCAGAGCCCTCTTACCTTAATCCTTTCACTTCTCCCCCGCTAAGAGTATGGATCAAGGTTGTTTATGCAGAGCAGGAGGTAGGTGTTCTGGCTTCTGTAGCTGCTTCTCCACTGAGCATAGGCATTGACAGGTCGATCCATACCCCCAGCCAGTTTCTATCTTTCCATAGTGGGTCATAGCTCTAGAGATGCAAGGGTCCAGGATGCATTGGTGAAGTGCTCTACCCAGAGAAGTCAGGATGGAGGCATGGTAGCATCTGTAACTTGGTATCTGGAAGACGGCATGGTCTAAGTTGAGATAAGATGTACAGCATCAATTTTTGGACTCCATTTTCCTTTAAGGCAATTCCATCTTTTGTCACTTATCTGCATATACACATACAAAAAATAAAGCATATTTTGGACAAAACATCCTTGTTATCCCCCCCACCTTGGACTGAGGTTATGTTTCAACTATATCTAACCACCACAACTTTTTTTTTTCCCCACCACAACTTCCATCCTACCACCACCTCTGTCCATACTATGTTTCTGTTAAACTCTGGCAAGTTACTGTGATTCACATGAACATGGGGAATAAAGTAAAAGTAGTAGAAGGAATTTCTTTCATTTTCTTTGCAAGGTCATTTTCTAAGGGAATCAACTTGTAAAAAATATGTATTTCATACTGAGCAAGACACTGGAGATAGACTCTGCAGAAGGAAAAGAAAGAAAAATAGAAGGATAGAACGATTGAAGGAAGGAAGGAAGGAAGGAAGGAAGGAAGGAAGGAAGGAAGGAAGGAAGGAAAAAGGAGAAAGAAGAGTCACAATGCATCCCTGGGAGTCTCAAAGGTTGGGACTCACAAGATATATGAAGTTGCTTCCAGAGATCAGTAAGTCAGTGTTATCCCTAAGTGCCCTGGAAATCATTAAGAAAGTAAGACTTAACACCAAAGAAAGTGCAGTGCAAGAGGCTGTATCCAGGACAAAAAATTACTAAAAAGAACTAGTCTAAAAGCAAAGATATTAATCATATAAGTAAGACAAAAACTAAAGATCCTTATTCCAAACCTCAAGTGCTAGACTTATTCATTAACTTGGTCCCATAGCTTAAGAATGAACAGTGGGATGCTGAAATCTGTCATCCTTACATTTTGCTTGGCTAAGAAGCCTCAGTTCAGGTGAGAACGCAATACAGAAATCTGCACAGTTGAGGCTTGGCAGTAATACCAGGTTAAATGCACATAGTATGAGGCACAAGGACCTGCACAGATAACCTTGGAAGCAAAATAAATAATTAGTAAATAAATAAATAAACAAACACAAAATGTGCACAGTTTTTCCTTCATAAAACTTATAAAAAATGGTTGTCTTAGATTTTTTTCTTTTATTTTTTTTAAATTTCTTTATCAGGGGATTAATGTTTTACAGTCAATTTTAAATACAATAGTTTGTACATGCATAATATTTCTCAGTTTTCTACATAACAATACAACTCCCACTAGGTCCTCTTTTAGTGTTTTTTCTATATAAAAGTTAAAACAGCAAGTTAATTCCCAGGATCATGTAGTCATGTCTCAGAAATAGAAAAGAAAAAATGGTAAATTGGCAGAAATTAAATGAAAATTAGTATGTGTGCAGGGAACCTGTGGCTTGTATTTGTTGTTAACTATTTATGTTTGGCTAATGGAGACATATATATATATATATATATATAATTTTATTGAGGAATTAATGGTTTATAATAAATGCAGTTTTTGATACATGCATAAAATTTCTCAATTTTCTGCAAAGCACCTTCAACCCCAGCTTAGGGCCTCCTTTGCCATAATGAACCAGGACTTGGAATCCCTTGTCCCCCAAAGTCCTTTACTTTGGTGCAATATTCCCAGATCCAGTCCAAGTTCAACTTTGTGTTTCCCTTTTCTGTTCTTAGTTCTCAACATCTGTTCATGACTGAGATGACCCCACAGTCATCCTTTCCTTTCTAGTTTATCTCACTTTAAATGATATCTTATACACCATGCAAGATGAAGGGAAGTTGAACTCATCATTTTTTTGTCGTTGTTGTTTTAGCTTTTTTTTATTAGTGATTTAATAATAATTGGAAAAAATGTGTTATAAGAGGGGTACAATTCCCTCCACTGACTTGTTTCTGATTGCATCTCTAGATGCATTTAGAAGTGTTGTCTTTGTGAGTCACACAATAATCCATTAATTTAGGTAGAACACATGACCTACTGTGTCTGCTTTTTATGTCAAAATTTTAGAGTCAATTTTGTTCTCTTTTGGACCTTGACTCCATTATCTTGGCTGACCAAGAGTTCCAAACAATTTTAGTCAGTAGGAGATTTGGTCTGCTGTCTGGTTATCTTCGGATTAAAAGTAAATAAAGAGCATCTTTGTAGAACAGATTAAGATTCATGGAATTATCACTGTGAGATGGGTACAGCTGAATCAGTGGAGCTACATTTCTCTGGAGAAAATATTTTTTTCTACATAGTTCAAATGTAAAAAAAAATTCTCATGTGTTCTATCACATACATATTTTCACTTTTCAACTACACATATTGTGATATCAGTATCTGAGTGACCTATTTAACACTAGCCAAATCCCCAAAATGCATAGGTGAATGGGCCAGACAATGGTGCCTCTAATAGAGTACATAGGTCACCATGTGCAAGGATCAAGGTTATAGCCCCCAGTCCCTACCTGCAGTTGGAAGCTCACTAAAAAGCCTAAGAAATAACAGTTGACTTTTCACTGAACAATTACAATTTACCAGCTTTGTGCAACATGATTTATGTCCAAGGACTGGGTAAATGACACTGATATATGTGCCTGAAGCCTTAGGTTTGACTCCTGGCACTCTCTCTCTCTCTCTATTCATCAGTCTCTCTATCTCTATTTCACACACATACACACACACACACACACACACACACACACACACACATTGATAATTCTTAGAAATTGTCTTAATCCATTGCCACTTACTTCTTCCAGCAATTCAAATTATTATTATTAAATTATTAATATTTAAATTAATCAAATTATTTAAATAAGAAGACTAAAGTGTTTGAGTTTGTCCCAAAACCACAGTGTAGCAACTTGTCCTCTAGCTAATCATTCATTAATTCACCTAGGAGATGGTTATGCAAATATTTAATGTGACTTGATTTGTGTAAGCTGTCCCTACTTTTGTGGAAATGAACAACAAGAACAATTGCTTAAGGCTTAGAATTTGGAGATAAATCAGAAAAGGAGTCTTAACTTGTCACTCAGGAGAGTAAATGATTGAAAAGTGTTTCCTATGGTGTTGTTTTCGCAGGGCTGGCTTCACAGGCGGGTAACAGAGGACCCGGGACTCATCGCTGGGTTGTACACAGTATCTCTTTATTCATGCAGGACGCAGCACAATCTATACCAAGCTAAGCTAAACTAAAAACTACAAACAATCTTGTCCTTATAAATATACTAGCCCAGTAGGGTGGGAACAGGATGCGACGCAGAGAGGGTGGAGAGAAAAGTGACTGGTGAAAATCAGGGTATGACAAGGAGAGGGGGTGGAGCAGGCAAGAATTCTGCCACTGAACCACCAATGCCCTGGAGGGAGGGTGGTGCTTGTTAACAGAGGTTATGTAAATAGAATACAGTGTTATGTAAATAGAATGCAGTGTTAAGCAGCGGGGATTAAATCAAATGAAACAGAAGGGGTTTTTAAAAGCAGAATTAGAAGCATACCAACACTATGGAGTTAAAATTGGAGGTGAAGCAGAAAGAAGAAAATGTCAGTATCTAACTATCCTAACAAATATATTCAATTTTTATTCAATGGATATTACAGACTGGATTGTGACAGATACAGATCTTTAGGAGGCCAAATGAATGTGGGTAGACTGCAAGTACCATGGGTATCCATTTGATAGAGTAAGGTATGATTTGTCAGGCAAAGAGAACATCATCTACAAACTCATGGAAACATGAATGTCCCTGTAAGATATATAGAGAGATGATTGTTTCTGTAAAACAATTTAAGAAACAGATGTGATGGCCCAGTAGATGGCTCCATGGTAGAGTACAGGAATCCTTTGTGAAACCATGAGACTGATCCTTTATCATATATGACAGAGTGGAGAGGAATTCCTCTCTCTCTCTCTCTCTCTCTCTCTCTCTCCAAATGAATCTTTAACCTTAAAAATAAATGAGAGTATGGTGTGCTTTCACTCATTTGGAATAGTGTTACATACACTATGTTCCTAAAACATATACAATAATGTGAAACAATGTTATGTTAAAATTAAGAGCTAGAAATAAATAATAAATAACCAGTAAAGAAATTATTTGGGGGAGGGGGTCCAGGTGGTGGTTCACCTGGTTGAGCGCACACATAACAGTGCACAGGGACCTCGGTTCAAGTCCCTGGTCCTCACCTGCAGGGGTAAAGCTTCAAGAGTGGTGAAGCAGTGCTGCAGATTTCTCTCTGTCTCTCTCCCTCTCTAAATCTCTCCCCTGTCCTCTCAATTTCTGGTGGTCTCTATACAATAAATAAAGATAATAAAAATTAAAACAAGAAATTCCTCATGGTATGAAAATATAAGTGGATTTTCTCCTTTAGATCCATAGGTGCATAGACTATGACTGTAAAAGGAACACTTGTGTTTTTCTGTATAATATCTTGAAGATCAAGTGATGAAACCTGGATATAACTGAGAAACTCACAGAGTGTGATAGTTGATTTAAACATCTAGATTTTTTTCTTAGTCCTAAACCAGGACCCTGACCTCTATATCATTTCTTTCTTTCTTTTTATTTATTTTTTATTTTATTTATAAAAAGGAAACACTAACAAAAAAATAGAGTAAGAGGATTATAACTCCACATAATTCTCACCATTTCTTTGAAATGAATCATTATACTATTATCCAGATATACTTCCATTTGTGATCTTCTCCCACAAACTTATATGTAAACTCGTCAGTATCTGAACTTCATTTCCAATCTTTAAAATATCACCAGTTCATTTATCTCCTTGGATTTACAAACTCTTGCTGATGAGTCTTTTCCATGTTCTTATACACACACACACACACACACACACACACACACACATACACACACACACACACACACCATCAAATCCCTCTGATGCCTGCTGATATACCTAATTAACTGTTTTCATTCTGTCTCTGAGATAATGTTTATCTAGAGACACAGGGATTAATTGCCTGTTACAATATCTTGAAGGTGCCAGCTGATGGTGTACCTGGTTGAGTACACACATTAAAGTGCACAAGGGGCCAGGTTCAAGCCTCGAGTGCTTTCCTGTAGAGGGGAGACATCTCAAGGGGTGAAGCAGTGCTGCAGATGTCTCTCTTCCACTTTTTATTTTTCTTTCTCCATTTCTTTCCCTCTTTCTCTTTTCATTTCTATCTCCGACTCCCCTCTGAATTTCTGTATCTATCTAAAATAAATAAATGCATCAAAGAGTTAATATCTCTTGTAAAAAAATTTTTCCCAAAAGAACTCAACTGTTTTTCTTTATGTCTGCTTTCTTTTGAAACAGATGACATATTACCTATAGCATTATAACCCTTTGTTAAAATAGAAATTATAGAGTGGTAGAAACTATTAAATAAATCTGAGTATTCTGTGAAGATAGTCTTTGAGGAAAGAATTAGACTTTTAAGAGAGTAGAGGTTAAGAAGAAGCTACTTTTAAGTAAAGTAGCCAGTTGTATCCAGAGACAATTCATTTGCCAAAGAGCACAGATGTATAAGCACTCTAGGGAAATTTCTACTTGCCAAGTGATTTAGAAAGCCTTTTTAGACTCTCCTTTTACATAAATTTGCTCATTTCTTACTCTTCAGAAGATAAAAGTTGCCAAAGAAACCTGAAGACCTCATTCTGGAAAGATGGTCTAAGCCACAGGAAATATTTAAAGATCGATAATTGTCGAGAAGAACAGATGGAAACATAGTAAAATGGAAAGGTTAGAAGCAGATATTGTTTTATTTAGAAAGATCCTCTGAGCAGTTTCTAATTATAGAAACAGGGTAGTTTATGTGGAGATCATTAGGCTGGAAATCAGGAGTCTTGTGTTCCAGTCACATCTCTTACAACTAGTGGTAAAAAGTGCCCTTGACTGAGTCAGCTGAGTTATCTGTTCTCAGCATATTCAGATATATACTGGTAGGAATTAAGTACTTTAGAGTTTTGAGAATCTGTTCTATAAGAGGATATGCATATTCTTTATAAACACTACAGAGCAACCATGAAAGCAACAATTCAAAGAAAATATAAGTAAAACTTTAATAAAACTCTCTGATATTTGTGGACATTGGGCAACACTAATCATTTTAGTTTCTACTTTTGCTGTCCAAACACATGTGTAGTGGTACAATACAAAGATTTTATAATTGAAATGCCAGCAGTTTCTTAACTGGTTGCCTTATTTCTGTCCTCATCCTCTACAACTTTTTTTTTCCTGTATAGCAGTTGAAATCAACTTTCCAGACCATAACTTGGACCATTATATTCTTTTCTTAAAATATCCACCTCAGTGAAGCCCTGTCACTAAAAAGAGAATATCCAAAAATGGTGTTGTGTTCTTTGTGACCCTTTGTATAGACAAGATACTTTCACATACCCTAAATCTCATATCCTATGACCTGTTACCTTTTCATAAGGTTCAATCGCAATAATTCTTTCAACTTTTCAAACACTCCCAAGTTGTTCCTTATATAGGATTGCTACACATATTATTAAATTGTCTGCCTGTGAAATAGTCTATGAGATTTCAGGGTCACTGACTCTTCTATTTTATTCATGTCTCAGCTCTCCATCTTTGTAGAAACCTGCTCTAAGAAAGCCAGCTATTTTCACTGTGTAGTGTATATCTTCTTTATCCCAATCCTCTACTTTATTTCTACAAAACAACCATTAAATATAATGGTTATTCCTTTTTTTTTTAACTTACTCATTATTATCTCTCGTCTATTGTTGGGATGTGGGTCTCATGCTGGCAGGGACTTTCCTTTTTCATTGAAGTGTCTCAATGCTCAGAGTAGAGTCCTACACATAACTGTCACTTCCAGAATGTTCACTAAAATAACAGCTACATCTATGGAAGGAAACTTAGCTCTAATAACCCAAATCATATCCTGTAAATGATATTTATAGATTTGGTAATTAAATAATAATAAATAATCTATATTAATGCCATTAATGCAATTTTATTCTAAGCATAGTATATATTCATGAGGTTCCTTAGGTACAGTAGGGGAAATTAGCATTACTATTTAGATTTTGAACATCAGAATTTATAATCAAATTTGCAAGATTCATAGTTTAGTATCAAGGAAAAGGGGCATTAAACATTCTTTTTTATTAAAAAATATTAAAAACTTTGTTAGCATATTCAAAAGCCAGACTTTCACAATTCTTTCACTATTTCCTCCCTTTCTCTCTCTTCCTTTTATATTATAACACAGATTTCAATACACACTGTACTTTCTAGTATATTTAATATTTGCAATGGCTCATAATGCATCAAAGACTTCATGTAAATAAAAGGATTCTTAGAAGATAAGAGGGAAGAAAAAATGTCTTTAGAGCTAATGTTATAAAGAAGGTATTATCCCAGAGAGATAGACAAGGAAAAAAATATACAAACATGTAATGATTGTGATGGAATTGATGACATCCCTGTATCTTGAGTGAACATAAAACTACCTTCCCAAAATAATTGGACAAATTTGATGGGTAATGTCTTCTGTCCATTAATGATCATCTCATTCAATTTATAAGGAAATTCTTCATTCTTCAAGTTGGAGGAATGCATAGATACAACCTCCTTATAGTAGCTGCACTAGTCTATCATCCAAATATGTTTGAGTTATAGTCATCATTGGCATTACTCTGCTTGGCAGTTCCTGGCCACCTAGCTCAGAGAAAGCTTTCCATGCCAATAGGCTTTCTCTTGTACTGGGTAACGTGTTAGGTTTGTGTGGCAGTAAAGTGTTTGAGTTACAAGGTGTAAAATAGCCCAAGCAAAGTCAAGAGAGAAGATAAAGGGCAGTTTTAATCAAACAAGCAAAGGAAGGCATGGTGAACTCTCCATGGCCACTTAGGGAGCCTAGAGTGGAGAGCTGTGCCCCCAGGGTAGGCTGGAGGTATTTGGTATGTTCAGGACTTGTTTGCTTTCAACCTAGAAGTCCTTGGAAGTTGCTGTCTTCTCAAGTTTTTTTATTATTATCTTTATTTATGTATTGGATAGAGTCAGCCAAAAATCAAGAGGGAAGGGGGAATAGAGAGGAAGAGAGACAGAGAGACATCTGCAGCACTGTTTCACCTCTTGTGAAGCTTTCCCCCTTCAGCAGGTAGGGACTGGGGACTCGAACCTGAGTCCTTGGGCATTGTAACATGTGTGCTCAACCAACTGCACCACCACCCAGCTCCATCTTCTCAAGTGTTATGACCCAATTATATTTGGAAATGTCTGGTGTAGTTCTTTCACCCTGAAAGTCAGTATTATTTCAGTTCTGGCTGAAGAGGTACAGTGTAGGCCGGGGAGGGGGGTAAATTTCTGTGTGGATGGGGGGATTACTTTTTTCCTTTTCAGCAAGATAAGCTCTTTCCTTAAGGATAGGGAGCATAGGCTGCATGTTTCCTTCACAATGTCCTTCATCCATGGAACCATAGCCCTGGATTCCACTCTGCGACTAATTTCATCTAATTGCAATTTGTGTGTACTGATTTTCTTTCAGTATAAAAGTGGTAAGAATTCAATTAAAACTGACTAACCAGGGGTCAGGTGGTAGCCAAGCAAGATAAGGGTATATGGCACAAAGCACAAGGATCAGCGTAAGGGTCCCAGTTCGAACCCCTGGCTCTCCACCTGCGGGGGTGGGGGTGTCACTTCATGGTCAGTGAAGCAGGTCTGTAGGTGTCTGTCTTTCCCTTCTCTGTCTCCTCTTTTCTCTCCATTTCTCTGACAACAACAGCAATGAGTTTCAGTGGTAATATGACTACAACAGCAATGACAACAATAATATTAACCACAACAATAAAGGTAACAAAATGGAGCAACAAAAAAGGTAACAAAAAGAGCAACAATATGGGAAAAATAACCTCCAGGGGCAGTGGATTCATAGCACAGGCACCAAGCCCCAGCAACAACCCTGGAGGCAAAAAAAAAAAAGGGGTAACCACTAAATGTGTAGAAAAAATTATTGACATGTTTCTGCATGTATCATTCCTATCTTATATTATGTTAGTCTGTACTTTTCTAAGGAAGCTTTATCTGTAAGTATGTTATCAACTATATATATATTATATATATACATACATGCATACATATATATGTATAAATTTATGTTCATATTTAAATTCATGTATGAATATAATAGATAATATACTATAGCACATAAGCTGTTACATCTTATATAATATGTTAACATACATGTAAATACAAAGTAAATTTAATCTATTTCTTCTATACACATATTTTATATATCAGCATCATATTATTACAAACTGCTGTAGCTGGTCCCATTGTTTTTGCTCATTTAAGCATTTCTTATGTTTATAAATATTTATCAGCAACATGAAATTAGTAATTATTTAGTATTTCACTATATAGGTATATTCATACATTATTTTTTGTTCACATCCATTTTTATTAAAATATCATGAATAATATTTTTAAAGAATTCCAATAACTACAACAATAAAACAAGGGCAACAAAAGGGAATAAATAAAATAAATTTTTAAAAAAAGAATTCCAAAGCACACATAGAATGAAAGATGGGGGGGCAGTGGCAGCACAGCACATGACGCAAAGCGCAAGGACCAACATAAGGATCCTAGTTTGAGTCCCTGGCTCCCCACTTGCAGAGGTGTCACTTCACAAGCCTTGAGCCGTAAAGCAGGTCTCAAGGTGTCTTATCTTTCTCTGCCCCTCTCTATCTTTCTCTCCTCTCTAAATTTCTCTCTGTTCTATCCAAGAACAACAGCAACAATAGCAACAATAATAGTAACAACAACAACAACAAGGGCAACAAAATGGGAAAAATGGCCTCCAGGAGCAGTAGATTCACAGTGCAGGCATCAAGCCCAAGGGATAACCCTGGAGGCAAAAAAAAAAAAAAAAAAGAATAAAAGAAAAATGTTAATTTTCTTTAAATCCTCAGTAAAGAGATGTTGAGCTCAAAAAGATTAATTTTTTTGAGGCAACCATACTGCTGGAAACTTTACACATATCATTTAATCTTAAAATATCCATGTAAAATAGAGAGTTTTATTAACATTTTTTGGTAAAGAAAAAAATGTTAATATGTCGCAAGTGAATTTAAAATTATGCAATGTATATTCACAGACAAATATGTACTTACACACATATAGTGACAGAGAAATTATTTGGATTTGATCTTTTTTAAAAAATATATATCTTAATTAGAGAGAGAGATAAATAGAAAGACCAGAGCACTTCTCAGCTTATAGTAGTCTGGGACCTCAGAGACTCAGGCATGAAAATCTTTTGCATAACCAGTATATTGTCTACTCAGTTACTCAGTCTATCTATTTTTTTATTTTAATACCTTTATCTATTTATTGCATAGTGACAGCCAGAAACCAAGAAGGGAGGGGATGATAGAGAAGGAAAGATATAGAGAGACACCTGCAGCTTAGCTTCACCACTCTTGAAGCTTTCCCCTTGAAGGTGGAGACCCGGGCTTGAAGCCAGGGTTCAAACTTGAGCACTGTAACCTGTATGCTCAACCAGATGCACCACCACCCATCCCCACCTCATTTTTTTTTTATCTTTAGGGGTTAATAGATGAGTGTTAGGAAGACTTTTTAGTCTCATGTAGTCATTATAATTTCATAAGTCTTTAGACAGTATAAATTTGTAGACATGGAACTGTCTAGTCAAAATATGGAATTTCTTCTGTAATGTCATAGATAAGAAATCTGAACACAGAAAAATCACATCTGTCACAGTTTCAACTTTGGTTCTAATTTCAAGTTTCTATATCATATTATTTATGTATTACCTCTGTGATTATTGCATGTCTAATATGGGCTGAATGGTATATTAAGATCCAGATACTATATAGGCCAAATTTTGAGAGTTTTTCAAATCACTTAAATGCAAATATTAACCTTTCTTTCATACATTTTAACCAAATCTTTACTATGTATTTTTTCCATAGCCTACCTACTGTGTCCTCTTTGTGTTGGGCAAAGTGCAATAAAAACTTCCCGAGTTGAAGGAGAGCGATTATCGGTTTAAGTGTAGAACAAGTATTTTCCTCAATTTAAATAAAGCTCAGAATGAATGAAGAAATGATTCAGTCAATCAATAAACCAAGCTCAGATTGCTGATATCATTTATCACACTGTTCTAGTATCTCTAAGATCAATGTAGCTTATTAATTTTTGTGAACCAACTCTGAAGCAATCTAAAGTCTCTTTGGCAGTTCATTACGTTATTTTCTCCTGTCTTCTTCTGCACCTCATTCTACACTGACTCCTCAAAGTTGACTCTCCCCAAGGATTACTGCACTTCTATAACCCATTGATGGATTTCTACCATTCCAGGCATGCAACTGTAGTATAGGGGTGTTATTACTTCTTCCCTGCTTGTTTATAGATTTGAATTTTCAGTATGAACCAAAAAAAAAGAGTTTCCCCATATTAATCAAATCAGTTATATCTTAAGCATAACCCCAATAAATTGGGTAAGTCATCTTCTTCCTATGTAACAAGTAATCCCAGAGAGTAGTAGATTAGTAAAAACAAACATTTATTATCTCATGGCTTTCATGAATCAGGAAGACAAGTGAAGCTTAGCTGTTTCTTCTGACTAAAGAAATAAATAAAGTAAAAAAAAATAATCATTTTCAAATATATATAAATATTTTTTTTCTCACAAATCTAGTATCAAGATACTGGAACTATAGTCACCTCTCCACCTGTGGAGGTCCAGGGGCAGTTCACAAGCATGAAACAAGTCTGCAGATGTCTTTCTCTTCCCCTCCTCTCTCAATTTATGTCTGTCATATTCAATTAAAAAATGGAAAAAGTGGCCAAAAACAGTGGATTATTAGTGCTGGCATGAAGCCCCAGCAATAATCTTGGAGGCAAAAAAAAAAAAAGGGAATAAATAAAGAAAAAAAAAAGAATCATTTTCAAATATATATATTCTTTTTTTTTATTTTAATTTATTTATTCCCTTTTGTTGCCCTTGTTGTTTTATTGTTGTAGTTATTATTGTTGTCGTTGTTGGATAGGACAGAGAGAAATGGAGCGGGGAGGGGGAAGACAGAGAGAGGGAGAGAAAGAGAGACACCTGCAGACCTGTTTCACCGCTTGTGAAGCGACACCCCTGCAGGTGGGGAGCCAGGGCTTGAACCAGGATCCTTATGCGGGTCCTTGTGCTTAGCGCCACCTGCGCTTAACCCGCTGCGCTACAGCCCGACTCCCTCAAATATATATATATATATATATATATATATATATATATATATATATATATATATATATATATTCTAAAAGTAAGTTTTGTTTTTTTTTTCATTTATTACCAGAACACTGTTCAGCTCTGATTATGGTGGTGCAGGGATTAAACCTGGGACTTTGGAGCCTCAGGCATGAGAGTCTCTTAGCATAACCATTATGCTATCTACCCACACCCCACATATATATACATTTTAAGCCATGCATTGTATTCATTATATCATTAAGAAGAGAAGGATACACCAGGATAAAAATATCAATAAATATGGATCTTTGGAAGTAATTTTCAAAGTTGCCATGCAGGATCAACAGAGTACCGGGTAGAGTGCATGCCTTGCCATAGTTGGGGTCCTGGGTTTGAATCCTGATACCATATGGGGACACCATGGCCAGTACTGGGGACAATTTATGAAATGTAGTCATAGTGTTGTAGTGTCTTTCCTTTCCTTTCTCTGTCTCTACCTCTCTAAAAAAAAAAAAAAAAAAAAACAACTGAGGAACTAAAAAATTGTCACAGGATAGACCTCTCTAGTGATATCACAATTTCATGAGGCCCTAGTACCACATAGCAAAAGGAAATTGAAAATAAATAAAATCGCCTTGCTTAGAAATAAAAAATAAAATAAAATAACATACATACCTAGAGGCCATTCAGTGCCAGACTTGCAAGTTAGAGGTCCAGAATTTGATCCTCTGCTTATGATATGCCATTTCCCCCCTCTATTATGCTTGCTTGCCTAAAATCTCTAATTAAAAAATAAATCAATTAGTTATCTTATAAAAAGAGTAGTGAGGGAGACAGCATAAAAGTTATTCAAACAGACTCATGTCTGAGACTCTGAGGTCCCACGTTCAATCCGCTGCACTGCTATAAGCCAGAGGTAACAGTGTTCTGGTTAAAAAATAAAAGTTAGAGCAGAAATAAATAACACTGCAAATAAGGGAACCATACAAAAGATCAATGAAAGTAAATGTTGGTTCTTTGAAAGAGTGAACAAAATCAACAAACCTTTAGCCAGACTCACAAAGCAAAATAGGGAGAAGACCCAAATGAATCAGGTTGTAAATGAAAGAGGAAATATCACAACAGACACAGCAGAAATTCAACATATCTTGTGAGAGGGATCCAAGAACAGCTATATGCCACCAAGCTAGAGAACCTGGAAGAAATGGATGAGTTCCTAGATACCAACAAACTTCCAAAATTAAATAAGTAGGAACTAGATAATATGAACAGGCACATCACAGCCAACAAAATTGAAATAGTTATAAAAACCTTCCCAAAAATAAAAGTCCTGGACCAGATGGTTTTACAAATGAATTCTACAAAACCTTCAAGGGAGAACTAATACCTGTACTTTTAAAAGTCTTCCAGAAGATTGAAGACACTGGAATGCTTCCTTCCAGCTTCTATGAAGCCAACATCACTCTGATACCAAAAGCAGACAGGGGCACAACCAAAAAAGAAAACTACAGACCAATATCTCTGATGAACATAGATGCTAAAGTATTGAACAAAATTCTAGCCAACTGGATACAACAGTATATTAAAAAGATTGTTCATCATGACCAAGTGAGATATTCTAGGGATGCAAGGTTGGTTTAATAAATGTAAATCAATCAATGTGATCCACCACATTAATAAAAGCAAAACCAAAAACCACATGGTTATATGAATAGATACAGAGAAAGTCTTTTACAAAATACAACATCCCTTTATGATCAAAACACTACAAAAATATCACAATAGATGGAAAATTCCTGAAGATAGTAGAGTCTATATATAGCAAACCTACAGCCAACATCATACTCAATGGTGAAAAATGGAATCATTTCCCCTCAGATCAGGTACTAGACAGGGCTGCCCACTATCACCAGTACTATTCAACATAGTGCTGGAAGTTCTTGCCATTTCAGTCATGCAGGAGCAAGGAATTAAAGAAATACAGATTGGAAGAGAAGAAGTCAAACTCTCCTTATTTGCAGATAGTTTACATAGAAAACCCTAAAGAATCCAGCAAGAAGCTTTTGGAAATCATCAGGCAATACAGTAATGTGTCAGGCTACAAAATTAACATGCAAAAGTCAGTGGCATTCCTCTATACAAACACTAAGTTGGAGGAAGATGAAATCTAGAAATCAATTCGTTTTAATATAGCAATGAAAACAATAAAATATCTAGGAATAAACCTAACCGAAGAGGTGATAGAATTGTATACTGAAAATTATGACTCACTACTCAAGGAAATAGAAAAGAGCACAAGGATTGGAAAGATATTATATGTTCACGGTTGGAAGAATTAACATCATTAAAATGAATATACTACCCAGAGCCATATACAAATTTAATGCTATCCTCATCAAGATCCCAACAACATTTTTTAGGATAATAGGTAACAAATGCTACAAATGTTTATCTGGAGCCAAAAAAGACCTAGAATTGACAAAACAATCTTGAGAAGAAAGAACAGAACTGGAGGCACCACACTTTCAGATCTCAAATTGTATTATAAAGCCATTGTCTTCAAAGCTGTTTGGTACTGGAACATGAATAGACACACTGACCAGTGGAATAGAATTGAGACCCCAAAAGCAAGCCCCCACACCTATGGACATCTAATCTTTGACAAAGTTGGCCAGATTATTCAATGGGGAAAGCAGAGTCTCTTCAACAAATGGTGTTGGAAAAAATGGGTTGAAACATGCAGAAGAATGAAACTGAACCACTATATTTCACCAAATACAATAGTAAATTCCAAGTGGATCAAGGACTTGGATGTTAGACCACAAACTATCAGATAATTAGAGGAAAATATTGGCAGAACTATTTTCCGCATAAATTATAAAGACATCTACAATGAAACAAATCCAATTACAAAGAAGACTAAGGCAAGTATAAACCTGTGGGTCTACATCAAATTAAAAAGCTTCTGCACAGCAAAAGAAACCACTACCCAAACAAAAAAGACCCCTCACAGAATGAGAGAAGATCTTTACATGCCATACATCAGACAAGAGGCTAATAACCAAATATATATAAATAGCTTGCCAAACTCAACAACAAGACAACAAATAACCCCATCCAAAAATGGAGAGAGGACATGGACAGAATATTCACCATATAAGAGATCAAAAAGGCCAAGAAACACCTGAGAAAATGCTCCAAGTCTTTGATTGTCGGAGAAATACAAATAAAGACAACAATACCATTTTACTCCTGTGAGAATGCCCATACATCAGAAAAGTAGCAGCAAGGAATGCTGGAGAGGATGTGGGGTCAAGGGAACTCTCCTTCACTGCTGATGGGAATGTAAATTGGTCCAACCTCTGTGGGGAGCAGTCTGGAGATCTCTCAGAAAGCTAGAAATGGACCTACCCTATGATCCTATAATTCCTCTCTCCTGGGGTATATCCTAAGGAACCCAACACACCCATCCAAAACGATTTGTGTATACCCATATTCATAGCAGCACAGTTTGTAACAGCCAAAACCTGGAAGCAACCCAAATGTCCAATAACAGATGAGTGGCTGAGCAAGTTATAGTGTATATACATGATGGAATACTACTCAGCTATTAGAAATGGTGATTTCATCTTTTTCAGACCATCTTTGATGGAGCTTGAAGAAATCATGTTAAGTGAAATAAGTAAGAAATAGAAGGATGAATATGGGATGATCTCACTCTCAGGCAGAAGCTGAAAAACAAGATCAGAAGAGAAAAAACAAGTAGAACCTGAACTGGAGTTGGTGTACTGCACCAAAGTAAAAGACTCTGGGGAGGGTTGTGGGGAGAGTACAGTTTCAAAAAGGATGACAGAGGACCTATTGGGGGTTGTATTGCTATGTGAATAATTGAGAAATGTTGTGCATGTACAAATGATTGTATTTACTGTCAAATGTTAAACATTAATTCCTCAGTAAAGAAATTTAAAAAAAAAAGCTCAAATCAAGTTACCCATTTTTAGTTCTTTCCAAAGCCTTGGAATCTTTGCCATCATAAAGGCCAATATTTAAGGTCTTTATAATTAAGATAAAATTACCAACAGTTTAATTATTTAAATTATTTAAATTATTTCGTTACTATGTTGCTCAGAACAATACTCAATATTTGCTTCTTAATTGAAGTTGTTTTTTTTTTTACTGTGTAGATAAAAGCAATATAAATCTTCTTGGAGGTGTGACCAACACCACTAACTGTACAAAATCCAGAGTACTATGTAATAAGCGCTTAGCAAACAGATGGTTAGTTTAAATAACTTAAGAAGCTATGTGTTTTATGTTAAGAAAGACATTTAATACCTGGGATAATTATGGATACAGTGCTGCCTGACACACTGTAATTTATGCTTCTATTTTCATTTCTTCTTTATTTAAAGAATTAGGTTCCTTTGCATGAGGTGTTCCTTGTACCTGAGACTATTATGCAAAGTATGGCTAAGCTTAATTTTAATATTTAAAAATACTTTTAGTAAAAACCATCACTGTAATTTGTACATTTTGTAAGGAAAAATGATAATTCTGATAGATTTTATTAGTAATAATAAAGATAAAAATTTAAAGTACTAGGATATGTCATACTTTGATAAGTATGACAATACATTACAATTCATTACTGCACAAATAGCATGCTTTTCTACTCATTATATTTGAACATATGACAACTGGAAATTAAATTAAGGAATATTTTATAGTCCTAAATTAATCCAATTTCTAGTAGTAAGTTCACATTTTCTAATAGCATCACCCTCTCTCATTATGCAAATATAAAAATTATATGACATAATCTAACACTTACTGATTCTATTTGCTTTTTGTCCCAGACTGATAAATGCTATAAAAACTTAGTATTCAAGGTATGAATATCAAACAATTTTAATTCTGGGAGCAACTAAAGACAAAAGTAGGTTTGTTGAACTGTTGATATGAATAATGTGATCTATAATACTGAGGTGAATTACTTATACAAGGAGCAATCACATTTAAATTTTTAACATGCAACCCCCAAACTTTGTTTTACTAATTGTGGCACCCCTGATTTTTCCAACCAACTGCTCAAAAATTTGACATAATTATGAAAAAAAAGTTTAACAAAGTTTGAATGGGGAGTTAATTTAGGAAGACTAATAAATGGATAGGAACTATGAATCTTAACAGAATAAACTTCAGCTCCTTAATAAATTTTCTATCACGTGAGTTTAAGGATGTTTGAAGTTTCATTCGACATATAGTCCTAAAATATTAAGAGCTTTGTGAGAAAATAAAATTCCCCAAATTTGGACTAGTTCATTGAACTAGAGAAGATGTCTTAGAAACTAGATAAGATGAAATTACACTAATGCACTAATTGTTTCATCTCCACACCTGGTGGATACATATGTTTATATTGAAACTGCATACCCTGTAACCCCTGATTTCTCAGCTATATGTTAACTTGTCCACTTGGCTTCTGTAAACACTGTTTGCTTCCTCTCTGGAATATAAAAATGAAATTCCTTGAAACTTTTACCCCAAAGATAAATTAACAAGGACATGCATACCACCCCAATCATGCAGACCTCGCCTCCACTTTTCCCTTTAAAGGTGGGTGAATTTCAAGCCTGGTTATCTCAGAGCGATGAGACTAGATTTGCTACGGGCCTGGGATCACTCAGCTGAGGTTTGTCTTTGTCTTTTGTCTTTTGGTGTTGTCTCTTTGTAAATATGTGGACTGGCCTTATTTTCACTCTTTCAAACTTAAGAATATATTCCTTGTACTTCACTTATATACTGGAGTCCTGTTAGTTTGTGTGGGTTTGGATTAGTTGGCCTCACTTTTGTCTTTGTTTTTTTTATTTTTTATATTTATTTATTTATTTATTCCCTTTTGTTGTTTTATTGTTTTGGTTATTATTGATGTCATCATTGTTGTTTGATAGGACAGAGAGAAATGGATAGAGAAGGGGAAGACAGGCGGGGTGGGAGGAGATAGACAGACACCTGCAGACCTGCTTTATGGCCTGTGAAGTGATTCCCCTGCCGGTGGGGAGCCGGGAGCTTGAACTGGGATCCCTTTTGTTGCCCTTGTTGTTTTTTATATTTATTTATTTACTTATTCCCTTTTGTTGCCCTTGTTGTTTTATTGTTGTAGTTATTATTGTTGTCATTGTTGGATAGGACAGAGAGAAATAGAGAGAGGGGGAGAGAAAGACACCCACAGACCTGCTTCACCACTTGTGAAGTGACTCCCCTGCATGTGGGGAGCTGGGGGCTTGAACCGGGATCCTTATGCCAGTCCTTGTGCTTTGTGTCACCTGCGCTTAACCTGCTGCGCTACTGCCCGGACCCCCCTTGTTGTTTTATTGTTGAGCACTATAATGTGAGCACTTAAGGTGCACCACCACCTTACCCTTTATTCATTTACTTATTTATTTATTGCTTCCAAGGTTATTACTGGGGCTGAGTATGTGCACTATGAATCCACTGCTCCTGGAGGCCATTTTTTCCCATTGTTTTTGGATAGGATAGAGAGAAATTGAAATAGGAGGGGGAGAAAAGACAGGCACCTACAGACCTGCTTCATTGCTTGTGAAGTGACCCCCCCCCCCACACACACACACACACACAGGTGGTGAGCCAGGGGCTAGAACCCAGATTTTTGCATGGGTCTTTCTTCCTGACACTATGTGCACTTAAACCAGTGTGTATTTTCCAACCCCTCCCACCTTCCCATACTTTTACAGTCCTCTCAGTCGCCTCACTTCTTTCCCTACCAGGCTATTTCCCAGGTTACCACTAGTGCAATCTTATTGATGTGTTTATGACACTCCTTCAATATCCCACACTAAACAAAGTCATTCCTGTCAATTGAGTAGATCTTTGTAATACTTGCTTATCCTGATCCCTCTCTGTATGGAAGATCATGGAATAACAACATTGTATTATAATATTGATGAGGAAAAGAAATCCCAGTAGATTGAATAAGAGTATATGTACCCACTTCCATTGCTATACATTTATTTGCTTAAAGTCACAGTGTCCAAGAATCTATGGATGAGGCGAGGTGTTACTATACCAGCTGTCAGTATGAGTCATCTGAGAAACTGAGACCCAGAGGAAATTCAATGTGCAAAGTATTTATTGAATACGTATGTCTGTGAATAACAAAAGGGAGATGGAATAGGAGAATTTGGAGAGGAAATTTAGGTCATCAAGTGAGTCTGACATTTATGAAACTACCAAACGGGGCCTGGGTGGTAGTAGCATGAAGTGCAAGGATGGGCGCAAGGATCCTGTTTCAAGCCCCTCAGCACCCCACCTGCAGGGGGGCCATCGCTTCACAAGCTGGTCTGTAGATGTCTTTCTCTTCCTCTCTGTCTTCCACTCCTCTCTCGATTTCTCTCTGTCCTGTCCAACAATAAGGACGTCACTTACAATAATAATAACAACAAAGGCAACAAAAATGGGAAAAATTGCCTCCAGGAAGAGTGGACTCATAGTGCAGGCACTGAGCCAGCAATAACCCTGGAGGCAAAAAAATTTTAAAAAAAAAAGGAAAGAAACTAGCAAAGGAAGGAATGATGATTTGATTGAGTAGAAAGAACCTCAGAGAGTGTTACAATGAGCAAGTCCCATCCAGACATTTGGGGAGGCCTGGAGCAAATATGGCCCATTTGAAGAGGTGCAAATTAGGCAGGAATGATTCACCTCTAATAGTCTCCCTCTGAGTAGAGGTATTGCTGACATTATTGACAAGGAACAACTTTGGTAGAACAAGGTCAGTGTGAGCTCTGTTTATTTATCTGAAGGTGCAGTTGCCTAAGGCAAGTTTTTATCTTGCTGGGTGGTCTGACTGGTGCACTCACAAGTAGAATGAAAAAAACAAAAAAGCACCAGCTCTCTGATTTTCTAGAATAAGAGAAATGCAAGTTTCTGTTTCAGCTCTCTTTCAATAAATATGTGATGAACACAAGTCACATGATATTTCTAAAAGCATATTTCCTCATATATTACATAAAAGCAATGCTACCTGTGTCATAGTATGTGATTATTTAATATATAGTATAATCCCTCATTACACTGCATGATGTCTGGTCACATTGTAGTTTAAAAAAAATGGGAACCCGGATGGTGTCACACCTGGTTGAGTGCATGTATTACAATGTGCAAGGATCTGGGTTCGAGCCCCTGGTCCCCACCTGCAAAGGGAAAGCTTTACGAGTTGTGAAGCAGGGCTTCAGGTGTCTCTCTGTCTCTCTCCTTCTCTATCAACCTCCTCCCTCATGATTTCTGACTGTCTCTATCCAATAAATAATAAATAAAAAATAATAATAAATATAAAAAATGTCACTTATGGAAACAACAAAGTAAGTTTTGTGATTTCCCATATGTGCGACTCAAGTCTGAGGCTCTGGTACCCCACATGGGAGTATTGCAACAATCATGGAAGCTTTGATGCTATGACATATTTCCCTCCCTTCTCTTTCTGACTCTATTTCTATCTCTTTTCAAAAGTCACCCAGGAGCAGTGAAGCCCTAACAATGACAAAAAAATAAATACGTGATTTTATCTTCTTATCAAATTCTTCTCGACCCCAGTCTGCTTTAATTAAATTTGCATTTTAATTGTGGCTAATAATTGTTTTCCTTAAAAAATATGTAGTAATGCATTTCATCCTGTCAATATTTAGGAAAAATAAATTCATGTTGTCAAGAATTTGTCACAGTTATTTCAAATTAACACACATAGAAATTAGGAATTTGAATGTTTATTATGGAGCTGTGTTCTTTCCCTTTACTTTAAAATTTGAGTTTCAGATTTATATATATGTACATATTATTCTTTTTTATTGTTGTAGTTATTATTGTGGTTTTTATTGATGTTGTTGTTGGATTGGAAAGAGAGAAATGGAGAGAGGAGGGGAAGACAGAAAGGGGGAGAGAAAGACACCTGCAGACCTGCTTCACCATCTGTGAAGCGACTCCCCTGCAGGTAAGGAAACTGGGAATCAAACAGGGATCCTTAGGGCGGCCTTTGCGCTTTGTACCACGTGTGCTTAACCCGCTGCGCTACTGCCTGACTCCCCCGACTTATATTTTTACCTTTTTATATGAGTTTTTTTTTTCTACTGTCTTTAAGTCACAATAATTCTAATACTGTTAGAATGCATATAAATCTATGGATTATTTCTAGATTCCCTAAGCATATGACATTTTCTCTGTGTTTATTGTATAATTTAAGTATAATGTAAAGAATTTAGTCTGTTATAAATATGAGGACTTTTGCAGGCCTGTACAGAATTACTTCACAAAGTCTATTATAGGGAAGCAGGTTAGAACTGCTTGTCAATTTCAACTCCATTAAACAATATAAGAGGAAAACTCCAACTGATGACCACCAAACTATTAATATTCCAATATTCCATCCTCATTAGTAATTTATTAAATCCTTTGTATATTGATGTTTTTGTTAAAATATGATAATGCATTTACCTCATCTTCCTTTTTCAGGTATCTGTCAGTACATTAAAAAATCAATAACAAGGTGTTAGTGAGCATAAATCAAACCACCATCCACTGCAAGGAAGCAAAAGATGTTTATTGACGAATTGCAATCAGGGCCGAGATGGAGACTGGCCGCAGTCTACCAAGCTCGACCCCGAACAGGGCTCAAACCACACAGTTTATAGGAATTCAGACTACACTCAGGGAGGGGGAGCACATCACCTTGTCAACCTACATCCAATAACAGGCTATAGCAAACACAAAACCCAATCATTTCAAACTTAGCAAAAGCATGATCCATTCAAAGCAAAGCGTGGGCTAGTTTCAAATATAGTAAGATCATACAACCAATAGAATTCAACCAGGCAGGGTCGCCACATCCTCCTGCCATCCGCTGTGACCACCCATCCGGTAGACAGCACACCACAAAGTCTGTGCAAAGGTCCTGATAAGGCTTGTCCCCAGGCAGGGTCCTTCGAACAATGGGTGGCCTTCACTGATTAGATCCTGTTTATTCAAGGGGGAAGGGGCAAGGAATTTTCCACTTCACTCAGCAAGACAACTTAACTCTAAAGAAAAAGGAACTTAACACTTAAAACCTAAAAAGAAACTTAACCAAGAAATCTACTTAATAAATCATTAATATTTAAGAGGGGGTTCCAATGTAACAGCATGTTATTGCCTGTCACACAAGGGAGCCGCGCGGTAGCGCAGTGGGGTAAGCACAGGTGGCACAAAGTGCAAGGACCGCCCTAAGGGTCCTGGTTCGAGTCCAGGCTCCTCGTCTGCAGGGGTGTCGCTTCACAGGCCGTGAAGCAGGTGTGCAGGTGTCTAACTTTCTCTCTCCCTCTCTGTTTTCCCCTCCTCTCTCCATTTCTCTCTGTCCTATCCAACAAAGATGACATCAATAACAACAACAATAAAAAGACAACAAGGGCAACAAAATGGAAAATAAATAAATTAAATAAAAAAAAAACTTTAAAAAAGCAATAACACTAGCTCTCAGGATAAAAAATAAAAATAACAAAAATAATAATAAAATAAAAATAAGCAATAACACTAGCTCTCAGGATAAAAAATAAAAATGCTTTATCAGTAAATAAATAAATACTGGATAAGTGATGTCACTGAAAGAAGCTGTGGCAATCATGCAGTCTAACACTCCTCACCTTACATATGTTTAGGAATTTGTCTAAAGAGAGTAAAACATGCATTAAAATGGGTTGAAACCTAAGTAAGATTTTCAACCCATTTTTTGTGTGTGCTTCTGGTAAATCTTTAGCATTGTGTACATACATTTGAAAAATACAAAGAAACACAGACGTTCTGAATTTTCCTATAATTAATCAATATGAGTTTTTGTGATTACAGTTTTAACAAAAAACAGGGTCATCTAAATAGTCTAGTGTGTTGCACTGAGAAAAGAGGGAATGACAAAGAGATAATTATTGATCTGTGAGCCTTAAAAATAATTTTAAATGCCTGATCTCATTTTATCCTTGAAGTAACTGTCTGAAGTTGTAGGACTTATTCCTTCCCAGTAACAGGCCAGGTAACTAGATCTCAGAAGACTAAGTGGTTTATACAAAGAGAGTTTATGGAAGCAGATTTTTGTATGGTGTCAAAACCTTCCCTCCTTCAACACTTCTGGAAGAGAACTCATTCAAACTAGAACAATCATCCTCTGATCTCTGACAATGAACAGTGTCATGTTTGATACCGTACACAGTAAGTGGTCAAGCTAGAACACAAATGCAGGCAGTCTGGTTCCAGAGCTGTTCCTTCCTCTTCTTTTCCATTTCTCTTTTACCAACTAACCAACCAACCAACCAACCAACTAACCAACCAACCAACCAACCAACAAAACATGGTTTTACTAATGTATTTTCTACTGCCTTCTTATGTCAAATAATATCATTGAAATGAAATAGAGAAAATATGGGAGGGCTGGGGAGACAGCATCATGGTTATCAAAGAGGCTTTCATGCCTGAGGCTCCAAGGTCCCAGGTTCAATCCATAGGTCCAGAACCACCATAAAAAAGAGCTGAGTTGTGCCCTGGCATATCCCTCTCTCTCTCTCTCTTTCTCTCTCTCTCTCTCTCTCTCTCTCTCTCTCTCTCCACCCTCTCCTTTTTCCCCCCTCTCTCTCCCTAACCCCCCTCTCTGTATTTCTCTTATTAAAATAATTCAAGTATTTTTTAAAGAGAAAGTATGGGAAAGAAGTAAGCTACACTTTAATTTGGGCACACACATGCCATTGACTAGTTGGTTAATGTCTTATTCTAATTAATTATCATATTAGCTATATTCTAATTAATTACAGAACATGGTGCTGCTCTCAGTGATTATTTAAATGATTTGGAGACTCTTTTCTTTAACAATACTAGGTATAAATATAACCATATCTGATATGATATAGTACTTGTGTAAATTATTTAAGGATTTATTTATGAAAGAACCAGTGACAAAAAATTTTCACTTCATGCTTAATAATTCAAAGCTATATCCATTATACCACCCCCTAGGCCCCAGTACATATGTAAATTCACTGTAAGATCTAACATCTTCTATGTATTCATTTTTTAAAATATTTTATTTATTTATTTTATTATTATTTTTTTTTTCCCACCGCCCAATCTCCATATCCCACCCCCTCCCCCGATAGCTTTCCCATTCTCTATCCCTCTGGGAGCATGGACCCAGGGTCATTGAGGGTTGCAGAAGGTAGAAGGTCTGGCTTCTGTAATTGCTTCATCGCTGAACATGGGCGTTGACTGGTCGGTCCATACTCCCAGTCTGCCTCTCTCTTTCCCTAGTAGGATGGGTCTCTGGGGAAGCTGAGCTCCAGGACACATTGGTGGTGTCTTCAATCCAGGGAAGTCTGGCCGGCATCCTGATGACACCTGGAACCTGGTGACTAAAAAGAGAGTTAACATACAAAGCCAAACAAATTGTTGAGCAATCATGGACCCAAAGCTTGGAAAAGTGGAGAGGAAGTATTAGGGAGGTACTCACTGCAAACTCTAGTATACTTCTGCTTTCTTACTTTGGTGCCATACTCCAAACTCAATTTCTGCTTTGCGTTTCTACTTTTTTTTTTTTTTTTACATGCATAACATTCCCCAGATTCCCATTTAGCAATACAACCCCCACTATTTCATTCATCATTTTTCATGGACCTGTATTCTCCCCACCCACCCACCCACCCCAGAGTCTTTTACTTTGGTGTAATACTCCAATTCCATTTCAGGTTCGACTTGTGTTTTCTTTTCTAATCTTGTTTTTCAACTTCGGCCTGAGAGTGAGATCATCCCATATTCATCCTTCTGTTTCTGACTTATTTCACTCAACATGATTTTTTCAAGGTCCATCTAAGATCAGCTGAAAACGGTGAAGTCACCATTTTTTACAGCTGAGTAGTATTCCATTGTGTATATATACCACAACTTGCTCAGCCACTCATCTGTTGTTGGACACCTGGGTTGCTTCCAGGTTTTGGCTATTACAAATTGTGCTGCCAAGAACATATGTGTACACAGATCTTTTTGGATGGATGTGTTGGGTTCCTTAGGATATATCCCCAGGAGGGGAATTGCAGGGTCATAGGGTAGGTCCATTTCTAGCCTTCTGAGAGTTCTCCAGACTGTTCTCCACAGAGGTTGGACCAATTGACATTCCCACCAGCAGTGCAGGAGGGTTCCTTTGACCCCACACCCTCTCCAGCATTTGCTGCTGTTACCTTTTCTGATGTGTGACATTCTCACAGGAGTGAAGTGATATCTCATTGTTGTCTTGATTTGCATTTCTCTGACAATGAGAGACTTGGAGCATTTTTTCATGTGTTTCTCAGCCTTTTGGATCTCTTCTGTGGTGAATATTCTGTCCAATTCCTCCCCCCATTTTTGGATGGGGTTATTTGTTGTCTTGTTGTTGAGTCTGGTAAGCTCTTTATATATGTTGGTTATTAAACTCTTATCTGATGTATGGCATGTAAAGATCTTCTCCCATTCTGTGAGGGGTCTCTTGATTTGGGTAGTGGTTTCTTTTGCTGTGAAGAAGCTTTTTAATTTGATGTAGTCCCATAGGTTTATACTTGCCTTAGTCTTCCTTGTAATTGGATTCGTTTCATTGAAAATGTCTTTAAAATTTATGCGGAAAAAAGTTCTTCCAATATTTTCCTCTAAGTATCTGATAGTTTCTGGTCTAACATCCAAGTCCTTGATCCACTTGGAATTTACTTTTGTATTTGGTGAAATACAGTGATTCAGCTTCATTCTTCTGCATGTTTCAACCCATTGTTTCCAACACCATTTGTTGAAGAGACTCTGCTTTCCCCATGTAATAGTCTGGGCCCCTTTGTCAAAGATTAGATGTCCATAGGTGTGGGGCCTCATTTCTGGGCTCTCAATTCTATTCAACTGGTCAGTGTGTCTGTTCATGTTCCAGTACCAAGCAGTTTTGATGACAATGGCCCTATAATATAGTTTGAGATCTGGCAGTGTGATGCCTCCGGTTCTGTTCTTTTTTCTCAAGATTGTTTTGGCAATTCTAGGTCTTTTCTGGTTCCAGATAAACATTTGTAGCATTTGTTCTATTCTCCTAAAAAATGTGCTTGGGATCTTGATGGGGATAGCATTAAATTTGTAGATGGCTCTGGGTAATATATTCATTTTGATGATGTTAATTCTTCCAACCCATGAGCATGGAATATCTTTCCATTTCTTTGTGTCTTTTTCAATTTCTTTGAGTAGTGACTCATAATTTTCAGTATACAAGTCTTTCACTTCTTTGGTTAGGTTTATTCCTAGATATTTTATTGTTTTTGTTGCTATAGAAAAAGGAACTGATTTCTGGATTTCAATTTCTTCTAACTTAGTGTTTGCATAGAGGAATGCCACTGACTTTTGAACGTTAATTTTATAACCTGACACATTACTGTATTGCCTGATGATTTCCAAAAGCTTCTTGCTAGATTCCTTAGGTTTTTCCATGTATACTATCATGTCATCTGCAAATAAGGAGAGTTTGACTTCTTCTCTTCCAATCTGTATTCCTTTAATTCCTTGCTCCTGCCTGATTGCTATGGCAAGAACTTCCAACACTATGTTGAATAGTAATGGTGATAGTGGGCAGCCCTGTCTAGTACCTGATCTGAGGGGAAATGCTTCCAGTTTTTCACCATTGAGTATGATGTTGGCTGTAGGTTTGCTATATATAGACTCCACTATCTTCAGGAATTTTCCATCTATTCCTATTTTTTGTAGTGTTTTGATCATAAAGGGATGTTGTATTTTGTCAAAGGCTTTCTCTGCATCTATTGATATGACCATGTGGTTTTTGGTCTTGCTTTTGTTGATGTGGTGGATCACATTGATTGATTTACGTATATTAAACCAACCTTGCATGCCTGGGATAAACCCCACTTGGTCATGATGGACAATCTTTTTGATATACTGCTGTATCCGGTTGGCTAGAATTTTGTTCAATATTTTCGCATCTATGTTCATCAGAGATATTGGTCTGTAGTTTTCTTTTTTGGTTGTGTCCCTGTCTGCTTTTGGTATCAGGGTGATGTTGGCTTCATAGAAGCTGGCAGGGAGTATTCCAGTGTCTTCAATCTTCTGGAAGACTTTTAAAAGTAGAGGTATTAGTTCTTCTTTGAAAGTTTTGTAGAATTCATTTGTAAAACCATCTGGTCCAGGACTTTTATTTTTGGGAAGATTTTTGATAACTGTTTCAATTTCATTAGCTGTGATGGGCCTGTTCATGTTATCCACTTCCTCTTTACTTAGTTTTGGAAGTTGGTAGGTATCTAGGAAATCATTCATTTCTTCCAGGTTCTCTAACTTGGTGGCATATAGTTGTTCATAGAAGCCTCGCATGATATGTTGAATTTCTGCAGTGTCTGTTGTGATATCTCCTCTTTCATTTACTATCCGATTTATTTGGGTCTTCTCCCTTTTTTGTTTTGTAAGTCTGGCTAAAGGTTTGTCGATTTTGTTTACTCTTTCGAAGAACCAACATTTACTTTCATTGATCTTTTGTATGGTTTTCCTATTCTCAATGTTATTTATTTCTGCCCTAACTTTAGTAATTTCTGTCCTTCTGGTTGCTTTAGGGTTCCTTTGTTGTTCTTCTTCTAGGTCTTTAAGATGTGCAATCAGGCTGTTTATTTGTGCCTTTTCTTGTTTCCTAATGTGTGCTTGTATAGCTATGAACTTCCCTCTTAGGACTGCTTTAGCTGTGTCCCAAATATTTTGATAGCTTGTGTCTTCATTTTCATTGAACTCTCGAAACATTTTGATTTCTTCCTTGATTTCCTCTTTGACCCAGAAGTTGTTAAGAAGTGTACTGTTGAGCTTCCACATTTTGGCACTGTTACTAATCTTTGGTTGATTGTTAAGTGTTAGTTTAATTCCACTGTGGTCTGAGAAGATGCTTGGGATGATTTCAGTGCTCTTGAATAGGCTGATGCTGTCTTTGTGGCCTAACATATGGTCTATCCTTGAGAATGATCCATGTGGATTTGAGTAAAATGTGTATTCCAGTTTCTTGGGATGAATGACTCTGAAAATGTCCAATAGTTCTAGTTTATCTATCTCTTCATTTAGCTCCCTTATGTCTTTACTGATTTTCTGCCTGGATGATCGGTCAAGTTGAGATAGTGGGGTGTTGAAGTCCCCTACTATGATTGTGTTACTGTTAATATATTGCTGTAGCTCTTTCAGTAGAAGTTTGATGTATTTAGATGGCTTCTCATTGGGTGCATAGATATTAATAATTGTTAAGTCCTCTTGATTGACTGATCCTCTGAGCATTAAGTAGTGTCCATTCCTATCTTTTTTAATTTTATCTATTTTAAAGTCTATCATGTCAGATATGAGAATAGCTGTTCCTGCCCTTTTTTGTGGGCCATTGGCTTGAATGATAGTTTTCCATCCTTTCACTTTAAGTCTGTGTTTGTCTTGTTGCGTTAGGTGAGTTTCCTGTAGACAACATATTGTTGGGTTGTGTTTTCTGATCCATCTTCCTACTCTGTGTCTTTTAATAGGTGAATTCAGGCCATTCACATTTATTGATATCAACGATTGAAGATATTTTAATGCCATTCTTGTAGAGTTTTAGAGTGTTTTGATATATGTTCTATTTGTGGTGGTCTGGTTGTTTATAGGAAACCTTTCAGAACTTCTTTCAAGGCAGGCTTGGTGATGGTTGCTTCCTTCAACTGTTGCTTGTCTGAGAAGGTTTTGATGCTTCCATCTAGTCTGAATGACAATCTAGCAGGATATAGTATTCTTGGCTGAAAGCCTTTCTCATTGAGCACTCGATAGATATCTTGCCATTCTCTTCTGGCCTGTAGTGTTTGTATGGAGAAGTCCGCTGCTAATCTTATGGGTTTTCCTTTGTAGGTGACTCTTTGTTTTTCTCTTGCAGCCTTGAGGATCCTTTCTTTATCCTTATTCCTTTCCAATCTAAGTATGACATGTCTTGGTGTCTTTAGGTCTGGGTTAATTCTGTTTGGGACCCTCTGGGCTTCTTGAATCTTTATGTCTTTGGTGTTGTCTAGACTAGAGAAATTTTCAGCTATTATGGCCTGGAGAACGCTTTCTTCCTCCCCTTCTCTTTCTTCCTCTGGTAAGCCAATAATGCGTATATTGTTTCTTTTGAAGTCATCCCATAGGACTCTGTTGTTGTTTTCAGCATCTCTTAATCTCTTTTTGAGATCTCTTACTTCTTTTTTAGTTGTCTCTAATTCATCCTCAATCTTGCTAATTCTGTCTTCAGCCTCATTGATTCTATTCTCTCTGCCCTCTACTGCTTTCTGGAGTTCATCTATTTTGTTGCCCTGCTCTGATACTGTTTTAGCTTGTTCAGCTAGTTGCCTTCTTAGCTCAGCAATTTCAGCTTTCAGCTCTCTAATAACCATGAGATTATTAGAATTTTCTTCCATATTCTCATTTGTTGTTCCTGCAGTTCTGATTACAATTTTTTCAAATTCTTTACTCACTCCTGTTATTATTTCCTTAGCTAATGTTTGGATGTTGAACTCGTTGTTTTGTGCTTCGCCCTCTGGAGGACTTTTAGCTGGACTCTTGTCCTGGTTCGAGTCTCCATTATTTTTTCTTGTTGTTTTAACCATTTTATATAAGTTAACAGTTTTTTCAATCCCTGAGTTGGAGTTCAGTGGTGTAAAAGCCTTTTTTTTTTTCCCCTGTAGGCTATGGTAGCCTGAGGGCTTTTAAACTATCAATAGGCTTCTTGGCTTAATCAATGACTCCTGACCAAGAGATAAAGCAGGGTGTGGCAGAGATAATCCAGTGGTTATGCAAAGAGACTTTCACAGTCCTTCAGCTATGCCACCGAGGTATAGGTCTTCTCCTGAGTTTCCCGGTTAGATCTCTGTGCCCTGGTGTCCCTCCCTTTTGCTGCTCCAGATTCTGAGGGTAGTAGCAATGGAGACTCAGAGTTGTACTTGGTGAGTCTCTGGGGAGTCCTTTCCTCCCTTCAGCTGTCCCCTTGTTGGTGGAGCAGACTGGAGGTGGTGTCTCCACTGACAAACTGTCAAACTGTTAGCAGTCACTTAATCTCTCCTTAGGCCCCTCTCTCCTCTCTGTCATCAGCCATGCGTGTTTGTACTCACGGGTGATTTACTGGGTTTCTGTGGTCATTCTAGTCCTGTCTTGTTTCGGTCCGGGTGGTCTCCTTTGGTATTCCTAGTTGATCCGGGAGAGGAGAGGAGAGGAGAGAAAGCGATCTGCTGCTCGTAGCTCCGCCTCCGGAAGTCGAATCTATTTTATTTATTTATTCCCTTTTGTTGCCCTTGTTTTTTTATTGTTGTTATTATTGTTGTTGTTATTGATGTCATTATTGGATAGGGCAGAGAGAAATGGAGAGAGGAGGGGAAGACAGAGAGGGGGAGAGAAAAATAGACACCTGCAGACCTGCTGCACCACTCATTATGCATCCTCACAGATGGGGAGCACAAGCCCGAACTCAGACCCGTGTGTAGGTCCTTGCACATAATACTGGGCTTGAATATTTTAAGTGCAACATGTGGGTAGTACTGATACAGCCTTGAAGCAGAACAAATCCAAATGAAGCAAATATGCTACTTAGAATCACTGTGCATATTGAAATTCAGGCCTGCAATGATGGACAGAGTTTAAATAGGATCTTCTCAGTTATCAAGTCTTCAAAGGCTTGAATATTTTAGGAATGTGTCATTGTTTCAAATATAAAATTTTCATTCACTCAGTATATTCATTTTAATTCCAACTCTTCATACATTGTGTGCTTTTCATTTAGAATACTATCCTGTTTGAATCTTTAAGCATGCATTTCTGAGCAATAATTGCAGTGCTAGACAATTATGCCCTTTGGTGTTCAAAGACAGACATCATTTCATGAGTAATTCATGTATACAAAGTGAATTGTTTTTATAGTGTAGTAGGATTAATCTTAGTGGGGTTAGCTTGGCATGTTCTATGAGTTTAATTATTATTAATCTGGATGAATTTTAACTTTTAAATGTTAATTTAACTTACCGGGTCTCCTGCCTCATTAATCTCTTCAGTAATGCCACTTAGGATAAAATGGCTCATCAAACAATAGAGAATCATTCATAAATAAGTGAAAGTAGACTAGCAGGGACACTGATGGCTCATAGGATTCAAAATCTCTTTCACTTCTCAACATTCTTTATCTTTGATAATATTAGTCATTTGGGAAAATTTCCCACTTCATTAAAATATAATTATGCATGAGCCTCTTCTTTACTAACATGGACTCAAGTCATGTTACAGACTTTCAATCTTTCTCCCTATCGTCAGTCTCAGTCTTCTGCTCCGTCCTCCATCACAGCTCCAAGAACAATTGATGGAAACACTCAGCCAGTGTGGGTATCAGTCAATCCATGTGACTTTACACACACACACACACACCACTACACACACACACATACACACACACACCACTTTCCACTTTGGATATAACAAAAAATATATATATAAAACTTCACTTTCTTCCTTTTGAGAATGGACATTTCACAGACCTGCCAAATCTAAAATAAAGTGCTTGAAATAGAATCTTGAAATGACAAAGTATAACAATAAAGTAGGCTGGTAAAATTATTAGGATCTGACTTGTGGGTTAGTGAAATAACTTTCTTGGTTAGTATGCTGCTTTGCCAAATGCTCAATGGATACTTGAGACTGACCCCCACAGCATTGAAGAAAGTTTTGGTTATATATGTGTTCTCTCTCACTTTCTCTCTCCCCCTCTGAAATAAGTAAATGAATAATAAATAAATAAAAATTAGAAGAAGCTGATGGGAGAGATAGGAAGAACACTCTGAGGGGGCTATGATATAATGAAATTATATGCATAGGTCAATGATTGTACTATAAAGCATTAAGTCCCTCAATAAAAAAATAAAAATATAAAAGTAAATAAAAGGAGGTAACCTGTTTCCTAATCTCAAATACACATTTCAAAGTCCACTGGCATATTTTGCATATAATAATTTGTTGTTAGGAATTATGTTTGTCTACTTCATACACAAAATACAAACTCTTTACTCTAGCCTTTCAATGTATCATTATATACAGTTTATATTTGAGAAATTCAAAGATCAAATGACCTTCTCACAATAAAATAAATGGAAGTGCCAAGACATCTCATCATCAGATATGCTCCTGAAGTAAGCATCTTTTCCTCTGTGCTTCCAGCACCATCTTTTCCTTAGATTTCTGTTACTACTATTATTGCAGTTGACTCAAGAAAAAGGACATCAGATTACTACAAATGTTTTGTTACATACTTAGTATAAGAAAGAGCTATAATTTTATTTCAATCATAGCATGTTTCAGTGATGATACATAAATCATAGCAGCTAATTATCATATTAGCATATAATCCCTTTTTTACCTTTTGTTTTCTTTTGCTTCATTTTATAGATGAGAAAAACAAGACTAAAGGAAATTAGTAGCTTGTTATATCTTAAATTAGGCACCCAGCAAGTAAGATGTGGCAGAAATGGATTTCTAACCCTAAACTGTTTACCACTGAAACTCTCATTTTTAGTCATATTATTATTGTATGAGAGTGCTGTCAAAGTCGAGCCATCTATTGCAGTTGTTAAGCTTATTAGGACACTTATATTTTTTTATTTTTGCTGTTTTAATTAACCCAATACTTGAACTATGAAGATTGATAAACATCTTTGTATGAATCATCTTATCCTGATTTTCTTTAACTGTAGTCACACTGCCAATTCCTTATGGCAGACTGTTACAGTCCCAGAGAGACCCAGAATTGCTTAGCACTTACTTCACAGAGCCTACCTACCTGAAGAGCTGATGATTTACATTGGCAGGCGGCACAGAGATTCTGTTGGACTGTTGAGTCCAATGAGAGGTTGAACATAACCTGCTCTCACAAATTATCTGTATGATTTGATATCAGATTATGATATCTGAAACCAGAATATGTCCTATTTTTACTTTACAAAATTAATGTGATTATAAATCTTAGAATCTTTTTTGATTGATATACTGGGCCTTAGATAAAGCATATAATTTTATTTATTGATCCATTCTTATTATGATAGAGTCATAAAAAGAGTTGGGGGGGAGAGATGGGAAAAGAGAAAGATACCTATAGTCTGCTCCACAACTTCTGAAGCTTTCTCCCTGCAGGTGGGGACTGGAGACTAGAAAACAAGACTTTGTACATGGTAACTTGTGTGCTTTATTAGTTGCACCACCAGCAGACTCCACAGATACAGTCTTTTTTTTTTTTTTTTTTTTTTTTGCCTTCAGGGTTATTGCTGGGGCTGTTGGCCTGCACTGTGAATCCACTGCTCCTGGAAGCCATTTTCCCCATTTCGTTGCCCTTGTTGTAGTTGTTATTTTCATTGTTGTTATAGCAGTTGTTGTTGGATAGGACAGAGAGAAATGGAGAGAGGAGGGGAAGACAGAAAGGAAGAGACAGAGATAGACACCTGCAGACCTGCTTCACCCCTTGTGAAGCGACCCCCTGCAGGTGAAGAGCTGGGGACTCCAAGTTAAGCCAGCCCCTGCATAGCATATACTCTTTAGTTAGAAATGCAAGACTGTAGATTAGCATTTTTAGAATTATAAATGATATACATAAAAAAGCTGTTGTAAAAATCTGTGCAAGTTTTCACAACTGGAAAAAAACGTTACTTATTATTAATTAAAAAAAAAAGAAAATGGTTATCTTTTAGCAAGGTGACAGTGTTACTCTTCCTAACTAGGGCAGCTATGGAGAGGTTCATAAAACTTGCCTCAGAGTTCATGTCACCTAAACTATTCCTGTCTACTGACTCTCCTTTCTGGTCTGATCTTTGAGAATTAGAAAGATTCTCTATAGTAACTGACTCCATGACAGCATACCTTCTACAGTTCAGGATTCTCTTTATTTTGTTATCTTCTTTAATTTCGGTTCTATTTCTGTGAGATTGTAGAGTCAGCTTAATGTTGCAGAGAGATCTGAACATTTGTTATAATGAATGAATTTACAGTAGTGTCCTGTCCTCACCATAAATACATGGTGACCAGTAGGATGGTACAGTGGTAACACACCTAATATGGTTCTTAGTTTCTGGGTTTTGACCACTGGCACCACCAATCCTCAGAACTCATGGATGCTCAGGCTAAATAAGTAAATAAAGCTGTGAAAGTTAAAACGGACTAGTGCATATCATATTGTGTTGTCACAACAAAAGACCTTAGAGATTATCTCATTCTGTTTACCTCCTTCATTTTATAGATGAGCAAAGTAAGTGGAAGAAGGAAAAGATCTTATTTAATTTCACAATGCTATTTATGACTAAGTAGTATCTTGTCCTTTCATTGTTTATTTTCATGGCTAGAAGAAGAATGGCTCAACCATAGATTTTGTAATGCAGGGCAATCAAAAAATCATTTAAATTCTCATAGTGAGTTTTTAGTGGGTGAATGTGTATGCTGTCTCATTCATTTTTTTTTAATTATCTTATCGAGGTTACATTAGTCTAAACATGTTATTCTTATACCATTGTACAGAATTATAATTTGACACAGGATTGCCAATAATGTATTTCTATCCAACACTGTACATAACTTTTCTCTCCATTCAGGAGTCTGTACTCTATATCTAAGTGGTTTTTTTTTGCTTATTTTATCACTTTGTTTTCTATATTTGACATAAGTAAAATGATATGGCTTTTGTCTTTCTCCCTCTAACTACTTAGCATAGTACCCTCAGATTTCTTATATGGTATCAAATGTAGAAGTATTTAATTTTTAGCTGAATAATATTTCACTGTATGGACATATGAGCACCAAATTAGCTTCTTTGTATAGTATAATCTGAACTTTCAGAAAAGGTAGACATAGCCAGAAACAGCTCACAGCCTAGAACTTGCATGGATTCCCAGGTTCAATCTCTTGATAGTGCATATTCCAGAATTGAGTGGTTTTGTTACCCTTGTTGTTTTATTGTTGTAGTTATTATTGTTGTCGTTGTTGGATAGGGAGAGAAATGGAGAGAGGAGGGGAAGACAGAGAGGGGGAGAGAAAGACAGACACCTGCAGACCTGCTTCATTTCTTGTGAAGCAACTCCCCTGCAGGTGGGGAGCTGGGGGCTTGAACCAGGGTCCTTAAGCCAGTCCTTGCTTGGAGCCACCTGCATTTAACCCACTGTGCTACCACCCGACTCTCAGGAGAATATTTCTATGAAAATATTCTTCAAAGTAGCTTTCCCTCAACTTCAACCATAACTGAGAGTACCTTGGGTCTCTTATAGATCTTCTTGGGGCATTTTCTTAGGAAAACAGAATTTTCCTCAGTTGTAAACTGTGTCCTGTAAATAGTCCCATGGTCTCCTTTGACTGTATGTCAACTTTCATTCTTATTCTTCTTCAAATATTTGTTGTTTGAGAAACAGGATTGAGGAATGCAAACAGCATTGTTTAAGTTTATGTATGTCACTTAATATTCACCCATCTGTCTGGCTTCACTTCCTGCTTCTCTATTATGCAAATAAGGCTGTCAATTAGTAAGGAAGATGGCAGGACATTTAAAGAGTCTTTTGTTGGGATGTGTTTGCAATACACAGACTTTTTGTTTTCTTTCCCTAGGAAAGATTTTTGTGTAGCTGACTCTTAAGTATGAAAAGGAACATAAATAACTTTTAGTTACATCAGTGTTGATCTTTACATCCAAAACACAGGCAAAATACTCTGAGAAGGCATGCGTTTTATTGTAGTCTGGATATATCTCTGTTCATAGCAAAGAAACAACAACAGTGACAGTTGGCTCATGATCCAACATTAGCTAGCTTACAATGAGGAGTGTACAGTTTTCATAAATCCAATGCCATTTGTATATAACAGACTCAAAGATTGCCAAAACTAGCTATGAATTCAAACTATTGCCATTTTCTGGCATAAGCTTCATGGAAAACTAGAAAGTTGGGGCTTGTAGAGTCTCACAAATACTGTTCAAACACAAACTTTGTGATGCTGACCAGGTCTCATATTTCCTAAACCATTTTCTTTTTTTTTTTTTATAATTTAAAAAAATTTTTTTTTAATTTTATTTATTCCCTTTTGTTGCCCTTGTTGTTTTTTTATTGTTGTAGTTATTATTGTTGTTGTCATCATTATTGGATAGGACAGAGAGAAATGGAGAGAGGAGGGGAAGACAGAGAGGAGGAGAGAAAGATAGACACCTGCAGACCTGCTTCACCACTTGTGAAGCGACTTCCCTGCAGGTGGGGAGCCAGGGTTTGAACCGGGATCCTTATGCAGGTCCTTGTGCTTTGTGCCACCTGCGCTTAACCCGCTGTGCTACAGCCCGACTCCCCCCTAAACCATTTTCTATCTTTAGAATTGACCTACTATCTCCTCTAGATGTACCTGTGAATATGAAACTAAATTACATGGAAAGAACTAAAAGTTGTTTTGATTTCTGCCATCCTGACCATTGGTACTGTCAGTCTGTTATTTCTTTAATCATTACTATTTTATTTTATTTTATTTAAATACATCTTCATTTAAAAATTTTTGAATATATTTCTTATTATTATTGGATAGAGATAGTCAGAAATTAAGAGGGAAAGAGATGATAGAGGAGAGAGACAGAGAAACAACTGAACTCTGTTTCACTACTTGCAAAGCTTTCTCCCTGCAGGTAGGAACTGGGGCTCAAACCTGCGTCCTTGTGCATTATAAGATGTGTACTCAAGCAGGTGTGCCACTGCCTGGTCCTAAACTATATTCTTAATTCATTTTGTTTTATTTTATTTTGTTTTTCATTTTTCATTTTTCATTTTGAGAGTGGGTATGACAGAGACAGATAGAGAGAGATCTGAGGCACTGTTTATCATTTGTGAATCTTTTCCTTGGAAGTAAGGACCTGGGGCTCAAGGCCTAGATCCTTGAGGCCCATTTACAGCACATATGTATTATAGTTACTTCTTTCTTGAAATTATGCTATTGTGGTCACATTAGTTGGGGTCTCTAATAATCAATTTTTTTGTAAAATTTTCAGTAAAGTTGGAGATCAATTGTAATGTTAAATACAGGAGGTAAAAACTATGCAGTGCCTGTCACTATACAAGCCATTATACAAGTGTCATTACAAACTTGTGAAACTGGTCCTTTATTTATTTTTCTCTTTTGTTACCCTTGCTTTTTTTTTTTTTTGTTTATTTTTGTTGTACTTATTATTCTAGTTGTTATTGATGTCCTCGTTGTTAGGACAGAGAGAAGTGGAGAGAGGCGGGGAAGACAGAGAGTGGCAGAGAAAGATAGACACCTGCAGACCTACTTCACCACTTGTTAAGTGACTTCCTTGCATGTGGGGAGCCAAGGGGGCTGGAACTGGGATCCTTACATCAGTCCTTTATTTGTGCCAGGTGTGCTTAACTCCCATTATTTTCATTGTTAATAGGGATTTCTCCTGTGTCTACTATCATATCAAACTCTGCAGTTAAATAGCCAAAGGTCTAATTAAATAAGGCAGAGAAAATAAGCAAATATTTTAATTTTTTATTTGAAAAAAGATTATTATTGTAATAAATATTTCTGTAGAGTTCTGTTAAAATATGAGACAAATGGTTTTCTTTGCTTGGATACCAGGAAAGGTTACTGAGAAATGAGGTTATTCAAGTGACCTCTTAAAATATCAAAGAATTAAAAGTAGAAAGTAATAGAAGAGAATTCCAAATAGAATATTTGTCATGAAGTGCTATTAAACAGAGCTTATTCACAACATGGGGGGGTATGTTAATGTGCACAGGGAAAGCCAATAGATGTGATTGAAGAGAGTAAATGGATGAGTGCTTGCAGTTTTTTAGAATTTGACCATATATTAACCTTTTAGATAAGTTAAAAAAAAAAAGTGATCCTCACAAAAATATTGGTAGATTCAAACCTATACACACATATATGCATATGTGATCATATCTTAAAGGTCCCAACTGATCCAATTCCAATAAGGAGAAAGAAAAAAAAACAGATCTAGAGAGCTAAGTAATTTATTATCTTCTAATGACTTATTTGGTGATTAAATTAGATAATTAGTTAGCCCTAATGTAACAGTGAAGGAATTTATTACACAAAACATAAAATGTTGAATATATTTCACTATAGCATAGTTAAACAATAGTAATGCACATTCTGTGTATTTGAGGGTCAATTACTTTTTATTTCTGTATAGAAGCAGTGAAGCAGCAGGTGTGGATGAAGCATGTAAATAGCCTATATTGATGTCAATTTTATTTTTATTTTATTTTTTATTGGGGAATTAATGTTTTATATTCAATAGTAAGTACAATAGTTTGCACATACATATATTCCCCAGTTTCCCATATAACAATACAATCCCCACTAGGTGTTCTGAATCCTTCTTGGACCTGTATTCTCCCTCCACCCACCCCAGAGTCTTTTACTTTGGTACAATACGCCAATTCCATTTCAGGTTCTACTTGTGTTTTCTTTTCTAATCTTGTTTTTCAACTTCGGCCTGAGAGTGAGATTATCCCATATTGATCCTTCTGTTTCTGACTTATTTCACTCAACATGATTTTTTCAAGGTCCATCCAAGATCGGCTGAAAATGGTGAATTCACCATTTTTCACAGCTGAGTAGTATTCCATTGTGTATATAGACCACAACTTGCTCAGCCACTCATCTGTTGTTGGACACCTGGATGTCAATTTTAATTATGTAGCAAAAAAGGAGAGGAGAATGACTAGCTTGAGAAAATGTTCATCATAGTTTCAATTTTAATTATAATTTTTTATGATCTTTATTTATTTGTGGGATAGAAACAGCCAGAAATCTAGAGGGAAGGGGAGATGGGGAGACAGGGAGACATATGAAGCACTGCTTCATAACTCTGAAGCCTTTCCCTCTGCAGATGGGGACTGGGGGCCCGAACCCAGGACCTTGTACGTTGCAACATATTTTCAATAAGTAAATAGATGAATGCATAAATAAGATGGAAGATGGCTTGGTAATATTAGATTTAAAAATAGAGAGTGGAATCTAGTGGTTAGAAGAAAGGTGATAAAATAGAGAGGAAGTAGCGAAGGGTACAAATATTCCGCAATAAATTGAATGAAGTATGCAGATCTTCTTTTTAAAATTTTTTATATTTATTTGCCCTTTTGTTGCCCTTGTTGTTTTTCATTGTTGTAGTTATTATTGTTGTTATTGATGTCATAGTTGTTAGATAGGACAGAGAGAAATAGAGAGAGGAGGGAAAGACATACAGGGGGAGAGAAAGATAGATACCTATAGACATGCTCACTTCCTTAGAAGTGTCTCCCCTGCAGGTGGGGATCCAGGGGCTCAAACTGGGATCCTTATGCCAGTCCTTGTGCTTTGCGCCACCTGTACTTAACCTGCTGCGCTACTGCCAGACTCACTTATTTATTTATTTATTTATTTATTTATTTATTTATTTATTTAGTTATTTAGTTAGTTAGTTAGTTAGTTGAGACAGCCAGAAACTGAGAGGAAGGGGGGGGGGGTATAGAAATGAAGAGAGTGCTGGGTGGTGGCACACCTGGTTGAGTGCTCATGCTACAGTGCACAGGGACCCAGGTTTAAGCCCCGGGTCCTCACCTGCAGGGGGAAAGCTTTGCAAGCCGTGAAGAAGCCAGGTCTAGAACTAACAATAAATCCTATGCAAAATCATATCACAGTTAGATCCCTTTTTCAGTGATCACACATCTCTACTTTTGTAGGAGAATAAAGTCTATCAAATGATTAGAAATAACTAAAGCAGTTAAAAAAAACATAAGAATAAAGAGTAGAATTTTTGTCAGCTTAATTCTAAACAAAACTTGCCACAGTGTTAGAAAACTTTCCACATTGTTAGGTAGAACACACATAAGGAAATGCAAGAAGGAAGAAAGATGAAATCAGTGTTGTTTGGTCATTATTTGGGTATAGCAAAGAAAAATGAGAATCTTGTATATCAAAACAGAAAACTGTATATGATTTAGGTTTTCAGCAGTTCTGTTTATGGAAGGAGGAAAGTGATATCAGAAAATAAATGTTTTCATTTTCCTATCATGAATTATTTTTTTTTACTTTTATATATTAAGCTGATGATCACTAAGCAGTAATCACAAACAGAACATGAGAGTTAAGCTATGTCAAAATTACAAAGATGACTTTGTAGCTGGTGGTGTGTCACTAAGGAAATAGACACTTTAAGGTGCTGGGGCTGTGGTACAGCTAGTTGAGCACACAGGTTTCAATCCCCTGCTCCCAAACTTCAGAGTGGACACTTCACAAGGGGTGAAGATTACTACAGGCATCTCTCTTTCCCTTTTTATTTCCCCTCCTCACTTGATGATTTATATTTGTCCTATTTAATAAGGAGTTGGGGGGGGTTGGCTTCTGGGAATTGCAGGTTCATAGTGTCATCACTGAGCCCCAGCCATAACCTGTGGCAAGAGAGAGAGGGGGAGAGGGAGAGGGAGAGGAGAGGGAGAGGGAGAGGGAGAGGGAGAAGGAGGGAAGGGGGAGGGGGGAGGGGGAGAGAGAGAGAAAGAGAGAGGAGCAAAGAGGATGGAGAATACTGCTTGCAGGCTGGGAATATGGCTCAAAGCATAGACAATACTGAAACAAGCCAGCTTAAAATGAGACAGGCAGCAGGACCAGTGTTCAGTTGAAAATAATTTGGGTAATCGGGTTTTCTTAAATTAAACTTGTTCATTCCTCCTAATACAAACAACACAAATCAAACCAAAATAAAACACAAAGTAGCTTTTAGTACCTCTTATAAAGGGGCCACATATTCTTTCAGGTCAGAGACATTGTGAAAGAGAGAAAGACAAGAACAAGTTTTGCTCTTTGCAGTGAGATCCTGGGAAGAATCTGGGTGGCATACGTAACAAAGTAAGGGCCCTCCCAAGTGAGCTAGTCAACCTACGTGGCACTATATATTTCAAATAAGTATATTCACCAGGTAGCCCCAGGTTATAATTTATCAATATCCTATAAATTAGTGCTACTTTACATGTATGTGTGATACTTATACTAGAAGTGTACGAACAATCATGCGGTATCCTTTCAGAAATATGTTTCCTAGTTAAAACCCCTAGTCATGTGGATTTCCAGTTCTTATTTTAGATGAATTTATTATGACTCTAATATCAGAGACAGTAATGGTTAATCGTGGTATTCACTTTTGCGCATGTTAATGCAGACCTTTGGGGGCAATCATTATCTGTCTACATATCAGACTTGATACATAGCTATCTATAAAGACAATTACTTAACATACACTTCCATTTATAGGATACTGCAGAATTTATTATAATAGAGAAAATTTGGTGCTGAGGAGATAGCATAATGGTTATGTGAAAGACTTTGAGCTGAGGCTCTGAGGTCCTAGGTTCAATCCCCAGCATTGCCATAAGTCAAAGCTGAACAGTACTCTGGTCTCTGTATGTATATTTCTTTCTGTATCTCTCTTATTAAAATAAATGAACAAAATATTTTAGAGAGAAAATTGGGGAGAGGGATACATTCTTGGGGGAAAATCACAACAGTCTGTCTTTGCTAGGATCCCCGATAAAGATCAAATCTAGAGTTGATAAATTTCCATTAGCCTTGAGATGTAGGCTTCTTTTCTTCCCCCTAATCAGTGAAAATTGAAGCTGCCAGACTGAATTTAGACATATATATATATTGCTATCCCAAAATTTAGAACACTATAGGTAGAGGTGTCTGGGCAGCAGGGAGCACTGGTCAGCCTTTATCCTCATTCACTTCTCTGTCCAATTTATAAAATATTTGGTCAGGGTCTACAATACTTGTGACAAAGAAGGTGCTTCAGTTAAGCCTTTTTAAAAGGGATGTCTAGCTGTTAGGTTTTGGAAACTAAGAAGTCAGAGGTGAGGTTGACAGGTGGTGTAGGGGAGAAATAAGACAGACCTGACAGTTTATTTTTAAGCATTTCAAACTTTGAGGGATCAATTTCCTGAAAGGGTTTCCTTCTGATTGTTCTTTTGAAAGTAAGAACTGCCAGGGCTACAACAAAAACTTGACACCTATTCAGTTCTACACTTAGAAAAAGCTAAGAGGGAAAAGAAAGGCTTTCCATTTTTTTCTCCTTTCTATGTATTGTGGTGTTCAAAGTAGTGAATAGTGGAGATGGTCTTGAAAGGCATATTCCATTATATCTGTTGCAAAGTCTCAATGAGCCTCAATGAGTAGGGAGAGACAGGAAGTAAAACTTTTTTTCCCTCAAATAGTAGAGTATGAAGGTGCAATCCCATATAAACAGAACTGGGCTATCTTATCTGGGTGTCAGTTCACATAATGAGAAAAAAAAAAAACTTTGTTTAAGTTACTGCTATAATATGCTTTATGCATGTTAACATTACATTTCCAAAGAATGCATTTGCTTGCTATCATTTAACCATTAGGAATCAAATTTGGAAGCTACTTTCAGGCACTGACCTGAGTTAATCAACTTTCCAGGACAGTCTCTTCATATTTGATCTGACCACTTAGAAAATGCTTTCATATATTGCATGGATAAGATGTAATGTATGATAAATTTTAAGTATCTGTTAGGTACTCTAGTAGATTTTTTTTTTTTTAGGAGACAGACATATGAAATTGTGTGTAGGAGACCAGCTTTAATGATAATTACAAATTCACTAAAGATTTGATGAATTGAACTTCTGTAATTTTTCCATTTATTATTATTATTAATTATGCTCTTTTCTCTATTCAAGTTGAGCACACATGTGAAATATGATGCTAAAATAGGCACAGGACTTTTAGAACTGGAGGAAGCTGGAGTTCAAACTTAACTGATGTACATTAAGTAGAGGCTGTGCTGGCTTACAAGGGTATAGAGGCAGATAAGAGATTCCCTGCCTTTTAGGGTTGTTCCCAATAACAGGAACATAAAGATAGATACTGCTATGTGTAGATGGTTAGAGATCAATATAGATCGCTAAATATCCAAGACATAACTGATAACTGCCAGTGTCCATTGCCTGAAAGTTCACATTGAAAAGACAGTCTTGTGTAAAAGCATGCATGGGTCCTGTTAAAGAATTCACTGTTGAAAGCTCTGGCTAATTTGTATCGTGTTGATAACACCATATTTACTGCTATAATCCTTGAAAAAGAATAGCTCTAGTACAGTTTGGTTAACGAAACCATATACTTCTCTTGGACAGTGGACTAAGTATTTGTGGAGTGACTAAATAGATCAAATAATGAATGCTGAGGCTAAAAATGCACCCAGATGCTGAGAGAAGTAGGTCTCACTGAAATCGGCTGCACATAATTAAATTTCCTGTCTGCAACCCAGGGCTAATTAAGTCATTCTCTGAGGATTAGATCCAGGGGAGTGTGTGTGTGTATGTGTGTGTGTGTGTGTGTGTGTGTGTGTGTAGGGGAGTGTGTGTGTGTGTGTGTGTGTGTGTGTGTGTGTGTGTGTGTGTTGATTGTTATGCCCTAGGTGATTCCAATTTTGAGAATCTCTGGGCCAGTACTAAGGATGTTTCTGGAGCTATAAGTTACCTATTACCTGGAGGTCTTGTTGAAATGCAGATTCTGATTCAGCGGGTGTAGCATGGAGCCTGAACTTCTATGTTTTTTATGAACAACAGGTGATGTTTATGCTACTTTTGTTTCCAAGTTACTACTTGTCCATATTTATTGAAATTCTTCAAGTTCAATAGGTTGAAATAATCTTATAATTTTTCCATGTTTCTTTTTATTTTCTCAAGAAACTGATATATGGATATATAATGAGTTTTTTAGAATTCAGTACTAGAAACTAAGGGCATGACCATTAACATATTACAAAATGTCAAGCCCTAAGATTTCTTTGGAGTATTAGAATTCAATTTTCTTTATATAGAAGTGGGTGCTTTAAATTACTGAGTTTATATAATTTTTTGTGAAGGTACCTGTCTAGAAAGGCTTTGTCTTGGGACATCACCAATTCCAAAAAGACAGCTAAAACTATCTCCTACTAATGCCTCCACATAATGTGGGATTGAGAATTTTGATTGAGTAAAAACTGTAGTGTCTGGAATCAGACTATTTGAACTCAAATTCTGCCTCACAGAACAATGAACAAGAAGACCTAGCTTCTCATTTTCTTTACAACGGAGATATAAATAGGATCTATTGCATGTGGTTGCTGTGAAGATTGAATGAGGTGGCATTTACAGGCACTGAGAATAGAGTTTGACTGTCACCAACCCTGGATATAATCTATTCCAGCCTTACTTATGTCAGAGAACTGAAATGGAAACAACCCAGCTTTTCACAAAACATTAGCCATTTTGAGAAGTTTCAAATATGGCCATTATTAGTAAAGGTCAGACATCCCCTGCTTCCTTTTATCTTCTCATGAACAGTTAACAATTCATAACTTGACGGAGTCGCTTTATACTTAAAGTGTATGTTTATTAAGCACCTATTGAGTGGAAGTCATTGTTCTAGAAGCTGGTGGTACAATGGTGAACAAAACAGTCCAGAAACCATGCTCCTATGAAGCTAACATTCTAGAAGAGTTATATAACAGTGAGATCAAAGGAAAATATACAGTAAGCTGGGTAGTGATAATTACTACCAAGAAAATTAAAGGAAGGTGATCGATAAGAATTCTCTGAAGAGGGGGGAGGTATAGTTTAGTGGCTATGCAAAAAGACTTGCATGCCTGATACTTTGAGGTATCAGATTAACTAACACTGCCCTTAATAAGCCTGAGGTGAGCAGTACTCTGTTAGGTCTCTCTGTAATTTTCTCTCTCATTAAAATAACATAAATAAAAGGCAAGTGTTCTTAATTAAGATTGCAGCATCTTGTTCTGTGTACAAATGTTCATGTGTTCACAACTGACTAATTTTCTTTGCCTATGCATCCATGAAAAGAGAAAGTAACCAGCCTCTCATATTTCTCTATAAAAGAACATTGTAACTGCATAAGTAAGCAAATCTGCCTTTTAAGCCAGAAGCTGGAGAGCAGGACAGAGCATAGGTTAGAAAACCCCCTAAAAATGTGTAAATACAGCAGATGTAATAGCAAATTAAACTTTTTGGTCAATTTTCCTTACTTTCAATCAGAAGCTACCTGAGGAAGTAACCTCATTATTTTTGTTCATAAAGAGCAACTTCAGGCCTGGGTGGTGGCACAACAGGTTAAGTGAACATGGAGCAAAGACCAGCTCAAAGATCCCAGTTTGAACCCAGGCTTCCCACCTGAAGGGGGGTTGCTTCACAGGCAGTAAGGCAGGTCTGCAGGTATCTATCTTTGGAGGTTGGGTGGTAGTCAGAGGATCCTGATTCTAGCCCCTGGCTCCCCACCTGCAGGGGGATTGCCTCACAAGCGGTGAAGCAGATCTGTAGGTATCTATTCCCCCCCTCCCCCGCCGTCTTCCCCTCCTCTATTTCTCTTTGTCCTATCCAACAACAATGGCAGCAATAATAATAACAATGATAAACAACAAGGGCAACAAAAGTAAAAATGGTCTCTAGGAGCAGTGGATTAGAGTGCAGGCACCTAGGACCAGCAATAACCCTGGAGGCAAAATAATAATAATAATAATAATAATAATAATAATAATAATAATAATAATAAATTGCAGGCTAGTCGCTCCAGGTCCCCTGCCCCTCTGGCCAGCAGAGGCGAGTGTCAGAAGACCCCCTGGGAGTCCTGCTCCCAGTGTCAAGGGCAAAGTGCTCAGAGAGACAAGCTGTCAGCTCTGGGAAAGTCTCAGTGAGGCAACTCTTTTATTGAAAGAGAAATCAAGTACATATACCCCTTACCCATGGAGAAAGTCAAGGTAATCATTAACCCAAACACAGAGCAATACAATGCATAGCTGCACTTTGACCTACAAACTATTTGATCACAAGTTAAGAATTACCATACAAGGTTTGATCATAAGTTTCACAAAACATAGTTCCCCAGGGGGTAAATTGCAGGCACCTCAGGGCGAGGGGAAGAGGGTAGTTGAGCAAGAACATATGTGGTGGCTTTCAAGTTAGGCCAAACACAATGTACAGTAATTCATGACTTTTGTTTTAAAGGGAGAGGAGGAGCATTTGCAGAAAGGTAGCCCCCATTCTGGAGAAGGCATCCATCATTAGTTCAGGAGGTCAGGGGAACCTGCCCTTGTCACCACCTGAAGGGAGAGTTGGGGGTCAAACTGCTTGGACCTCATGGAAACAAGTGCCTGGTATTTCCAAGACAGTGGGCCCCATCCTCCAACAGTAAATAAATAAATAAATAATTTATTTCAAGAAGATAATCATGTTTTATTAGCTATTCTATTACAAGATCTGAAGAAAGTAATTAGAATCTGAGAGCAGAGAGTTCGGAGGTAGGACAGTGAGTTAAGCACAGGTGCTACAAAGTGCAAGGACTGTATAAGGATCCTGGTTTGAGCCCCCAGCTCCCCACCTTTAGGGGAGTCACTTCACAAGCCATGAAGCAAGCAGGTCTGCAGGTGTCTATCTTTCTCTCCCTCTCTCTGTCTTCCCCTCCTCTCTCCATTTCTCTGTGTCCTATCCAACAACATCAATAATAACTACAACAATAAAACAACAAGGACAACAAAAGGGAATAAATATTAAAAAAAAAAAAAGAATCTGAGAGCAATGTTTTCAAGTTCTTAAACTCAGCACATGTAAGTTTTTCCTGCTTGGTAAGTCAAACTAGTTTTTTTTTTTTTCTTTAAACCTAGAGACTATTATAGTTATTCTGAAATTAGATTAGATATTATAGTTATTCTGAAATTAGATAGTTATTCTGAAATTAGATAGATAGATGGAACCAAAGCAATTTATAGCAGGGATATATATGATGTGTATATTAAATTTCCTCCAAAATTAATTTGAATATTTCTGAAGTTGTGCCTCATAGTAAGTAACAGTTTACCAAGTCTCCGTCTCTCATGACACATGAGCTACCACTGATTTTATTAAATCTCTGATTCCTTATAAATTAAAATTTTTGCACATCAATATACATGACAACTAGAGCATAACTTTTTAAAAAATCGTATCTATTGGACAGAGACAGAGAGAAATTCAGGGGGTAGGGGAGATAGAGATGAAGAAGAGGGAGACACCTGTAGCCCTGCTTTACCACTCCTGAAGATTTCCTCTGCAGGTAGGGGTGGGTTTTGAACTTGGAATCTTGAGCATGGTAACATATGCATTCAGAAAGGTGCACCAGCGCCTGGCCCCTAGAACATAACATTTAAGACTTTCAAGTAATTGATATTAAAAGTTGAAATCTAAACTAGCTATGTGACTTTAACAAATCTGTTAGCCTCACAATCTTTATCTTCACTATCACAATCTTTATATAGAATATATTATCACAATAATTCCCAGTTTATGAGGCTATTGAACAATTACGGAAAAAAATATATACATAATAGATTATCAGTATGTAAGCTCATATTTGATTCTTTTTAAAATTAATCACTATCATCATAACTATCAAAAACAAGTTAAATCAAGTCACTTATACCTCCTTTTATATCAAACCATATGCTTAAACACGTTATTCTAGACTGATCATGATCTGAGCCTTAACTCCTTTTGCAACCACATTTTACTTACTACTTTCTTTGCTTTTTCATATCCTCAAGCCAAACTGAGGTGAATTATATGTAATGAGCCATTTTGATGAGGATAATTCAGCTGCAAAATGTCCTTCCCCTTCACTGCTTCATCTTATTACTACCTATTCTCTGAAAGAGTTAACATGCCATCTTGATTGAGTTAGCTTTCTGGATACCAATAATAGAATTTAGTATTCATTTAGAAGAAAGAAAGGAAGAAAGAAAGAAAGAAAGAAAGAAAGAAAGAAAGAAAGAAAGAAAGAAAGGGAAAGAGAGAGAGATTACCAAATTGAAAGAGTGGAATTAGACTAAGGAAAGAATTGGAATCAAGGTCTTAATAGTTGGCTGAAATTTTGTATTCCCACCTCTGCTTTTCTCTTTATTATGATGCATTCTTCTTGCTTTTTTTGATTTTTTCCTAATTTTCTCTTACTTTGTAAGCTAGTCCGTGCATTGCCCAGAGATCCATAGGGTTAGATTAAATGGGTTCATTTGTACTTAGAGATAGATTCAAATTGTTTTAATTACAGTTAAATTATTGCAACTTTGGCTCTGAACTGCCCAACTTGGGTTTGGTTAGTTGGGGGGTGGTGGCTTGAGATTGGTACTTTCATTTTGTATTACCTTGACTGAAAAGAATTCATCCAAACAGAAAGGGTATATAGCAAGCAGATAAATTACTTATAGCTGAATAGGAGCTAGATATATATAATAAAAAGTCCCTCTGACCTATGGAACATAAAAAATAACATAATTATTCTTTATGTTCCAGGCAGTATTTTAAATTCTCTAAGTATGTTGTCTCCTTTATCCATTAGATATTAATAGAAACTTGAACACAGTCACACAATTGGTAGAAAGACAAATTAAACAAAGAACATGCTCATGACATTAACTTGCTTTGTGACTCTACTATGTGTATTTCTGGAAAAATTTCCTCCAAGGTTTCAGAAGTCTAAATGTTCCCATTTATCTGTTTTTGTTACATATTATGTTTTTTTTGTGTATTTTGTCACTACTAGTTGTTCATATGGCTAAACTATCTTTATATATTACAAGAATCTTAAGAACAGGAACTTTATCTTGTTGATCATTATACCTTCACTATTTCACATAGGATTTGTAAGGGGTTGTTTATAAAAGGAGCTTTGAGTGAGTAAGCAAATCTTTAAGGTCTTGCCTAACTGGTTTTTGCATACTTTAATATACTTTATTATATATTTTCTGAGCACAAGGACCTAAATTAATTAATTTATAAGCAGCAACTATATATATATATATAGTTAACTTCTCTTAGACTGCTAGATACAATCCCACTAGTCAGCCTATTCTTTCATAGAGAACCTGGACTTCTTATGTAGCTAATATACCATTCAAAGTTATTTCTGACTGCAAAACTGTATTCGTTAGTACTATTCTTTAACTCCCTCCCAACAAATGCTGGTTTTTTACCATGAACTATGGTATATCAGAGATGAAAATCTGAGACCATAGTCCTGAATTCTAATTATTCTGATTAATAAGATGTTAACATATATGTTACTGAAATCAGAATTTTTGAATTCTAGTAAATGTGAAAACTTTCACCTAAAAATATAATTAAGATTGATTTTAATTCTTGGCTTTTGCTTTTAAATATTCTTAGTCTGGAATATTAAGCCAGCTTTCCAACTTTTCAAATTACTTTCCTAAAAAACAGTTATCTTAGCATGTCAAAGCAGGGCACTTCAAGAATCTAGTTCAAAATACAATTTTGCAATGTTTTGATTAATGAATTGCATTTGAAAAAACCCAAACAGAATTGTAAGCAGACAACTAAAATTTAGTAATTGTGATGTCAAACTAGAACTTGTTTTTAGTGAAGTTTAGGAAGATGACCAACATGGCATTAATAGAAACACAAAGTATACAACTGATGATTTAATCTATTCTCCTCCCTGTGAATATGTTTTACCTCATAATAATCAGTCTATATTTTCCAAACTAGTGGTTTTCTTTTACACTATTAACTATACAGAAACTCTAGCATCAGTAATATATTTAGTCATTCAACAATTATTTATTTTGCTGTAAATTACAGTCTCACTTATTTGACCTAACAACTTCTCTTTCCATTTTTTTATTGTTACTTTTTATTATTAGTGATTTTATAATAATAAACAAGATTGTAGGATAAGAGGGGTACAATTTTATATGATTCTCATCACCAGAGTTCCATATACATCTCCTCCATTGGTAGGTTCCCATTGGTAGGTATGGAGCAAAATTCCTCATGAAGTGCAGAAGGTGGAAGGTCTGGCTTCTGTAATTTCTTCTCCACTGAACATGGACATTTGGCAAGTGAATCCATACCCTGAGTCTGTTTCTATCTTCCATAATTGGACAGGGAACCAAGGAGGTAGGGTTTCAGGACACACTGGTCATCTCCCCCAGGAATTAAGGTTGGTGTCATGGTAGCATCTGCAATTTGGTGACTGAAAAGCATTAAGCTATAAAGCAGAACAAAATGTTTAATAATCAGGAACCTAAAGGAAAGAGTATAGGAGTAGAGCAGATGAAATTTGGGGTCTTCATGTTGGAAGAAGCTTGGAAGTTTGTTTTAGATATACTCCAAGGGGTCCATGACTTCACTGATTTTTGTTTGAGCTTGAAAGTTAACATGCAGGTTTGTTAAGAGTATAGTCTGATAAGATGGTGTCAGAGTTGAGAATTAGTTGATTTCTTAATGCATGTAGAATAATCCAAGTTTATTTCATATGGATGGTAAATTGAAAGCAAAGTTCATTAAAAGACCATGTCTTCTGTAGCAAAGAAATATCCTTTTTGTTATGCATCAAGTGTTTTTTTTTTTAATGTGGCTTCTCTGTACTCATGGACACATTTGTCTAATGGTCTACTTTCAATATCATATTGTACTTATTATTATTTTAAATATTTATTTATTTCCTTTTTCTTGCCCTTATTTTTATTGTTGTTGTAGTTGTTATTGTTGTTGATGTCGTCTTTGTTGGACAGGACAGAGAGAAATGGAGAGAGGAGGGGAAGACAGAGAGAGAGAGAGAAACATAGACACCTGCAGACCTGCTTTACCACGTGAAGCGACTCCCCTGCAGGTGGGGAGCCCGGGGATCCAACCGGGATCCTACATCAGTCCTTCTGCTTTGTGCACACTGTATTAATTATTACAACTTAATTAGTGATGATATCTAGATGAGTGTTTCCTACAGATTGTTTTCATTATGACTGCATTGCTATTTGTACTTGCATTAACATTTTAAATCAGTGTGCTAATCTCAAAATAAATTTATGAATTTTTGTTTAAAATGTTATTTACCCTATCAAATCCTATTTGAAAAAATATATATATATATCTTCAAAGTAGGATTTGAAAGTAGACCAGTTTGAAAGTAGAAAGTAGACTTTATATATATGTATATATATATATATCTTCAAATATATATATATATATATATATCCTGAAGCACTGGATTTTCCAATACATGAATAAAATAACATCTGCATCTGTTTGGGTTTCCTTTATCTCAACCATGACTTATAGTTTAAATGTTTTATTTTCACTAGGAATTTATAGCTCCAAGGCAACACGTTTCCAACAACAACAAAAAATACAAAGAGAGAGAGGGAGGAGGGCAGGAAGAGGGAGAGGGAAAGGGAGAGGAAGAGAGGGAGAGAGGGAGGGAGAGAGGGAGAGGGAGAGGGGGAGAGAGAGAAATAGAGAGAGGGAAAGAGGGAGAGAGAAGGAGAGAGGGGGAGAGAGAGACAAGCACTGAAACTTGCTCAAGTGCAGTAGGGCCAAGTTCACACCTGGGTACTTGTTTTTTAGTGAGAAGGTTTCTTACATTTTTCTTTAAGTTTACTATAAGGTATTTATTTTTAAAAATAATAATCTTCTTTCTTTTTTACTTTATTTCTTTTTTTAAATTATCTTTACTTAGTGGATAGAGACAGCCAGAAATTGAGAGAGATGGGGGAGGTGGAGAGGAAGAGAGACATAAGACACCTGCAGCTCTGCTTCATCACTCATAAAATTTCCCCCTGCAGGTGGTGAGTGGGTGCTTGAACCGAGGTCCTTGAGTATTGTAACATGTGTGCTCAACCAGATGCTTCACCACCCAGCCCCTATTAGTTTATTTTTTAATGTTTACTTATTTATTTCTTTATTTAGCCTCCAGGGTTATTGCTTGGGCTTAGTGCTTGCACGATGAGTTCACTGTCCCTGAAGGCTATTTTTCCCCGTTTGTTGCCTTTGTTGTGTATCACTGTTGTCATTGTGGGTTGCAGAAGGTGGAAGGTCTGGCTTCTGTAATTGCTTCCCCCCTGAACATGGGCGTTGACTGGTCAGTCATACTCCCAGTCTGCTACTCTCTTTCCCTAGTAGGGTGGGTATCTGGGGAAGTGGAGCTCCAGGACACATTGGTGGGGTCTTCAGTCCAGGGAAGCCTGGCTGGCATCCTGATGGCATCTGGAACCTGGTGGCTGAAAAGAGAGTTAACATACAAAGCCAAACAAATTGTTGAGCAGTCATGGACCCAAAGGTTGGAATAGTGGAGAGGAAGTGTTGGGGAGGGGGGTACACACTGCAAACTCTAGTGTACTTCTGCTTTCAGATATATATTTTGCCGTAGTTTATGGATACGTGTGAACATATGATCTCTCTCACAGGACCTTGTGTATATCTAGGTTTGGGGACTTTGTTAGAAAGTGATCCACCTGGGATAGAATTAGAGAATACTATGAAAGGAAAGGTCTCACCCGAGTAATGAAGCTGAAGGGTTGTCATTCCACACCTGAAGTCTCTGGACACAGAGGTGAAGATTATTGAGGTGGCAATCATTGTGTTGATTAGGTTGCAATCCGCAGATGCAATATTATTTGATATGGATTGGGAGAGGCATGCAGGAAAGTGAGCCCTATCCTAAGGTTCAAGGACTAGGGGAGAAATAGGCTCTATAGTGGAGATGTGAGGTTCCTGCTGTCTTAGGGTTCAAAAAGACAATGGATTGTTAATGTTATAATCACATTATTTGGTAATTGGGTTAACTTTGAAAAGTCCTTTTGTTAGGGTTTGCTGTATAGTACCTAGCCTAGTATCTTATATAGCTGTGTCACTGGTTCCTTCTGATCTACTTGGTCTAGGCATTTGAGAGAGTCCGCATATCAAATACACAGCCTATATATTAAAAAGATTCAGTCTGTGTTTTAAAAACCTTGAGACATACAATTGATTTTCCCCCTCTCATATTAATTAACTAGTGGTTTATATGACTACACTTCCAATACTATGTTGAAGAGTAATAGTGACAGTGGACAGCCCTTTCTAGTCCCCAATCTGAGGGGGAATGCCTTTGACAAAATTCAACACCCATTCATGCTCAAAATTCTATAAAAAAAGAGAATAGATGGGAAATTCCTCAAGATAGTGGAATCCATATATAGCAAACCTACAGCCAACATCATACTCAATGGACAGAAGCAGAAAGCATTCCCCCTCAGATTGAGGACTAGAAAGGGCTGTCCACTGTCACTATTACTCTTCTTCTTTTGAGCTCTTTCACCTCTTTCTTAGTTTTCTCTAACTCATCCTCTGTCTGACTAATTCTGTTTTCTGCTTCTGCTAGTCTGCTTTCCCTTCCCTCAGCTGCTTTCCTCAGTTCAGCTATTTCAGCTTTCAGTTCTCTAATTGCCTCAAGATAATCAGTATTTTCCTTGGGGTTCTCAACTGTTGTTTCCCTAATACTTCCATTCCTTTCCTCCAATGTTGTTTTCATTTCTATGATTAATAAGTTTATTATTGCTTGCATACTTTTCTTATCTATGGTTATTTATGGTTGATTTATAGTTTCTTCTGTGCTCTTGTCTTCATTCATTATAGTAGCAATTGTATTTGTTCTTGATATACCCATTTTTTTATTTATGTGTTTATTATTGTTATGTTCTATTGTTCCTCATTTGTTGTGTTTTGAGTATAAGCAACAGTGTACTAAATACCTTTATGACAAATGCAATCACCAACCTCAGAAATTACAGTAGTAACTGAAGTAAGTATTGAAGCAGTTTAATCACTACCAGTTAGTCAAACAATGTCTCCAGTCCATGAAAAAATAGCAACTGAGTGCAAGTGAAGAAGAAAGAGATAGAAAAAATGGGTAGCAAGAATAGATAATTATGCAAATCTACTATCCACTGTATATTCCAGTGGTAGCAAGAGAAGAGAGGGAAGTAGAGTAGAGATACACACATAGAGAGTCCACTCTGAGTCAGATTTCTTCCCCCAAATAATTCAGAAATGAATATGTGAATTGAGAAAGTTAAAGAAGAAGGAATAAAAGAAGACTAGATAAAAAAGAGAAACCATAGAGAGAAAAGTAAAAAGATAAGAAAAAGAGCTGTAATAAAACAGCAGTAAAAGAAATTTTTTAATTAATTAATTAATTTTTTTTTAAATTAGCTAGGAGGAGGTAGAAGGGGAGAGTTGGTAGAGAAGGTAGGAGTGGTGAAACAAGTTCCTCTTGCAATGGATAAGTTTCAAGTCCCCTAGCAATGGAAAATACCCTAGGAGTTAATTCTGGTCAACCTAAAGAAGGGGGGAAATGAGATACACCTTTATATTATATTAATAATAAAATAGGGCAGGGTAAATAAACCTGTCCCAGATTGCCGCAAGCCTCTTGAGCAGAGGCAGCTGATTGTTAAGAAAGTAAAACAAACAAGCACAACAAAAACAAAAACAAAACTGAAAAAAACAACTCAGGAATAGCCAAGAATAGCAAGAATAGACAAGAATAGCAGAATAGACAGTTATGCAAATCTGCTATCCACTGTATATTTTATGGGTATCTAGAGGAGAAAGGGAAGTAGAGCAGAGATACATGCAGAGAGAGTCCACTCTGAGTCATATTTCTTCCCCAAAATAATTCCCAAACGTGTATCACTGAATTCAGAAAGCCAAAGGAAGAAGGAAGAAAGGATGCCAAGTATGAGAAAAAGAAGAAGAAGAAGAAGAGAGAGAGAGAGAGAGAGAGAGAGAGAAAAGAAAAAAATAAGAAAAAGAACAGTAGGAAGAAAGGAAAGATTTATTTATTTATTTATTTATTATTTAATTAGCTAGGTGGGTGGGAGAGTGGATAGGGAAGGTAGGAAGAGTGAAACAAGTTACTTTAGAAGTGTATAAGACAGCTGGTCCCCTAGCAATGGAAAATACACTAAGAATTAATTCTGGTCAACCTGAAGGTGAGGGAGAAAGGGATATGCATTTATCTAGTATTGATAATAAAATAGAACAGAGTAAAAAAATCTGTCCTGTCTTCAGCTTGGATGGCTCCAGATTGTTTCAGGCCCCCTTAGCAGAGGCAGCTGATTGTTGAGAAAATAAAGCAAAACAAACAAACAAAAAAACCTCTGGCATGGTCTTTCCCTGTCTAAATAAGGCTCTGCTTGGTGGAATATTTGTAGCTGGATCTGGCCACTTAGAAAGAAAAAAGACCAGGGGTTTCAGAAAGGAATAGAATTAGAATGCATGACACCCCCTGGTGGGACAGGAATCTTGGTAAGTAAAGAAGCTCAGCAGAGAACCTGCTAGGAGCAGATCTCTGGCCCCCAGGGACTGGTTATGGGGGGGAAAGGCTCAGAGGTGCACTTCGGGAATAATAATTAAAAAAATTTTTTCCCCTTTCTTTTACTCTATTTTCTAACCCAAATTGAGTTATAGTCACCTCCTTGGTGTCATCACTAGGACCCTTATTGACTGTCCTGCTAAAGGCAAAAATCCTACTGTTTCTAGTAAATGTTGTCGGAGCTCAAGCCACTAGCAGCTTCTCATTCTACCATCTTCCAGAATCCAACACTTTCTTATCTTAAGCCCTTCTAGTCTCAGGACTTTTTACTCATATACAAAATATGACATATCTTCCCTCTGGCTAACATACTTATTTCCATAGTCCTGGAATCAGTAAAAAAAAAAAAATGTATCCTCTTTCTTGACTACTCTAAAGTAAATGGTGTTTCTATATTATCCACTAATTTATTATTCTGGTTATTTTCTGAAAATGCTTACCATGATGGAAAAAATAGTCTCACTGGTTAACTACTTTATGTTTCTTTGTGTGTGTTTTTTTTAATTTTTACTGTTTTATTAAGGGGACAATTGTGTCACCTGGGGACAATTTCTGATTTTTCTCAGATAAATTTCTTCACATGATTCAGCCACCAACTTTGGTCTTCTTCCAGCATGATGTGCTAGACCCTCAAAGTCAACTGACACCTCCTCTCATACCCAAACCCACACAGTTCTTGGCCTTTTTGCAAGAGACCATGCCTAGTCCAAGTTTTACTGTCTGTTTTGACTATTTTCTTGTGTTTTAAGTTTCATCTACAAGTGATGCCATATGGTATTTATCCTTTTCCTTCTGACTGATTTCACTTAACAATTCTTCAAGCTCCATCCAAGAAGAGGCAAAGTATAGGATTTAATATTTTTTACACCTGAATAGTATTCCATTGTGTGTGGTCAGCTTTCTTGACCACTTATCTGTTATTGGTCATTTGGATTGTCTCACTATTTGAGCTATTAAAAATAATGCTTCTATGAACATAGATGTACAAAGATACCTTTGGATATGAGTTTTTGCTTTCTTTGGAACAAAAGAGGTCCCTGGCAGAGGAATTTCTGCCATCGTAAGGCAGGTCAACTTCCAGTGTTCTGAGGAATACCCAGATTATTTTCTACAATGGTTGGATCAGTTTACATTTCCACTAGCAGTGTAGAAGGCTTTCTTTTGCCCTAAATCCTTGACAACATATACTGATACTGTTTCTCTCCTTTCTGATATAGAACAGTTTCACAAAAAATGAAGTTGTAACACAGTATTGTCTTTATTTGCATGTCTCTGATAATTAGTGACTTACAGTATTTCTTGTGTTTGTTAACTTCTTTTGTGATTATGCCCATGTCCTCACCTCAGTTTTTTATGTTAATTTTGTGAGTTCCTTATATATTTTAGTTATTAGACATTTATCTGAAATGTAAAGACATGTACAAGTGGACAGATCATCTTTCAATCTGTAGTGTTTCACTACATGGAAGTTTTTCAGATTGAGAGTTTAGTTGGTTGATATACGTTTTGTTTTCTTAGCTGTTAATTCTTTGAAGATCTTTAAAAAATTTTGTGGAGTGTTCTTTCAAGTATTTGATACCTTTTGGTATAATATCTAAGTATTTGATCCATTTGGGGTTCTGACTTTTCTCCATGGGAAAATTTGATGGTCTATGTCATTCATTATGATTCAGTCAAATTTTCTCAGCACCATATGTTAAAGAAAACTGTTCTTTTTCATTTAATTTGTGCACTCTTTTCAAAAGTTAATTATCCAGACATATGGGGAACTTATTTCTACATTTTAATTTTTATTCCAATGGTATGTGTACCTGTTTTTTGTTTGTTTGTTTGTTTTGTTTTTTGGTTCCAGTACCAGATAGTTTTGATGATACTATCCTTATTGCTTAAGGGGTTTATTCTTAACTAATGTTAACACTATGTAGTTCATCATGTTAACAATGGAAAAAATGATTATTTCAGTAGTTTCAGAAAATGCTTTTGACAGTATAAACCACCCCTTCACAATAAAAACTTTTACAAAATGAATATTGCCTCCAAGTTTGGGTAATGGTGCTGCTGTGAACATAGATATACACAGATTTCATTGGATGGGTGTGTTTGATTCCTTAGGATATATCCTCAGGAAGGAATTGTTGGGTAATAGTAGGCCCATTTCTAGTCTTCTGATGGTTATCCAAACAGCTTTATAGTTATCCTCAGGGTTTAAAGCAATTTACATTCTCAACAGCACTGTGAAAATGGTCTTTTACAACCCCGCCCCTCCCTCCAACCTTTCCAACATTTGTTTTTACTGTCTTTTCTGATGTATCATATTATCCCAGGAGTGAAGTGATCTTACTTTATTTGCATGTCTCTCACAATTAGTGACTTTGAGCTTTTTTTTTTTTTAATTTCTGTTGGCCCTTTGGATCTCTTCTTTGGTGAATATTATATCCATAGCCTTTCCCCTGTTTGGGATGGAGTCTTTTTGTTTGTTAGTTTTTGTTTTTGTTTCTGCTTTCGTGTTGTTGCTGAGTTTGGTGATCTTTTTGTATATTTTGGTTGTTAACCTTATGTCTAATGTGTGGCATAAAAATATATTCTCCCTGGGGGTCGGCAGTAGCAGTGAGTTAAGCGCACATGGTGCTAAGCACAAGGACCAGCAGGCATAGGACCTGCATCCCCACCTGCAGGGGCATCACCTCACAAGCAGTGAAGCAGGTCTGCAGGTGGCTTATCTTTCTGTCCTCCTCTGTATCTCCCCCCCACACACACATTTCTCTCTGTTCTATCCAACAACAACGTAATAACCACAACAATAAAACAAGGACACACAAGAGAGTAATAACCACAACAATAAAACAAGGACAACAAAAGGCAGAGGGTAATAGCCTCCAGGAATTCTGGATTCATTGTGCAGGCATGAGCCCCAGACCCTGGAGGCAAAAAATATCCCATTAAATTAGGTATCTGTCTGTTTTGGGAATTTTTTTTTTTTGGTCATGCCAAAGTTTTTCAATTGTATGTAGTCCCATTGGCTTATTTTGTTTTTGTTTTCTTTGTGTGGGATTTTAGTCATTGAAGATGCCTTCAAAATGTAGATTGAAATGCGTTTTTCCAGTGCTTTTTTTTTTTTTCTAAATATTTAATAGTTTCTAGTTTAACATTCAAAAACTTGATTCATTTGAAGTTTACTTTTGTGTGTGGTCAGATAAAGTGTTTTAGTTTTATTCTTTTGCACGTTTCAACCAGTTTTCCAACATCATTTGTTGAATAGAATTGCCTTTCCCTATTTAACATTTTGTATCCCTTTGGCAAAAAATAAATGTATCTAAGTATGGGGTTTTATTTCTAGCCCCTCAATTTATTCCACTGGTCATTATGCCATTTTTTTTTCATTTTAATACTAGGCAGTTTTGATAACAATACTATTATATAACTTGAGGTCTGGGAGTGTGATGCCTTCAATCTTGTTCAAGATTTCTTTGGTGACACTAGGTATTTAATGATTCCAGATAAAATTTTGTAGTTTTGTTCTATTCAACAATAAATGAGTGGCTACGAAATTTATGTTATATATATATATATATATATATATATATATACACACACACACACACAATAAAACACAACTCGGCTACTAATAATAATGCAGTCTCCCTTTTCCCCACATCTTGGATAGAGCTTGAAGGATTTACATTAAGTGAGATAAACTAGAAAGATGAATATGGGATGGCATCACTCATAGGCAGAACTTAAAAAACAAAAACAGAAAGAGGAAACACAAAGTAAAACTTTGACTGGTTGGGTGTATTGAACCAAGGCAAAGTGGTATAGTCCCAATGATGACAAAATGTGATGAATGAGTTAATGATATAAAAAATGATTGAATATAGCATCTATCCAGTGCATCATAATATTTAAAAAAAACACTCTCTATGCTGACGCTTCCTTATAACTTGGTCTTTATTAAGAGATATTAAACGACTCATCATTCTTCAGCATTATATTATAATGTTTCATGTTTCATGGACCCTTTTTTCTAAATTAAATTATAACTGAAGTGCAAACAATGCAGATATTTTGTCAATTTTGTCCTTCTGAGTTGTTCTTTTATCAAAGTTAGCGTTATTACTTTTGAACATTGATTGTCCCTTCATTGCCTAGAGTGAACCAATTTCATTATTTTCCAAAATTGTGAAAACATACTGCTTCTGAATTCTACAAATTACTACCATTGCCTTTGTTACTATTTGGTGTCTTGTCTTAGCTGCTTATAGATCTGTGTCTTTATAAAAATAGTTGATTCTGACTGGAATTTTTCTGCCTTTGTTACATGCACAATAGTGAATGTTATAAAAATACCAATTTTGTATTAACGCAAACCAAGAAAACTAGACAACAATAAATCAAAATTCTTCTGCAAAGTAAAATAAGAATAATACTAAATAGGAATTGAGTTTAATTAGAGAAAGTGAGAAGCATTTTCACTCGCATTTAACACCTGTTTTTCTTGCAATAATTCCATAAAGAAAGGAGGTGAAAATGCATTACATCTCAATGGCACATGTGTCATTGAATATATGTCAATTTAGTAAATACTTTGAGAGTTAGTGTAAAGTAAGTCTATTTTGTAGTACCATGATTTTTTTAAGTTTCTAGACTCTCTTATTACATAAAAATCTATATGTGAAGATGATCATACTGTACATCACTGTCAGTGTAATCTCACATTGTCTTCTTATAATTGGAAATTATCTTTTAATTAAGCAATTTAAAAGAAATCTGGAGAGAAAATTAACCACATATAACCTCTTAGCTGTATAAAACAACCTATATAATATCCTTTCTCACTTTAATTGGTCTTTGTGTCTCTAGAAATCACAAATGTTGGGAATTGTGCGGTAGCACAGCAGGTTAAGTGCAGGTGGCTTAAAGCATGAGGACCAGAGTAAGGATCTAGGTTCGACCCCCCAGGGGAGTTGCTCCACAAAAGGTGAAGCAGGTCAACAGGTGTTTATCTTTCTCCCCCACGCTCTGTCTTCCCCTCCTCTCTCCATTTCTCTCTGTCCCATCCAACAACAATGACATCAATAACAACAACAATAACTACAACAATAAAAAATAAGGTAAAAAAGGGAATGAATAAATATTAAAAATAAATAAATCACAAATATTTTATCATTTAACTTCTATTTGATAGAGTCATTGATACTATCCTGAATATACATTGTCAAAGTAAACATGGAAAGCATCCATGTGATGTTCCTTGTTCCTTACAATCCATGTCATTGTGTCCATTGTTTCTATCATTGTAATGGTGTGAAGTTAAATGGCTTGTTGGATGATGATACCACTCTGTATTTCAACCATTTCACCCGTATCCATTACCATGTTGCATTTTCTGCTGGTCAAATATGAATGTCCACATCTTTCACAATTTAAAATTTCTGGAGAGGTGTCTTGGGATTTCTAGAGTTTGTGAATGATTTAATTAAGTTTGATATTTGAATTTTGCTTGCCAAAGACTGTCAAACCAGAGCTGTTGTGACTGACTGTTAGGTAAGCATGTTCTAACTGGCCAGTAATATACAACAGCTAAGCACTCTGTTATTCCGAACAATTAAAGGACAATGCCCAGATCTATGATCTATACCATGTTATATGCAAGAAATCATGCAAAATAGATGCACAATATATTTTGACAGCCTCCCTTTCCATTATTTAGTCAGAAGAGACACTTCATATAGACCTGGAAGATAATTAAATTGTGGTTAAAAGGTCCTATCCCCACCCAAGTCATCCTCATATATTAGAAACTTAAGTTTTTGCTTCACTTTAGAAATAATATCAAAGGAAAGTTGGATTACATTCTTATAGACATTTTTGTCCTTTTCTGATATACCTATTTTACTTCTTGCATGGGACTTTATTGATTTCATGCAGACTTATACAATCATCAGTAAAAAGCACTGTTCATAGCTATAGTCGTAGCTGGCTTTAAACTGTACTATATACTAGTTACAAGATAGGATGTTATCAACCTTTTTTTTTTCTTCAGAAATTATTGAAAGGTAGGAGATGAATACCAAATAACCATATTTGTAGAATATTTTAAATGTATAACAATGCCAAACAGAACCACTCACTACTATGTTTCAAATTCTATTCCTTAATTACTTTAGCACTGTTTTCTCAAATGTGAGACTAGGTAGTATAATTGTAAAATAATGTTTGTGGTAATAAAGTCACTACTTAACAGAATAACCTAGGATATATTCTTAACCTTATAATTGGAGGAAACCATGCAATATTCTTAACTTGTAAGCCAAAACTTAATTATAATTGAATCATAAAGTTATACATGACACATTTTCCATCAAAGTGACAACAGCTAATGTTATTGATTAATATAATTGAAATAAAATGCAACTGCAGTTCTAGAGATGATTTGCATTTTCAAGTATCTTTCTCAAAATGAAAACTTTCTTCCACCTCCTTTCCTTAGCCAAATATTTTGAATACAATATCAAGGCTTTTTTCTCTTTAATTATCACACACTCCTAATGAATAAAGTCTATGCTAATGAATTTTTATTTCATGTACATCATCACAAACAAAATTAATTGAAGTCATATGGACAGATCAACATAAATTTAGCATAATACATCCTTATAAAATTGTACAATTTAAATATTCCATATGTACGAGATCCTTTCTTGTCTATAGTATTTTATAAGAATAGTTTCACTCCAAATATTGCCAATAATATTTAAGATTAGAAACACCTGATTCCCATAACTTGGAAATTTCTATATCTGAAAATATTATTCCAGAAAAGTATGAGTTTGAAGCTGAGTGGTGGCACACCTGAGTGCATATGTTACAATGCACAAGGACATGGGTTCAATCCCCAGCCCCCACCTGCAGGGGGAAAGTGGTGAAGCAGTCATGCAGGTGTTTGTCTCTCACCCTCTCCATATCCCTCTTCCCTCTCAATTTCTGGCTATCTATATCCAGTAAATAAATAAAAATAATTAATATATATTTAAAAAGAGAAACTATTAATTATTTTATTCTTGAAAAGTATCATAAACTACTGTGCCATCTTAAAAATTTAAAGAGCAAATTATCATAATGAGGTGAGATTGTATAATAACATGAATGTTGGAATAGAAACTTATTATATCTGGACTATGTACTGAAAATATTTTCATCATTTTCTTACAGTTTCTACCAATTCTAATATTGTGTCCAATTTTTCTAATGATTTCCTTCTGGCATCTATATATCAGAAACAGCTGTTCTTTCATAACTAAAGAGAAATTCTGCTTGGTGTTGCAAAGTTTCTCTCCTATTTCTGATATAGGCAAAGGATAAAAGAAGACCTGGTTTATGCTTACATATTAATTAAATTTTACAAGACAGGTTTGTTTACTACAGGGCTTAAAAACTAACCAAAATAACAGAGAAATAAGGGACATTTTGTTTTTAGAATATTTCCAAAAATTATCTACGTCAAGAGTAAATTCAAACATGTTATGAAAGTCATAATTTTTATTTTATTTTTTAATTTTTTTATTTATAAAAAGGAAACATTGACAAACCCATAGGATAAGAGGGGTACAACTCCACACAATTCCTACCACAAGAACTCTGTATCCCATCCCCTTCCTTGATAGCTTTCCTATTCTTTAACCCTTTGGGAGTATGGACCCAAAGTCATTGTGAGATGCAGAAGGTTGAAGCTCTGGTTTATGTAATTGCTTCCCCGCTGAACATGGGCATTGACAGGTAGATCCATACTCCCAGCCTGCTTCTCTCTTTCCCTGGTGGGGTGGGGTTCTGGAGAAGTGAAGCTCCAGGACACATATGAGAGTCATAAAAACTTTAAATTACATCCCTTTTGTGGTTGATAGACTCTCAGCCTATGGGAGAAAGTGTACTGATTTTTTTTTTTTTTTTTTTTTTTGTGGTGTGTGTGCAAAGGCTTTGGTATATCTATTGAGAACAGAAGAAGTAAGGCATTTTTCTGACTCTCTCCCTATAATTATTTCATTTGATGAATTTTTAATCACTAATGTTTGGATTGTTTTTATTATTTAATTATCTTGTTGCCAGTTTCTGAGAGGAGAAGGTAAAAGTATTGAGATGAGAGATTATCAGAGTTGAAGAGAAGAAGTGAGAGGCTTAGAGAGAGGAGTATAACATGCAGAGGGGAAGATATGAGTGCAGACAAGTTTTTTTTTTTTTTTGCCTGTGGCTGCAAACATGATGAATTTTCCTAAAATACATCAGACTTTCTATAAAACATGTGGCAAGCATCAACCTCACAATGTAAGACTATAGAAGATGGGCAAAGATTCTTGGTATGCCCAGGGAAAAAGGCATGATGACAGGAAGCAGAAATGCTAAATCTACTAAGAAGGTTGTGCCTAGGCTTGAATGTCTTGAACCCAGCTTCAGATCTAAGAGAATAGTGGCCACTAAGACATGCAATCATTTTAAACATGCAGGAGATAAGAAAAGAAAGGGCCAAGCAATCCAATTTTAACCTCATATTGGATTTACTATGAAGACAATCAGATCTTGATGCTTTGTTCACTTCAGAAAAACAGGGTGGAGGCAAAAGAAGTCAGGGGAGTATATTGAAAATATGGGAGAAGAAAAAAACGTAGGAGAGAAGATTGGAGGGAAGGAGAAAAATATATAGCATATTAAAGAAGAGCTATTGTTAAGTATGAGAAAACATTGCATGCAGAATATCTGATAAAGGAGAAAAAGAATACTTGAATTAAAATGATTGAGTGCTAATAATTATTTTAATAATAACTGTTACCAGCTATTAAGTGTTGACTACTTGCCAGTTATTCTATTAAGTACTATTAGTGGCTATTGTCAAAAAGTCCTCATAAAAATCCATAAAGTAACGCTGTGTTTACATATGTTATACAAATAAGAATAATTGATGCTTCAATATAGCAAATAAGTTGCTCAAAGCCATAGAGTTAATGAATGACAGAGTTGGGATTTGAGCCCAACTCTGATGGATGAATTTGGCTCCAAACTAATTCTCATGAGGAGCTACTGAACGAGGCTCAGCCTTGTGCACTTATCACTTAGATTGGCATATTGTTAATACCTGGCCATACACTATTAAGGTTTTTTTTTTATTTTCATGCCAGATAAAACAATATTGAAGTTCATAAAAGTTCATATACATATATAATTTCGCCCATCAGGAAAAATAAAAAAATATGAACCTACATCTGTGTAGCTACATGGAAGAGCACTTTTGTTTGGAGGAGTAGGAAAATATATATGAATTAAAAAATAATAAATGAAGGCATTTATTATCAGTTTTATAGGATATTCACAAAAAGATTCGTAGTAGAAGTGGTGACTGAAGAATTTAGAGCTTTTAGGGGACGTGGGTTTGGCTCTCTGTGTTGCCTGCCTTTAAGATATTCTTTTTGATTGGTTTCAATCATCCTTTCCTGTGAGCTGTTTTGGTTCCAGAATTGCTTTTATGTAAGTATGAAAATGAAAATGGAAGCCAGAAAACTGATTAGAAAAGAAAGGAAGGCAATTCTGCCAGTGCCTGTCCATCATGAAGCCAATATTCCTAAAATATATGAGTTAGAGGAAAGAACTTCACCTCTCACCTAGAGTGTTTGTGATATTCTCTTTGATGGAGCAGAATCATAGCTGATGCACTCTTTTTCATCCACTTTCACAGGGATTTTTTTTTTTTTTGAAAGTACTAACTTGATCTTATCACCTCTCATAGTTGAGGCCTTTCAGTGGCTTCCCGTTGTTCTAGAATGAAGGCAAAGTGAGACTTCTATCTACCTCTCCACCAGCTCTTAGATCATGTGGTCTCTACACACCTTCTCAGCTAATAATTTCATTGTCCTTTATTCCAGTGTTTGGTACTTATTATGCCTTTTTTTAATTTGTATCAGTTCCTCTTGATAGAATGCTTATCCCAACCCTAGTCATGTAGCTTGTTATCTATCCTGCAGATCAGCTTTAACTGTCTGTATTCAAGACATTTTCTTTGTCCTCTGTGATTAGTATATAAGTATATGCTAACCTTATCATTTTGCCTATACATAATAATCACTATATGATGTTTATTGGTCTCTAATGTTTACTCTCAAAGGACTTGTCTACCAGAGTAATGATCTTGGCTATTCGTTTTCTATGTTGACTGAGCTCAACCTGTGACTACTTTATCAGTATAATATGTGACAAATGACATGTGGCAGTGTAGGGATTAATAATTTTCTTCAAATCATGTTATTGGGAGGGATAATGACTTATTGTATAGTTTTTGATACATAACTACTGTTTCTCAGCTCCCCATGATAGTTATCTGCAAAACATTTTCAAGTTCAACAAAGGTCTTTCTTTAGGGACTAATCATAGCAGTGCTCTAAGTGGTTTTCTCTATGTGCTATTAGAATGACCATGTGAGGAAACCATGATCTATGTAGCAGGGAAAATACCTGAGACCACAGAGAGAGAGAGGAAGATTCAGATTTCTTTTTTTTTTTTTTAATTTTTTATTTAAGAAAGGATTAGTGAACAAAAGCATAAGGTAGGAGGGGTACAACTCCACACAATTCCCACCACCCAATCCCCATAACCCACCCTCTCCCATGATAGCCTTCCCATTCTCTAGCCCTCTGGGAGCATGGACCCAGGGTCGTTGAGGGTTGCAGAAGGTAGAGGGTCTGGCTTCTGTAATTGCTTCCCCGCTGAACATGGGCGTTGACTGGTCGGTCCATACTCCCAGTCTGCCTCTCTCTTTCCCTAGTAAGGTGTGTCTCTGGGGAAGCTGAGCTCCAGGACACATTGGTGGGGTCTTCAATCCAGGGAAGCCTAGCCAGCATCCTGGTGGCATCTGGAACCTGGTGATTGAAAAGAGAGTTAACATACAAAGCCAAACAATTTGTTGAGCAATCATGGATCCCAAGTTTGGAATAGTGGAGAGGAAGTGTTAGGGAGGTACTCACTGCAAACTCTAGTGTAATCCTGCTTTCAGGTATATATTTTGCAGTAGTTTATGGATACGTGTGCACATACGCTCTCTCTCACAGAAACTGGTGTATGTCTAGGTTATGGGACTTTGTTAGAAAGTGAACTACCAGAGATGAAATTAGAGTGTACTATAAAAGGAAAGGTCTCACCCAAGTAATGAAGCTGAAGGGTTGTCATTCCACACATGAAGTCTCTGGATACACTCTGAGGTGAAGCATGTTGAGATGGCAATCTTTGCGTTGGTTAGGTTGTGATCGGCGGATGCAATATTATTTGGTATGGATTGGGAGATGCATACGGGAAAGTGAGCCCTATCCAAGGGTGCCAGGACTGGGGGAAGTAGGGGCTCTATAGTGAAGATGTGAGGTTCCTGCTGTCTTAGGGTTCAAAAAGACAATCAATAGTTAATATTATCATCACATTATTTGTTAATTGGGTTAACTTTGAAAAGTCCCTTTGTTATGGTTTGCTGTACAGTACCCAGTATCTTGTATATAGCTGTGCTATTGGAAGCTTCTAATCTACTTGGTCTAGGCTTTTGAGAGAGTCCGCATATCAAATACGTAGCCTATCTATTAAAAAGATTCAGTTTGTCTTTTGAGAACTTTTGAGACATACAATTGATTTCCCCCTCTCATATTAATTAACTACTGATTTATATGTCTACATTTTGCTAGGAGTGTACATAAACACCATTCCCATCACCAAAGGACCGTGACCCATCCCTCCCGCCCACTCCCACCCCCCACTGGCCCAGGAAGCTACATGTCTACCCCTCACCACTGGGTTTTTACTTTGGTGCCCTACTTACAATTTGATCAGGTCCTGCTTTTAGTTTCCCTTTCAGATCTTCTAAGTCAGCTTCTGTTGATGAGTGGGATCATCCCATACTCATCTTTAACTTTCTGACTTAGTTCACTTAACATAATTCCTTCTAGCTCTGTCCAAGATGGGTCAGAGAAGGTGGGTTCATTGTTCTTGATAGCTGCATAGTATTCCATTGTGTATATATACCACAGCTTTCTCAGCCATTCATCTGTTGTTGGGCACCTGGGTTGCTTCCAGGTTTTAGCTATTATGAATTGTGCTGCTATGAACATAGGAGTACACACTTCTTTTTGGTTGGGTGTTATGGAGTCCTTGGGGTATAACCCCAGGAGAGGAATTATTGGGTCATATGGAAGGTCCATGTCTAGCCTTCTGAGAGTTTTCCAGACTGCTCTCCACAGAGGCTGTACCAATTTACATTCCCACCAGCAATGTAAAAGGGTTCCTCTGTCCCCACATCCTCTCCAGCATTTGTTGCTGCTGTCCTTTTTGATGTATGCCATTCTTACAGGAGTGAGGTGGTATCTTAGTGTTGTCTTAATTTGCATTTCTCTGACAATCAGTGACCTAGAGCAGTTTTTCATATGTTTGTTAGCCTTTTGGATCTCCTCTGTGGTGAATGTTTTGTTCATTTCCTCTGCCCATTTTTGGATGGGGTCATTTGCTTTTTTGCGGCTAAGTTTGCTGAGCTCTTTATATATTTTGGTGATTAGTTTCTTGGCTGATGTCTGGCATGTGAAGATCTTCTCCCATTCTGTGAGGGGTCTCTCTGTTTGTTTAATAGTTTCTTTGGATGTGCAGAAGCTTTTCAATTTGATGTAGTCCCATTGGTTTGTTTCTGCTTTGGTCTTCCTTGCAATTGGGTTTGATTCATCAAAGATGTCCTTGAGGTGTAGATGGGAAAGTGTTTTACCAATGTTTTCCTCTAAGTATTTGATTGTTTCTGGTCTGACATCTAGGTCTTTGATCCATTTGGAGTTGATTTTTGTTTCTGGTGAGATAAAGTGGTTCAATTTCATTCTTCTGCATGTTTCAACCCAGTTTTCCCAGCACCATTTATTGAAGAGAGCCTCCTTCTTCCATTTAATCCTTTGGGCCCCCTTATCAAAGATTAGATGCCCATAGGTGTTGGGATTTACTTCTGGGCTTTCAATTCTGTTCCACTGGTCTGTGTGCCTATTTTTGTTCCAGTACCATGCTGTTTTGATGATGATGGCTTTATAATATAGTTTAAGGTCTGGGAGTGTGATGCCTCCATTTCTGTTTCTTTTCCTTAGGATGGTTTTGGCAATTCTAGGTGTTTTCAGGTTCCAGATAAATGATTGTAGTGTTTGTTCTATTCTCTTAAAGAAGCTTGGTGGAACTTTGATGGGTATTGCATTAAATTTGTATATGGCTCTGGGGAGAATGTTCATTTTGATGATATTTATTCTTCCAATCCATGAGCATGGGATATCTTTCCATTTCTTGGTATCAGTTTCTATCTCCTTGAGTAGCGACTCATAGTTTTCAGTATACAAGTCTTTCACTTCTTTGGTCAACTTTATTCCTAGGTATTTGATTGATTTTGCTGAAACAGTAAATGGGAGTGATTTCTGGATGTCTTCTTCTTCAGATTTAGTGTTTCTATAAAGAAATGCCACTGATTTTTGTACATTGATTTTGTAGCCTGATACCTTGCTATATTGCCTAACAACTTCCAGTAATTTTCTACTGGATTCTTTAGGTCTTTCTATGTATACTATCATATCATCTGCAAATAGTGAGAGCTTAACTTCTTCCCTTCCAATCTGTATCCCTTTGATTTCTTTCTCTTGCCTGATTGCTATGGCAAGAACTTCCAATACTATGTTGAAGAGTAACGGTGACAGTGGGCAGCCCTGTCTAGTCCCTGATCTGAGGGGGAATGCTTTCAGCTTCTGTCCATTGAGTATGATGTTGGCTGTAGGTTTGCTATATATAGACTCCACTATCTTGAGGAATTTCCCATCTATTCCCATTTTTTGTAGAGTTTTGAGCATGAATGGGTGTTGGATTTTGTCAAAGGCTTTCTCTGCATCTATTGAGATAATCATGTGGTTTTTGGCTTTGCTTTTATTGATGTGATGAATGACATTGATTGATTTACAGATGTTGAACCAGCCTTGCATTCCTGGGATGAATCCCACTTGGTCATGATGAACAATCTTTTTGATGTGTTGCTGTATCCGGTTGGCCAAGATCTTGTTTAATATTTTGGCATCTATGTTCATCAGAGATATTGGTCTGTAGTTTTCCTTTTTTGTTCTGTCCCTATCAGCTTTTGGTATCAGGGTGATGTTGGCTTCATAAAAGGTGGAAGGGAGTATTCCTGTTTCTTCAATTTTATGGAATAGCTTAAGAAGTATGGGTATTAACTGTTTCCTGAAAGTTTTGTAGAATTCGTTTTGAAGCCATCTGGTCCAGGACTTTTGTTGTTGATTCAGATTTCTTAATGTCCGTGCCAAATTCCCTGCTGACTTTGTACACACATATGATCTGATTACATCTACCTAAGATATCCCAAATAAGATAGGAAAAAAAATCTACCAGTAGTGCCCAAGAAACATTCAGAACTATGGGGTACAATAAAAAGATAATTGTTTGAATTTACTACATTTCACTTGCAAAAAACTAGTAGATAATTGAGAAGATATTTAATAAAATTTATTTTTTTAATTTCCTTTTGTTGCTCTTTTTTATTGTCTTTGTTATTGATGTTGTCATTGTTGGATAGGACAGACAGAAATGGAGAGAGGAGGGGAAGACAGAGGGGGAGAGAAAGACACCTGCAGATCTGCCTCAAAGCCTATAAAGTGACCCCCAGCAGATGGGGAGCCAGGGGCATGAACCGGATCCTTATGCTGGTCCTTGTGCTTTGAGCCACCTGTGCTTAACCCGCTGTGCTACTGCCTAATCACCAATAATAATTAATTTTATGATTCACACATTAATCTCTCTCATGACTACTTTCTTTCTACTCAGAATGTATAAAAATAATTTATAGGATTTTTGTCTCATGAATATTTCATACTCATCAATCAAAAAGTTTTGTAAGTGTAGGTATATGGAAATACATGGAACTTAAGGTGGAAAAGGTTGGTAGAAGTTTTGCTTTGTCTTTATAGTAGTGGGGAATGATGAAAAGATTTGAGTTATAGCAAGTGACAGGACTGTACTGGCATTTTGAAAAAATCTCTCTAAAAGAAAAGTAGATAGGACAGAGCACATGAAGATGATCACTTCAGTATCCAATAAATATAACATTTTGTTTTAATTTTAAAATTGTTGACGTCTGGATTTTGACTCCCTGTAAAATAGAAGCTTTCTTTTATATTCTTGGGAATCCCCACATGATTTTTCAGATGCCATTAACTAGTTTTTGGGAATATTATCAATCATGTTTCTTATATGTATCTATTATTTATCAAGAATATTTTATCATCTGTTGGTGCATCACTTTCTATTTTTTTAGAGAGAATGTTGTGTTATGTAAAATTCCTTTCTATAGTGTTACCAATTATGCAAAGCACATGCAATACCAAGCAAGATTTTTACTGCTTTCAATCTTTATTACAATGTGATCATAATGTTCTCTGAACAGAAGCATAAATGTTTTCCTTTCCATAGTACAAAATGGAGGCATATAAGAATCTCTGATACCTAATGATTCACTTCTTGGATAAGAGCCCGTCTCTCCTCTACATGATCCTTTATAGATCATGACTCCACTCTGAAATTTTGTTCACACTTTGTAGTCTAATATTGTCATTAAATAGTTTTGACAGTCAGTTATTGTCTGTATTTTACCTTCCTATTTTGTTTTGATAGGACAGTGAGAAATTGAGAGAGGATAGGTAGAGAGTGAAAGAGAAATGGAGACACCTGCAGACCTACTTCACCACTCATGAAGCCTACCCATGCAGGTGGGGATTGGGGGCTCAAACTCAGGTCCTTGCACATAATAATATATGCACTTAACCAGGTCGCCAATGGTGGGCTCCAGTTACTGTCCATTTTTAATGTAGGAGTTCTAGACCCACTTTTATTTTGCATGGATTCTGTCACTTTCATTATGAAATGATATTATTCCTTTAAAACCATTGTGTGCTTCCTGTATATTAGATTGTAATTATTTCTATTATAGAAAATATATTATATTTTGCTTGTCATGTGATATTGCTGTGATAAGAAACCATTACTATATTATGAACTTTGTAATTTGATAGATATTGCCTGAAAACTACCATCATTTTCACTATTGAGCAACAGAAAAACTTCCACTACTATTAATTTCAATTTTTTTAAATATTTTATTTTATTTATTTATCCCCCTTTTGTTGCCCTTGTTGTTTTATTGTTGTAGTTATTATTGTTGTTGTCGTTGTTGTTGGATAGGACAGAGAGAAATGGAGAGAGGAGGGGAAGACAGAGAGGAGGAGAGAAAGATAGACACCTGCAGACCTGCTTCACCACCTGTGAAGCGACTCCCCTGCAGGTGGGGAGCCGGGGTTCGAACTGGGATCCTTATGCCGGTCCTTGTGCTTTGCACCACCTGCACTTAACCCGCTGTGCTACAGCCCGACTCCCGATTTCAATTTTTTATGACGTTATTTTTACTTTGACATTATTTTCTTGGAATAGTCTTTATATGTGAGGTATTTTTTTGTTTCTCACAAACCCAGGAAGTTCTAGCTTTCTTAGTTTGTCTGAAAATGTTGTCTAATATTCTAATATATATATTCTAATATTCTTTGATGCTTTAGTTTGTCTTTTGACATTCAACAATTGTCTGTTTTCAAGGGCTATATTGTTGTTTCCATGTCTCTACTTCTCTAGACTCTCTTTTTGATGCTCTCATAATTATTTCCCTGTCTGTTAACTCAAGAAACTAGGGTGATCAAGTCACTAGATTCTAGGCTCTTACATTTTAACTCTCTGTTGAGAGTCACTGGAAATCTCTAATCATATAAAACACTAAGCTTTATTTTTCAGATGATAGGACCAAAAAAAAAAAAAGCAACTTCCTTTCAAAGAGAAGGGACACACCCAACAGTTTTGTTTTGTTTTGTTTTGTTTTGTGTTCATTGCATTTGGCTTTGGGAGAGATATTTAACTTCCCTAAAGCTTAATGTGCTCATATTTAAGCTATATTAAAAAATTAAGCCCACTAGATTGATATAAAAGAATGCCTTGAAATCATTCTCTAGAAAGGATTGATTCATCCTATGAAGTAAATTCTTTTGTTATGATCTTATAATGGCAGGATTTACTGCAGAAGTTCACCCAATTTTTGTTGCATATTCATATATTCTGTATGCAAATTTCCCACCATATGGTAGATATTTAGTTAAATGGTCTTCAATACAGATACTTTATTTGTTGTGTGATGGCATGTGTGTTTATTTGAAGTAAACTAGAAATATTTTGTTGACATTATGAATATGAAGAAATTATTTGCTCTACATCAAACTCATCATTTAATTTTAAAGCAAAAATAGCAATGCTTTAAGAGTATTTAGCCAGTAGTGTGGAATGATTTGAAGTTTTATTTTAATATATAAATTGTGAATTATTATATCAGAGATTTATTTTTATATTACTTGTATTGAAAACAAATCTTAATCATAGAGATGCTTAGACATGGAGATAAAATCCACTCAGATGATTTCATTGTACAATGGGGACAAGTTTACTTACAACACTTGCAGAATAGCCAGTATAATTTATAGTGTATATTAAGCACTCAATAAAGGCAAATTTAATTCCTTTATTCCCTCCAGTGTCAACCACAAGAACTTGAGTAAAATTTAAGATAATTGATAGTAACCTGCCATGATTACTATATAACTATATGCTTAGCTAATTAATAAAATTGTATTTAGTGCCAACAAATTATAAATCCTTACTATGTACACATTTTTGTTCCTTTTTACTTTTAATAATGAAAAAAAACTAAGTTTAATTTGAAATGTGAAGAGATATAATTGATAATATCTACTTTTAATATAAAATATAGATTTAAAATAACACAGTGTAGAAAATCATATTCAATCAATGGTCAATATCCTAGGAACTGTGTACTGAACAAAAGGGGTTGCTTAAAATAGGGCATATCTTAGCAATATCAAGTGCTGTACTGACATACTATGCACAAATTGAACTGATTAATCATAGTTTTAAACTCATTTTAGATTTTTTTGTTCTTTTGGTAATTTATCAGAAGTATATATTAATAATTTAGTATTTTAACAGTATTTTAACATTGTGTTCATTAAAAATAAATTTAAATTTGAGAAAGATTCATCAAGAGAAGACAAAATGAATTTCTGATATTCTCAGTGAAATATATTATTAACAATGTAGTTTCCATGTAAACCCCTTTGTTACTGTTATTTTAGATAGATAGATGATAGATGTCACAGCACAAGGCTTCCTTCAGTGGAATGGGAGCTAGATTCAAACCTGTGTTGGAGAAATCCCAGTTTCATGGATTAGAATGTCTGTTATTTCTTTGATGAACTATTTATCTTAATTACTAACAGCTATGTATTATGCCAGACATACTAAAAATTCTCTGTTGTCTCTGTAGTTTTGCATCCAGCCTCCAGGGTGTGTTTTGGCCATATCAAGATAAACACTAATAGTGGTCAACAGGCCCTTCATGCTTACACAAAGTCTGTCTCATCTAATATTGCTTAATTTTTCCTATATTCATGGGGTAAGGTCAGGATTTTCAGAGTAAACATGTAATATAATATAATCACTGGAGTTGGAGATAACAATTCTGATATAGGGAGTTGGGCAGTAGTGCAGCGGGTTAAGCACACATGGCACAAAGCGCAAGGACCTGCATAAGGAACTGGGTTCCAGCCCCCAGCTCCCCGCCTGCAGGGGAGTCGCTGCACAGGCAGTGAAGCAGGTCTGCAGGTGTCTATCTTTCTCTCCCCATCTCTGTCTTCCCCTCCTCCCTCAATTTCTCTCTATCGAACAATGATGACATCAACAACAACAATAATAACAACAATAAGACAACAAGGACAACAAAAGGGAATAAATAAATAAATATTTAAAAAATTAAAAAATAATAAAACAATTCTCCCATGGGAGATTAAGCACAGAAAAGGAGACTTCTGGCAGAACTTCACTGTGAGAAGTACACTGAGTTTACCACTCCATATTCTTCTTTTCTGTCACTACTAATGGTGTAGTGAAGTTCATTTTTCAACATTGAGATACAAACAAAACTTTGTTTCATGGTATCTGGGGAACCCCAGCACAGTTTTTTTGTTGTTGTTTTTTTTGATAAACCTGGGCCATGCGTACTACCCAAGTGAGTTATTTTGCTGGCTCCCCCTTAAAAATTTTAATGGCTAAATAAAAACAAGAGTTTTTAAGCAAAATTAAGTAATGCCTGTATATTTTGTATAACATTTTGTTTAATGGCATTGCATGTATATTTTATCATTTCCTCCAGAATTCTTTTAAAAATTATTAGTGACTTAACATTGATTTATATCATTATTAGATAATGGTGGTATAATTTTGCACCATCCCCACCACCAGAGTCCTGTGTCCTCATTGGAAACTGTTATAGTTCTCCCAAGGTAAAAGATGTGAGTTGACTATTATTTCTATAATTTTCTATATCTCTATACACTTGCCCTTTTTTCTATGGTCCTGCCTTCCCTTTCTTTCTAAGTCACATTATACCTACTGCTACTTCTGAATGTCCTTCTTTTTCTCCTCTTGTTGTTTTCGACGGGTTAGGTTGTTTTTGCTGGGCTGGCTTCACAGGCGGGTAACAGACGACCAGGGACTCATGGTTGAGCTGTAGGCAGTATCTCTTTATTCATGCAGGACGCAGCACAATCTAAGACGAGCTAAGCTAAACTCAAGGTAAAGTACTCTAAAACTCACAATGCTGTCTTTATATATACTTCCCAAGTAGGGTGGAAACAGGATGTGACATAGAGAGGGTGGAGAGAAAAGTGACTGGTGAAAATCAGAGTGGGACAAAGAGGGGGCAGATTAGGTGAGAATCCTATCACTGAACCACAAATGCCCTGGAGGGAGGGTGGAACTTGTTAACAGTGGTTATGTAAATAGAATGAAGTGGTTATGTAAATAGAATAGTGTTAAGCAGGGGGGATTTAAACCAAATGAAACAGAAGGGGTCTCATGCATATCAACATTCTCTCTCTTCGTCCTGATGGAATTTGAGTTCTCTGGTCATCTTCACCTAACATTTCCTTCTGGAAGTATGGACCGAAATTCTTTATGGGTTGCAGAAGGTAGGATTTCTGGCTTCTGTATTAGTTTCTCCACTGGGCATAGGCATTGGCAGGTCAATCTATACTGCCCGCCCCCCAGCCTATTTCTATCTTTCCCTAATGTGATAGGGTTCTGAACAGGTGTTCTGGAACACATTGGTGATTAAACAGTTAATTTTATTTATATACTTTCTTCAAATTTGGGAGCTACTCTGCCCTAATCCAACTTTCTAGCTATATTCTCAACTCTGACACCAAATTCATAGACAATATTTTTATCCACCTTCATGTCATCTATCAAACTCAAGCAAAAATTACTAAAGTCATGGGGCCCTAGGAACATACCTAAAATAGACTTCCTAGTTTATTTCAACACTAAATTTCCTATTCTCATCTGTTCTGTACTAGTTTTTGGTTCCTGTTTAGTAAACACTTTATTCTACTTTATATCTTAGCACCTTTCAGCCACCAAGTTGCAGTTGTTACTATGATTTCATCCTGACTTCCCTGGAAAGTCAACTTCACCAATGTTACCCGAGTTCTTTTTAATAGGTTGAATGATGTCATTAATTATGAATAATTATCTAACAAATGTTTTACTGTTTTCTCTTCTCTCACATTTAATTTCTTACATCATACCTGTTTAAATGGAATACTTAATACATTAGTTCCTTGAGGTGCATTATTTTTTATTTATTTATTATTTTTCTCCTTTGTTGTTGCCCTTGTTGTTTATCATCCTTGTTGCTGTTATTATTGTTGTTGTTGTTACTGTCATTGCTGTTGGATAGGACAGAGAGAAATGGAGAGAGGAGGGGAAGACAGAAAAGGAGAGAGAAAGACAGATACTTGCAGACATGCTTCACTGTCTGTGAAGTGACTCTCCTGAAGGTGGGGAGCCATGGACTTGAACCAGGATCCTTACTCAGACCATAGTGCTTTGCGCCATGTGCACTTAACCTGCTGTGCCAGAGCCTGGCTCCCATTCAGGTACATTCTTAGAAAGAGTACTTGTCGATGTGCTCTGCTTAGTTTCAGATATCTTAACATATTTTTACCAAGTTGCCTTCCAGAGAGACAGCCAGTTTTACTCCTCCACAATGCTGCCTTTATCAAAGTTTTATATATATATATCTCTACTTAAGTCTATGCATATATATACTTTATCAGCTTAAGGGGCTGAAAAGCAGTCATTCTTTAATTTAGTAGCTACAATTTTCAAAACTCATGGTTATTACTTATGGTGATGTTTTATGCCTTAAGCCAACACTTGAACAATAATAATTACCTTGAACATACCCTCTGACAACATTTTCACATTTGTTGTTTCACATAATATCCCCAGCAGCGTTGGAAGATAAATAGTGGAACCAATAACTGTTAAAGTATGTCACCAAGTATAACAATTAGTTCTGCAAATATTCACACACAGACCTCCCTGTTTCATAATTAGGGTGAATTTTTCCAGAAAGACCTGCCATTCTCAGAGTTGATAAGACAGAAGAAATTTGTTCCTAGGATTAATCTATTTTGGATAAAGATGACAAGGTATTATTCATTCTGGCTTCATGCATATATGAATTAATTGCTGACCTGCAATGTAGTGCTTCTGAGATTATAGTTTTTTTGGACAGATTTCCAGTTTCAATTATAATACGCCACACAGCACCATATTATAGATCTTATGCTCTACATAAGATGCATTGTTTTCCACAAGATTTTGTTTACCTAAGTTTCTTTGTGTTTTATGTGATTTTTTTAAAAGTTTTTTTTTGGTTTTTTTTTAATATTTTATTTTATTTATTTATTCCCTTTTGTTGCCCTTGTTTTATTATTGTAGTTATTATTGTTGTTGTCGTCATTGTTGGATAGGACAGAGAGAAATGGAGAGAGGAGGGGAAGACAGAGAGGGGGAGAGAAAGACACCTGCAGACCTGCTTCACCGTCTGTGAAGCGACTCCCCTGCAGGTGGGGAGCCGGGGTTCGAACCGGGATCCTTATGCCGGTCCTTGTGCTTTGTGCCACCTGCGCTTAACCCGCTGCGCTACAGCCCGACTCCCTTTATGTGATTTTTAAAAAAAATTTATTATAAAATGGAAACACTTACAAAACCATAGGATAAGAGGGGTACAACTTCACACAATTCCCATCACCAGAACTCCTTATCCTATCCCCTCCCCTGAGAGCTTTCCTATTCTTTAATGCTCTGGGAGCATGTACCCAGAGTCATTATGAAGTGCAGAATGTGGAAGGTCTGCTTCTGTAATTGCTTCCCCACTGAACATAGGCAATGACAGTTGATCCATACTCCGAGCCTGCCTCTCTCTTTCTCTAGTGGGGCAGGAACCTGAGGAAGTGGGGCTCCAGGACACATTGGTGGGGTCAGCTGCCTGGGAAGTCTGGTTGGCATCATGGTAGCATCTGAAACCTTGTGACTGAAAAAGAGTTATGATATAAAGTGAACAAAATGTTGACTACTCATGAGCCTAAAGGCTGGGATATTGTGGATGAAGATTGGGGGTCTCTGTTTTGTAAAAAGCTAGTAGGCCCATTTTAGGTATATTCCAAAGGGCCCATGACCCTACTAGTTTTTGCCTGCGCCTGACAACTCATATGCAGGTGACCTAAGTTATTGTCTGGGGGGTTTGGTGACATAGTTGGAAAAAGAACCAGAAACTGGATCAGGGAAGCGAGTAGCTCCCAAATATGGGGAAAGTATATAAATATTGTTGATTATAAACCCCATCGATTTGATCTGTGGCACATAGTCAGCACAGGAGCCAATGTAACCTCTGCATCCCTGTAGATCTGAGCTCGCAGTCCATGGCCAAGGCAAGGAACATTCCAGCCTGCCTCGATTTCAGGATCCATCATCATGGGGTCATAGGTAGAGTATGCTATCCAAACTCGCTTCAGAGAGTAGAACACTTCCCACCCATGTTGATCCACATTGAGGGCCAGGTCCAATAGGGTTCCTGATGGAGATGGCCAGTGATAGTAGTGTAAGAGATCTGTTAGAGGTCTAGGCCCATCATGTCTGTATGGGAATCCCAGGACTCCCAGACTAGGGCCTGGTAGTGACTAAAGAGTCATCATTAAAGTATGCCAGTCTCTTGCCTTTATTCAGCTTTTGTAGTCCTTACTTTGTCTGACATTAGCTTTGGAGTGACTGAGGGAGATGCAAGAGAAGGTAGGTGAGAAGGGTATCTAGGTCTAAGTAGAAACTATTTGATTAGGTACTATATGGTGTCATTTTAAGAATTTCTACTTGCTTGCTGAATTTATCGACTCACTGCAAACTATTGTGTACTTTTGTTTTATGGTATATGTTTTTCCCCCAAATTCTGGTTGCATGTACATATGCACTATCTCATGGACCCTGGTCTATATCTAGATTTTGACGTTTGTTAAGAAGTACACCACCCGGGGGGTTGGGCGGTGGCGCAGTGGGTTAAGCGCATGTGGCGCAAAGCGCAGGGACCGGCGTAAGGATCCCGGTTCGAGCCCCCGGCTCCCCACCTGCAGGGGAGTCTCTTCACAGGCGGTGAAGCAGGTCTGCAGGTGTCTGTCTTTCTCTCCCCTTCTCTGTCATCCCCTCCTCTCTCCATTTCTCTCTGTCCTATCCAACAACGAATTGCGTCAACAAGGGCAATAATAATAACCACAATGAAGCTACAACAAGGGCAACAAAAGGGTGAAAAAAATGGCCTCCAGGAGCGGTGGATTCATAGTGCAGGCACCGAGCCCAGCAATAACCCTGGAGGAGGAAAAAAAAAAAAAAGTACACCACCCAAAGTGGAATTAAGGATTCCTATGAGCTAGGAAAGTTCTTTTTTTTTTTTTTTTTCAAAGTCTTGCCATTTTATTAAAAAAAAAAAAAAAAGAAAAAGAAAAAGTTAAAGGCTTTAATCCACTACAGCCACCCCCAGCTGGGGGAGCAATCTTTTCCCAGAAGGCCACAGGGAAGAGGAAATCTATCCACCAGCACCAGAGTAGTGAAGCTGAAGGGTTAATATTCTATGCCTGTTGTCTCTGGATGCAGTCTGAAGTGATACATGCCAAGGTAGTACTAGTTGCATTGACTGGGTTGGAATCAGCAGATGCAGTATAGTTGATCTGAATTGTGAGAAGCCTGCAGGAAAGTGAACCTCACCCTAGAGGTTTCAGGACTGAGAGAAATATGGGCTTTCTAGAGAAAGAGGAAGGTTCCTGCTGTCTTCGGGTTTACAAATAGTTAAGAATAGTTATAGCTATATCAACATCATTTGGCAGTTGAGCTAACCTATGACACATTTTCAATGCAAAAAATCATCACACTATAGGTATGTGCAAAATGAAAGTAAACTGTTCTGCCTCTTTTGTCTCTAATTCCATTTCCAGAATAATACACCATTATCAGCATAGGCTTAATCCTTTGTTATTTTATAATATTTTTGCATAGTCACTTCCATTCTGTCTCTGTTATTTTGCTACCTGCATTTTCTAGTTGTTATGTGTAGTATTCCATGTTGCTTTATAATATTCTAGTGGTAAACTATAGGAACTTAAATATGGTGTGTTAATGCTGAGCACATGTGTTTTTGGCAGTTATTGTTAATATTAAGCATTATTATACATGAGTGCATCAGATAAATGTCTAAATATGGACCGTTAAATCTTATCTGCATAAAAGCTAATTTAGAGGTGATTCACATTTACAGTTGTGCTAGGCATACCACATTGTTTTTTAAAAATGTATTTCTGTCATATACATCAATAGCATATCGGTGTCTGTTGTCATATTCTCTCCAATACTGACTATATTCATTAGTTTTTATTTTCATTCATTTCAGTGTTGAAAAAAGTAGCTCACTGTTTTAAATTAGCATAAGGTTGACTGTTTTTTGTGTATTTAGAGCTATTTAGACGTCAGTGTTAGAAATTGTTTTTTCATAGCCCAACTTAATTTTTTATTCAACCTTTAGACTTTTATTGCTGGTTTGTGACATTTATATTTATACATTAAAATAATTTTTCTGATATATATATCCAATTATTATTACTTTTAGACCATTTATTTAATTTTTTATTAATTTTATTTATTTATTAAATGTAGAGAGTCACAAATCCAGAGGGAAAGGGGAGATAGAAAGGAAGAAGGACAGAGAAATACCAGCCACACTGCTTCACCACTTGTGAAGCTTTCCTCCTCCAGCTGGGGACTAGGGGCTTGCAGAGTCCTTGCACATTATAACATGTGCACTCAGACAGGTGCACCACCACCTGGTCCCTGAGCATTTATTTATTTATTTATTGTATTTGCTGCTGAGAAATTGGGGTATTTTTATGTACACTTATTTATCAATTTTCCCTTTCTTCAAGAGCCTTTTTTTTTTTTTTTTTTTTTGCCTCTAGTGTTACTGGTGCTCCGTGCCTGCACTATGAATCCACTGCTGCTAGAGCAGGCCATTTTTCCCATTTTGTTGTCGTTGTTGTTGTTCTTATTACTATTATTGTCAATGCTGTTGTTGTTGGATAGGACAGGGAGTAATCGAGAGAGGAGGGGAGACAGCGAGTGGGAGAGAATGATAGACACCTGAAGCCCTGCTTCACTGCCCATGAAGCGGCCCCTCTGCAAGTGGGGAGCCTGAGCTCAAAGCAGGACCGTAATTACGCTGGTCCTTGCACTTTGCGCCATATGCGCTTAACCCGCTGCACTACCATCCGACCCCCGACTTTTTGGTATTTTGTACCCATCTATGAAGACAATATGCCTTGCATTATTATTAAGATTATTTTGTCATGAGCTATTTAAGCACATATTTATTCTTTTTATTACTTCCAATTTAAGATTTTATTAAACTAGAATGTATTTTCTAGTAAAAAAAAACTCTGAAGATATATAGTTAAGTATATTCTGTATGATTTCTGTGTGTGTACTTCCTTGAATTTGTAGCTAATTGTTCTACTGTATCTTGTTACAGAATTTTAAACACTTAATTTTAACTGGCCTGAAGTGGAATTTTTATTATGCATTCATTTAAAGTGCCTTGGATTTTCATATGTCCATTTATTTATCTATTAGTTTATTCCTGTTCCAGTGCTGTCCTTTTTTAAATTGTTATAACATTCTGAGTTTTGTTTTATCAGAGAGGGTATTCCATCTAATTAGTTTTCTTATTTTTCATGGCTATTCTAATTTTTATACTTCACACAAATGTTAGAATATATACTAGATGAAGAAAAACATTAGTTTGACAGAGATTTTCACAAATAAATATTTTTTATTATCTTTATTTATTGGATAGAAACAGTCAGAAATCGAGAGGGAAGGAGGAGATAGAGAGACACCTGCAGCCCTGCTTCACCATTCGCAAAGCTTTTCCCCTGCAGGTGGGGGCCAGGGGCTCGAACCCGGCTCCTTTTGCACTATAACATGTCGCTCCACCAGGTGTACCACCACCTGGCCCCCACAAATAAATCTTGTGATTGAAGAGACATACTACTATTTTGCCCATCGTCTTACTGACTTTCAAAGCAGATAGTTTAGATTTTTATCAACTTTTTGTATCTAATTGCTAACCATTTTATTCATTAGTAGCTATTTCACTCATCAGAAGGGATTTTTACATAATAAAACAGGCTAATTTAGTTTACAGAAACTGTATGAAAGCAGGAAAAAGATAAATTTTTGTTCAGTAGTTTTAAGAATTTTGCTTAGATAAGAAGGCATGCAGCTGTGTATGGTGTGCTAACTCTTGCATTATGAAAGAAATTGAGAAGACTACAGAATAACTTATACAGAGAAACCAGGAAGCTAGTGTATTTAATGCAATGTCTCCCTCTTTACCTCATCATAAGCTGAATTAAATGAATTCACTGGTATGAATAATGAATACAAATTAATCCACTAAATACAAATAAAAATGAAGAACATCATAAATGTATAACTCCTTTTCTAAATATAGAACCTTTTTTTTTCCTACTTCACCACTTATAAATCGATCCCACTGTGGGTGGGGAGCCGGGGGTTGGAGCCTGGATCCTTGTATTAGTCCTTGTGCTTCATGCCATATGCACTTAATCCACTGTTATCTCCCAGCCCCCACTCCAGATATAGAATCTTTTAAATGAAAATGTAGTTTGAAAATTGGGTCTAAGTCTGGTTTCAATCTTAAAAATATCTATTGACAGGATCAGGAAATGGCTCACCCCACAGAGCAAACATTTAAAATGCGCAAGGCTCATGTCCATGACCCCTACATAGTAGCATTATGCAAAAGGGTAAGCTTCTCTCCTCATTCTGTCTCTCACAACCTTTATTTGGGGTGTGAGGGAAGCATCTATTGGGAGTTGTGGACTTTCACAAGTTGAGAAGCCCCAGAGAAACCCTGGTGGTTAAAGAATAAAAATAAATAAATAAATAAATAACAAATGTACATAGATTATTTAATGGTGTTTTAGGTTTCCAGTAAACATCTAAGATGAAATGGATGGAAAACCCCATGGTCAAATGTGTAATGTGTAGGTTATTTTTAATATACATATATATATATATATATATATATATATATATATATATATATTTATTTATTACTGGAGAGAGAGAAAAAATGGAAAGGGGAGTGGGAAGATAGAGAGGGAGAGAGAAAGACACTTGCAGACCAGCTTCACCCCTCATGAAACTTTTCCCCTGCCGATAGGGACGAGGGGCTTGAACCTGGGTCCTTGTGCAGTTAGTTATATGTACACTCAACCAGGTACACCCATATTTTTTTAAACTATGGAGGAAAGCTTTCAGGGCTTTAGGAATGCTCTAACCCAAAAGAAAAAAAGTATATAAGAAAAGGGATCAGGAGGTTATGAGATAGTTAACTTAAAGAGCACATACCTACTATGTGTGAAAACAAAGATTCAAGCCCAACACCACATAGGTGCACCATAGATTGTCCCAGAGAAAGCTCCATAAATATCTTCATTTTACAATTTGCCAAATGGAAAAAAATAAAGCCAATGGGGGGAGAAGTTATGCTAAGTGGCCCAAAATAATAGACCGGTGCTTGTCATCCATATTCAATATTTAAATAAATAGATGAGGGAGAAATAAATAATAGAAATTTCTTTGGACTTATCAGAAGTTTGTACTTGTATTCCATTCTCTACTACAGGGCAAACTAACCAGTTAAAAGGTACACTGCAAGATAAAATATATCAAAATTATATCATCCTGCTGGGTAGTGATACACATTGTATTGTCTAAGGGCCAGAATTCAAGTCCCCACCAGGGCCTGCAAGGGGAAACTATAGCATCAGTGAAGCAGTGCTATAGTTATATATCTCTTTCTCTGTATCTCCCTCTTTCCTTTTAAATTATCTGTTTCTGTCTCTTTCCAATAAATACATTGATATTTAAAAAAATATATCCTCCACACAGAACTATTTGTGTCACAAGTATATTTATTCACTGGTATAAATACTAACCAATAACAGTTATGACTGTGAAAGGATGGTCATATTTAAACCAAGAAATATAATTTTTCTGACTCAGTGAGTCTGTTGGTGACTTGATTTTGACATGGTAACCTCCATATCTTTGATAAATAAATGTTTCTTGTACAAGTTAGCCAGTCTTTGGTACTTCCTCATAACAGTCCCAAGTTCTAAGTCAGGTGAGCAACATCTCAAAAGAGACTACACAGTATCTCATGATTGAAAAAGTCAGCATCTGGAAGTCCAGCTGCTTGAGAGAATTAAATCCTGGCTGAGCACACATGTTACAGTCTGCAAGGACCTGGATTCAAACCCCCCTGTCTATACCTGCAGGGGGAAAGCTTTGCAAGTGGTGAAGCAGTGCTGCAGGTGTCTTTCTATCTCCCCCTTCACTCTTGATTTCTTACTGTCTCTATCCAATAAATAAAGATACTAAAAATACAAACAAAAAAGAGAACTTTAAAAAGTGTATTCCATCTAAAAAATAAATAAAAATGAAACTATTGAAATCTACTTTTTTTTTTGACACCATGTCCTTTCTCACTCCCCTTTTGAGCTTACCCCTTGAACAGGCAGGATAATAAATGTGAAAATGTAGTGAATACTGAATTTCAAAAGAGAGTTAACACAAAGCATGATCTGTTTTTCTCTTTAATCTTAGAAGTCTAGATCTTGCCAAGGATTGTGACAGGAAGTGAAAAAGTTTGATTGAATAGAAGGTTGAAGTTTCCATGTTAAATAGCAGCAAGATTTTTAATATCTGAAAATGAACATAGGAGTATAATAAAACTCAAGATTTCATAGTAACTAGCTCAGCACTTTAGGCAAATAGCTTGTTCACTATTTTTTAGGAGTCCAGTGTCTCTAAAGAGACAGAAGTTTTATATAAATCATTAAAATTCAATTCACTTATTCAACCAATATTTATTGACCATGTATTATATGTCAGGCATTCTTCCAGGTAATGGGAATATAGCCATGAATGCTGCATTAAATTTTAAAACAAAGGTGTAAAGATGGTCTTTTAAATTTGATCAAGTGGTTAGTTCCACACAGGGATTTGTGGAAAGGCTTCCCTGTGCTAATATTTTCATGTAACTTGACAGATTTATCAAGATGGGAACTATGAGGCATAAGAACATTTTGTGTAGAGTTCATATTGAATAGTTCCTTTTTGGCTGGACACATGGCCCAGGTTCCAGCCCAACTGTCACTGCACTGTGCAAAGGTCCTGATGCGGTGGTATCTTTCACCTCTCTTCTTCTTTCTGTCTTTGCTTTCGTTTTCTTTAATTTTAAAGATTTTCATTTGTAGAAAAGGAAACACTGATAAAACCATAGGATAAGAGGGGTACAACTCCATACAATTCCCACCACCAGAAATCTATATCCCATCCCATCCCCTGATAGCTTTCCTATTCTTTAACCCTTTGGGAGTATGGACCCATGGTCATTACTAGGTGCAGAAGGCGGAAGGTCTGGCTGCTGTAATTGCTTCCCCGCTGAACATTGGCATTGGCAGATCGATCCCAGCCAGTGTCTCTCTTTCCCTAGTGGGGCAGGGCTCTGGGGAAGCAGGTCTCCAGGACATATTGGTGGAGTACTCTGCCCAGGGAAGTCTGGTTGGTATCATGGTAGCATCTGCACCCTGGTGGCCTTTCCTGAGAATTCCAGTTGAAATTCTTCCTTTTGGAGCTCACACCAGGTGTTGTCTCCAAGCCACCATCTGGCTTCTTTTTCTTGTTATTGGAGGTGGGGGCTAGTGGTTTACAGTATAATCTTTAATACATAGGCACAACCTCTCATCTCCTTTCCATTGGTATCTAGGAGATACAACAGAATCCCAATGGCTCTTTATCCTGTGCCTTCACCCCTAGAGTCATTTGCTTTAGTAAAATATGCCTAGTCCAAATTCCACCCTATATTTTCTCTTTCTTTTTTTGTTCTTGAGTTCCACTTATAAATGTGATAATTTGGTACTCGTCCTTTTCTTTCTGGCTTCTTTACCTCAACATCAGATGCCTTTGAGCTCTGACTGTGATATTGCAAAAAAGATGGCTTCATAATTTTAACAGCTGCATAGTACTCCATTATAGATGTACCCAGAAACAAGTAGTAAAGCTTCCTGCAAAGAAAAAGAGAAAGAATGAAAGAAGAAAGTGGAGGGATAAGGGAAGGAAGGAAAAAGATAAATAATGTAAGAAGGAAGGGAAGGAAAGAAGGAAAAAAGAGAATAAAGAGAGAGAAAGAATGAAGGAAGGAAGGTGGGAAGGAGGGGAGAGAGAAATGAGGAAGGAAGTAAAGAGAAAGGAAGAGAGAAACAAAATGTGTAGAGGAAGAAAAGCCAAAGTTTAAAACACCATCTATGTTATATGCTATAAGGCAGCGTGGTGTCACGTGAAAATAATGGGATTGAGTAGAACAAAACTAATGTAGCATCTAGGTGATATTCTAGCATTTAAATAACAGATGGAAATTTTATTAACCTTTCAGTGCTACATTTTTATACCTCATATCTTTTTTCAAGTGTTAGATATCATGAATAAAACATGTCTCTCCTGGTGTTAGACTTAACACATTCTTAACTCACAGGTCACTGTTGTGACACTACCTTGTATGTCTGATGTTGTTGAAATGGTGAGTGGTTTACTCATCTCCCCTGAATATTACTTGGCATAAATCAGGGAGAATATTTCCAAGGAATATTTTGCCTATGATAGAATGGCCATCTTCCATCATTTTTTTTCTAATTGAGAAAATTTATATATAATTAGATAAGAGAATTGCATCCTAGGAAAACAGAGAAGTGAAGCAAGTCATGATTAAAGAACCAAAGATTACAGTTAAATATCAAGGATAGTTACACATGTACAGACACCTGCATACTTGCAATTAATCATAAGTAGTCTTGTCTGAACCGTGGATGTTATCTATTACACTTGGGGTTATATATTTCAGATACTTTATCTTATTTTATCCTTTGAACAGTCATATGAAGTTGACACTGTAATTCATATGAATGATTAAGTTGCATATCAGAAAGACTGAGTAAATAGTTCATAGTAGCATATCTAATAAATCACCCACCAGTTGGTGTCTTTTTCTGGAACCAGCAGTCATATCCACTGTGGAGCACTATCATTTAAATTGAATACCCACTATCATCAGTGTTTCCACTAACTTCCCAGAAATTGGAAGCTAATTTATTGGAAGCTGAACAGTGGCTGGCATGGAAGAACCAAAGTTCTTTCTTTTCTGATTTCTAAAAATTATTATCTTTGACATGGGTCATGCTATGTTATGGAGATACACAGGCAGAGAACTTTAGCCAACTGGCAGTTTGACTAAGACTAGATGGGTCTAAAGGAGGAGATAGAATCATTACAGCCAGTCACCATACGGTTGATCAGAAGAGGTCAGGTGAGACACATACAGTCATTCTGAGTTGGGACAGTGTTAAGTGTGCACTCTCCATCCCGAGCTACTAGAGTATCTGTTTGTAAAATTGTGAATTACTAGAATCAGGCGGTGGTGCAGTGGCTTATGTGCAGGTAGCGCAAAGCACAAGGACTGGCATAAGGATCCTTGTTTGAGCCCCTAGCTCCCCATCTGCAGGGAAGTTGCTTCACAAACCATGAAGCAGGTCTGCAGGTGTCTATCTTTCTCTCCCCCTCTCTGGCTTCCCCTCCTCTCTCCATTTTTCTCTATCCTATCCAACAATAACGACAACAATAATAACAACAACTAAAACAATAAAACAACAAGGGCAGCAAAAGGGAATAAATAAATATTAAAAAATCTTCTATAATCTAGCTTTCTGGTCTTTTTTCCAGCCATGACATCATCTCCCCAGACAATAACTTGTATACACCAGCATTTCATATTTTAGGCTTGACAAAAAAAAAAAAATGACAAACTAGTATAGCCACAAGCCCTTTGGAATATGACTAAAATATACCTAATTGCTATCTATAAAACAGAGACCCCCCAACTCTTCAGCTGCACTATCCAGCCTTTAGGTTCATGATTAGTTAACAATTTGTTTGGCTTTATATGTTAACTCTCTTTTTTAGCTACCAGGTTGCAGATGCTATCATGATGCCAACCAGACATTCCTGGACAGACAACCCAACCAATGTGTCCTTGATTCCCCAGAACCCTGCCCCACTAGGGAAAGAAAGAGACAGGCTGGGATTATGGATCAACCTGTCAACACCCATGTTCAGTAGGAAAACAATTACAGAAGCCAGATCTTCCACCTTCTGCAACCCAAGTATGGACCTTGGTTCCATACTCACAGAGGGTTAAAGAATAGGAAAGCTATCAGGGGAGGAGATGGGATACAGAGTTCTGGTAGTGGGAATTGTGTGGAGTTGTACTCCTCTGATCCTATGGTTTTGTCAAGGTTTGCTTTTTTATAAATAAAAAAGAAGAAGAAATTATGAATTACATCAGAAAGGAATGAGGAAAATTAAAGTTTTTTTAGTAAAACATACATCAGGAGTAAATATTTAGACACAAATAGCAGGTGGTTATAAATCACAAAACTCAGAATACATTTTTAAGTGGGGAAATACGAGAGTAAGTGTGCTTAAAACTGTCATTGTCCAAATATCATTACGTTAGGTACATTCTTTGGATGCTATAAGATATTTAGCTTATTCTAGTTATCCCATGTATAATGTCCAGAGCCTCAGGGCAGTAGCCGGATGTCAGAATTATGTGTGTATGTATAATACCACTATATATAAGCTCAAATGTGTAGTACTACCATATGTCTATGGGCAGTGACCTCTGATATATCCAGACTTTACCCTAGTGTAGGGTTTTGTAGTGAGGGACAGAACCTGAAAAACAGGCCTCAGGATATTATTAATCAAAGAAATGTACCTGGCAGACAAACTATATATATATATATATATATTACAAGCATATAGGCAAAGAAATTCTAATAACAAGTATTAGGAAGTCTGGGATCAGAAACCTCTTCAATAGTTTTTTTTTCTTTCTATAAAGGAGAATTATTTCCCTCTAATATACTCCCATAAGTTTTGATTATTATTTTTTTAATTCTAACTCCAGTACAATTAATGCGACTACTCAATCCACATTCCCTATACCTTCTTGGCTTTTATTCAAGAGTTCTTTTGGTATTCTCTCAGAACACTTGATTATGACAATATTCTCTCCATTGAATATGTGAGGTAGAAATTAAGAACGTATTTTGTTCTTTTGATTCAATATGATGAACATGTGAAAATGAATCTATGATCTTATTTATAAAAGACATTATGGATTGTGAGGGATTGATTCATTTGTTTATTTCCTTTTATTTATATACTTATTTACTTAACTTATTTATTTACTTATTGGTGGTTACAGGGTTTCACACATGTGCAATTTCATCATTCCTGACTACTGTTTCATTCACGTAGCAAAAGTCATACAGAAAGCAAGGACTCCACACCACCAATGCTTCCTCTGTTATCTTAGCACTTCCTACATAGAACAAAGTCTCAAACCTTACTGCAAGCTTGGCAATGAAGAAACCTTCCCCCAAGAGATTATTTATCTTGCCTTGGGATTTCCTCTTTTTACTGGTCAACTACATGGAAATTTAAATTGTCTGTTTGACTGGCAATACTGATATTGTGATGTTCTGGTTCTCTGTACTCATATACAACTTTCTGAACAGATGCTTGAATATGCAGGTGCATTTTCTTACTCTATCAGTATTGTTTGCCTTGTGACAATATGGAAGTGTGTAAAGTCAGTCTAGGTATTTGACAGGTGATTTCTTTGGACAGTAGATTACAGGCATGCTATTCAGCTAAGTATTGTCAGTTTGGGCATCAAATGTACAGGCTCTGCCAACACTTTCTCTTCCTACCTCCAGCAGGGAGTTTTCACTCTAAGCCATTTAAAATGGTTCCTCTGGTTGTACCTGTGACTTGTCAACTCATTGGAATTAGGAGACAGTTATTAAATCTTTAATCACGATAATGAATCTATCACAAAATCAATAATGTAGAAATGAAAGTCTACTAACAATGACTGGGCAGTGGCACACAGGCTTGAGCACACATTATAATGTGCAAGGACCAAGTTTAAGGTCCCAGTCACTACCTAGAGGGGAACAGCTTTCAGTAAATGAATGGTGTGAGAAGTCTCTCTCCTTCTCTCCCTCCCTCTCTCTCTCTCCAAGTAAGTAATAAATATAACATATATTCACAGAAAGAAAATAAAATAACCATATATAAGAACGAATGAAAGAAAGAACGAGGGAAAGAAAAAAAGAAAGGAAGAAAGAGGGAAAGAAAGACAGTCTGCTGGTCATATGTGCAGAGGGCAAAATTTATATTGCCGGAGAAAAGTCTTAAGTTTGATATCCAGCATCAATAATAACCAAAACTGAGTGGCATTCTTGTAGAAAAAAATGAAACAAGGAGATAAAAAATGGTAGAGAGAGGGAGAGAAGAGACAGAGGAAAGAGAGATAAAAAGAGAAAGTGAGAGAGAGATGAAAAATAAGGAGTGATAGGAGAGAGATTTTGCTCATGGCTGATACTTAAGAAATAAGGACAGTAGATTGCACTAAAGCAAAGAATACTGGAGAAAGGTGGTGAGGGATGTGTATGATGCGAGGAGTACTGAAGTTGAGGTGAGGGAGTGACTTCCAGACACTAAATCTTGTCAAGAGGACATGAGGGATTGTAACTGTGTATCAACAGCTGCACTGTAAACCATAAAACTCCACTCCCCCAAAAGAGTATATTTAAAAATAAGCATGGACAGAAAGGGAAAGCACAAAGTGAAACTTGGAATGAGTATAGTGTATTGCACCGAAGCAAAAGACTCGGAGGAAAGATATGAAGGGAGGAGGTGGTGGAGAGGGTTTTGGGCTCTTGGTGTCTGAAGTGGAAAAGGACAGAAGTTGAAGGTGAGATTTGCAAACACCTATCTCAGGGAGATGAGAGATTATACATGAGTTAGCAACTATACTATAGTCCATTAACTCTCCCCCACACACGCAATAAAGAAAGAATAAAGAAACATTTAGTCTGCCACCTCAAAGTTATGATAATTAAACAATCACCCTAGGTATTCACATTGATTTCTAAAAGTATTTTTTTTCTTTTTATTAGTTATTTTCCCTTTTGTTGCCCTTGTTGTTGTTGTTGTTAATGTCATCATTGTTGGATAGGACAGAGAGAAATGGAGAGAAGAGGGGAAGACAAAGAGGGGGAGAGAGAGAGACACCTACAGACCTGCTTCACCACTCGTGAAGTGACCCCCCTGCAACTGGGGAGTCTTGGCTCGAACAGGGATCCTTAGGCTGGTCCTTGCACTTTGCACCACCCGTGCTTAACCCACTACACTACCGCCTGGCTCCCTGAGTTATTGTTCAGGGAAACCCCACTTGGTTCAACGGGCACACTCTAAAATAGTCTTGAGTACATGAATCTCATCTGAATGGTATCTTCCCCTCCTCTCTCCATTTCTTTCTGTCCTATCAAACAACAATTGCATCAATAATAACTACAACAATAAAAAAACAATAAGGGCAACAAAAGGGAATAAATAAATAAATATTAAAATAAATTTTAAAATGTATAAAGATGGAGAAAAAGGAATAATAGATCAATGCAATAGAAAAATGGACTGAGTAACCAAGTATGATTAAGGGTACAAATATACCTCAGAACTAATCAGTGTTCTGATGTCTCCCTTTGTCATAAAAATATGTGAATATCTAAAATAAAATTACATAACTTGTAAAACAAACAACCCTATGCATTGTAAAGTATTTTTAAAATTCAGCACATAGGTCTTTAAAATATTATAGGAATCATAGGCAACAAATGTCATGTGACAGTAGGAGTGATCACAAACTTATTTATTATTGTTTTGGTAACTACATTTGGATGTAACTCAAGAATTCATTTAGTGCAATTTCCATATTGTGTAAGTTCTAAGCTTATGGTGGAGAGGACTTAACTTACTTGTTTAATTCCAGACATTACTTAGGGGTCAACTCCAGGGACAGAACCTAATCATTCTGATTCATGATGCAGAGTAGAACAGCTAAAATATCTTCATTTTGAACTGTCTAGTAAGTGGTCTTCATAACTATTCCAACAATTGCACAAACAGAAGTCACCGTTTTTTTACAGCTGAGTAGTATTCCATTGTGTATATATACCACAACTTCCTCAGCCACTCGTCTGTTGTTGGACACCTGGGTTGCTTCCAGGTTTTGGCTATTACAAATTGTGCTGCCAAGAACATATGTGTACACAGATCTTTTTGGATGGATGTGTTGGGTTCCTTAGGATATATCCCCAGGAGAGAAACTGCAGGGTCATAGGGTAGGTCCATTTCTAGCCTTCTAAGAGTTCTCCAGACTGTTCTCCACAGAGGTTGGATCAATTTACATTCCCACCAGCACTGTAGGAGGGTTCCTTTGACCCCACACCCTTTCCAGCATTTGCTGCTGTTACCTTTTCTGATGTATGACATTCTCACAGGAGTGAAGTGATATCTCATTGTTGTCTTTATTTGCATTTCTCTGACAATCAGAGACTTGGAGCATGTTTTCATGTGTTTCTCGGCCTTTTGGATCTCTTCTGTGGTGAATATTATGTCCAAGTCCTCCCCCCATTTTTGGATGGGGTTATTTGTTGTCTTGTTGTTGAGTCTGGCAAGCTCTTTATATATGTTGGTTATTAAACTCTTGTCTGATGTATGGCATGTAAAGATCTTCTCCCATTCTGTGAGGTGTCTCTTGGTTTGGGTAGTGGTTTCTTTTGCTGTGAAGAAGCTTTTTAATTTGATGTAGTCCCATAGGTTTATACTTGCTTTAGTCTTCTTTGTAATTGGATTTGTTTCATTGAAAATGTCTTTAAAATTTATGGAGAAAAGAGTTCTGCCAATATTTTCCTCTAAGTATTTGATAGTTTGTGGTCTAACATCCAAGTACTTGATCCACTTGGAATTTACTTTTTTATTTGGTGAAATACAGTGATTCAGTTTCATTCTTCTGCATGTTTCAACCCATTGTTTCCAACACCATTTGTTGAAGAGACTCTGCTTTCCCCATGTAATAGTCTGGGCCCCTTTTTCAAAGATTAGATGTCCATAGGTGTGGTACATGTGTCTTAACTTTCTCTCCCCCTCTGTCTTCCCCTCCTCTCTCCATTTTTCTCTCCTATCCAACAACAAAAACATCAATAATAACAGCAATAATAACTACAACAATAAAACAAGGACAACAAAAGGAAATAAATATTGAAAAAAAGAAACTATAGCCTTGTGATTTTACATACTAATAAACCACTATTAAATCACTAAAAATATATGAAATAAAACATGATGTTGCAAACTCAACTAAGAGACTCACCAGTATTTCTAGCCAAAGTAGTATCCTTTCTCTCTCTCTCTCTCTTTCTTTCTTTCTTTCTTTCTTTTTTTCTCTCTTTCTCTCGTTTGTGCCTCCAGGGTTATTGCTGGGTTTCCATGCCTGTACTATGAATCCACTGATCCTGGAGGCCATGTTTCCTTTATTTTGTCCTTGTTGTTTATCCTTGTTTTTTTTTTATTATTGCCATTGTCATTATTGGATAGGACAGAGAGAAATGGAAAGAGGAGGGGAAGATAGAGAGGGAGAGAGAAAGACACTGCAGACTTGCTTGACCACTTGTGAAGAGATTCTCCTGCAGGTGGGGAGCCGGGGGCTAGAACCGGGATCCTTATGCTGGTCTATGCACTTTGTGCTATATGCACTTAACCCGCTGCACTACTGCCCGGCCCCTTTAGCCAAAGTATCTATGGTGATTGTTATTATCTAAAATAAGTCTTTTTTACCTTACTGTAAATCACTAATTACTCAGAGAGAATATTTTTTCTTATTGGGGGGACTAATTATATACAGTTGACAGTAAAATTTGTTTGTACATATGTAACATTTTTCAGCCTCCACATAAGAATCTAACACCATAGGGGGATTTTTTTTTTTTAATTTAGAAAGTGGAAATATTAACAAGACAATAGGATAAGAGGGGTAAATTCCATACAGTTCCCCAAATCAGAACTCCATATCCCACCCCCTTCCTTAAAACTTTTCCTACTCTTTATCTTTCTGGGAATCTGGACCCAGTATCATTATGGGGTACAGAAGGTGGAAGTTCTGACTTCTGTAATTGCGTCCCCTATGAGCATGGGCATTGACAGGTTGATTTACATTCCTAGCCTCTCTCTCTACCCCTAGTGGGACAGGGCTACCAGATTCCAGATGGTACCATGATGCTAGCCTGACTTTTATTTTTTTTTTTGTACAACCACTGTGGACAGAGAGAGGCACTACATTTACCACTTAGAAGAATATTTAAGGGGAATGAACTTCAGTCTAGGATAAATGGATTGCTTGTCTAATCTAGTCAATATTTTAAGAGGGGAATAATAAATAAGAACCATACATAAAAAATAGATACTAACTTATAAGTTGACTATGTTTAAAAGAAAAGAATAAGTAAGACATTTTTAAAGTATTATCAAAGATTATAGAAACAAGTTGTCCTTGAAACAAACATTTTCTCCAAAACGTCTGAAAATAAAATGAAATTTATATAAAGCACATTAACTATGACAACTAAAAGCAAAATTATCTTTCATAATTATAGTATTTATACCTGTAAAATCCATTTAAAATTAAATTAGCTATTATCCAGTCGCTAGATAACAACAGACACTTAAAAACTTGATTCAAATAACATTAAAGCTCTGACACAGTAGTAGATCAATACCTGTATAAAGGAAAATACTATTTAGTTCAGCTAGTATTTCAAACTGAAAAATAAAACTGTGGACATACTAATTTGGGCCCACTTTCAACTATATGTGAAATCTATTGTTTATAATCTCTTAAAATAGGTACCAAATTATTTAATAATACTATATTTTTACGGAAGGTCTCAAATAAAAATAAATGCATATATAAAAGAAACAATAAGGATTTGTGTTAATTTAAAATATAAATCTATCTACTTTTAGTCATATTGAAATGACGCCTCTGATTTATTGAAACCAAATATTTAATAAGGTGTAATATGACAGTTCCTAAGATCTCTCTCTTTGTGTACTCTCCCTGTATAATATCCATGTTAAAAAAAAATCCACGCGTTTAGTGTCGCTGGTTATAAGGGTATGGTAGGATGTCCTGCTTGTGATAGGTTATATTCTGTACTAAATTTGAAGGTATATTAATCCCTACACCTATGGAATCTAATCTTTAATAAGGGGGCCCAGAGTATTAAATGGAGAAAGGAAGCTCTCTCTTCAATAAATGGTGTGGGGAAAAATTGGTGGAAACATACAGAAGAATGAAACTGAAACACCATATCTCACCAGAAACTCCAACTCCAAATTGACTTTCACCAGATAGTCAACTCCAAACGAATCAAGGACATGGATGTTAGACTAGAAACTACCAAATACTTAGAGGAAAACATTACTTTCGCACCTAAACCTCAAAAACATCTTTGATGATACAAAGCCAATTGCAAGGAAGACTGAAGCAGAAACAAACCAATGGGACTACATCAAATTGAAAAGCTTCTGCACAGCCAAAGAAACTATTACACAAACAAGGAGACCCCTCACAGAATGGGAGAAGATCTTCACATGCCATACATCAGACAAGAGACTAATCACCAAAATATACAAAGAGCTCAGCAAACTTAGCAACAAAAAAGCAAATGACTCCAATCCAAAATGGGCAGAGGATGTGAACAAGACATTCAGTACAGAAGAGATCCAAAAAGCTAACAAACACATGAAGAATTGTTCCAGGTCACTGATTGTAAGAGAAATGCAAATCAAGACAACATTGAGATACCACCTCACTCCTGTGAGAATGGCATACATCAAAAAGGACAGCAGCAACAAATGCTGGAGAGGCTGTGGGGACAGAGGAACCCTTCTGCACTGCTGGTAGGAATGTAAATTGGTCCAATGCTGTTGAGAGCAGTCTGGAGAACTCTCACAAGGCTAGACATGGACCTTCCATATGACCCAGTAATTCCTCTCCTTGGGATATACCCCAAGGACTCCATAACACGCAATCAAAAAGATATTTGTACACCTATGTTCTTAGCAGCACAATTCATAATAGTTAAAACCTGGAAGCAACCCAGGTGCCCAACAACAGATGATTGTTTGAGAAAGCTGTGGTATATATACGCAATGGAATATTATGCTGCTATTAAGAACAATGAACCCACCTTGGATGGAGCTAGAAGGGATTATATTAAGTGAGCTAAGTCAGAAAGATAAAGCTGTGTATGGGATGATCCCACTCATCAATAGAAGTTCAGAAAGAAGAACAGAAAGGGAAAGTAAAAGCAGGATTTGACTAAATCTGGAGTAGGGCACCAAAAAAAAAAAAAAAAAGAAAAACCTGGGGTGAGGGTGAGGGTAAGGGTAGATGTTCTGCTTCCAGGGAGAGCAGGGGGTGCAGTGGGTGGGATGAGACACAGACTTTTGGTGGTGGGGATGGTGTGTATGTACACTACTATTAATTTGTATTCATATATATCACTATTTAATTAATATGAGAGGGGAAATTTATTGTAAGTCTCAAACTTTTTTTTTATATAAGAAAGTATTAATTAACAAAACCATAGGGTAGGAGGGGTACAATTCCACACAATTCCCACCACCCATTCTCCATATCCCACCCCCTCCCCTGATAGCTTTCCCATTTCCTATCCCTCTGGGAGCATGGACCCAGGGTCATTGTGGGTTGCAGAAGGTAGAAGGTCTGGCTTCTGTAATTGCTTCCCCGCTGAACCTGGGCGTTGACTGGTTGGTCCATACTCCCAGTCTGCCTCTCTCTTTCCCTAGTAGGGTGGGTCTCTGGGGAAGCGGAGCTCCAGGACGCATTGGTAGGGTCTTCAGTCCAGGGAAGCCTGGCTGGCATCCTAATGACATCTGGAACCTGGTGACTGAAAAGAGAGTTAACATACAAAGCCAAACAAATTGTTGAGCAATCATGGACCCAAAGCTTGCAATAGCGGAGAGGAAGTGTTAGGGGGATACTCACTGCAAACTCTAGTGTACTTCTGCTTTCAGGTATATATTTTACCGTAGTTTATGGATACGTGTGAACATATGCTCTCTCTCACAGAAACTGGTGTATATCTAGGTTTTGGGACTTTGTTAGAAAGTGAAACACCTGAGATGGAATTAGAGTATACTATGAAAGGAAAGGTCTCACCCGAGTAATGAAGCTGGAGGCTTGTCATTCCACACGTGTAGTCTCTGGACATACTCTGAAGTAAAGCATGTTGAGGTGGCAATCGTTGTGTTGGTTAGGTTGTGATCGGCAGATGCAATATTATTTGATATGGATTGGGAGAGGCATACGGGAAAGTGGGCCCTATCCAATGGTTCCAGGACTGGGGGAAGTAGAGGCTCTATAGTGGAGATGTGAGGTTCCTGCTGTCTTAGGGTTCAAAAAGACAATAGATAGTTGATGTTATCATCACATTATTTGGTAATTGGGTTAACTTTGAAAAGTCCTTTTGTTAGGGTTTGCTGTACAGTACCCAGTATCTTGTATATAGCTGTGCTATTGGTTGCTTCTGATCTACTTGGTCTAGGCTTTTGAGAGAGTCTGCATATCAATTACACTGCATATATTGAGAAAAGATTCAGTTTGTGTTTTGAAAAAGTTCGAGACATACAATTAATTTTCCCCCTCTTGTATTAATTAACTAGTGATGTATACGACTACATTTTACTAGGAGTGTACATAAACACCATTCCCACCACCAAAAGACTGTGACCCATCCCTCCCAACCACTCCTACCCCCCACTGTCCCAGGAAGCTGCATGTCTACCCCTCACCTCAGGGTTATTAATTTGGTGCCCTACTTACAATTTGGTCAGGTCCTGCTTTTAGTTTCCCTTTCAGATCTTCTTCCTCAACTTCTGTTGATGAGTGGGATCATCCCATATTCATCTTTATCTTTCTGACTTAGCTCACTTAACATAATACCTTCTAGCTCTGTCCAAGATGGGTCAGAGAAGGTGGGTTCATTGTTCTTGATAGCTGCATAGTATTCCATTGTGTATATATACCACAGCTTTCTCAGCCACTCATCTGTTGTTGGGCACCTGGGCTGCTTCCAGGTTTTAGCTATTAAGAATTGTGCTGCTATGAACATAGGAGTACACACCTCTTTTTGGTTGGGTGTTATGGAGTCCTTGGGGTATAACCCCAGGAGAGGTATTACTGGATCATAAGAAGGTCCATGTCTAGCCTTCTGAGAGTTTTCCAGACTGCTCTCCACAGAGGCTGTACCAATTTACATTCCCACCAGCAGTGTATAAGGGTTCCTCTGTCCCCACAACCTCTCCAGTATTTGTTGTTGCTGTCCTTTTTGATGTATGCCATTCTTACAGGAGTGAGGTGGTATCTTAATTTGCACTTCTCTGACAATCAGTGACCTAGAGCAGTTTTTCATACGTTTGTTAGCCTTTTGGATCTCGTCTGTAGTGAATGTTTTGTTCATATCCTCTGCCCATTTTTGGATGGGGTCATTTGCTTTTTTGGTGCTAAGTTTGCTGAGCTCTTTATATATTTTGATGATTAGTTTCTCGTCTGATGTATGGCATGTGAAGATCTCCCATTCTGTGAGGGGTCTCTTTGTTTGTTTAATAGTTTCTTTGGCTGTGCAGAAGCTTTTCAATTTGATGTAGTCGCATTGGTTTGTTTCTGCTTCAGTCTTCCTTGCAATTGGGTTTGATTCATCAAAGATGTCCTTGAGGTGTATGTGGGAAAGTGTTTTACCAATGTTTTCCTCTAAGTATTTGATTGTTTCTGGTCTGACATCTAGGTCTTTGATCCATTTGGAGTTGATTTTTGTTTCTGGCGAGATAAAGTGGTTCAATTTCATTCTTCTGCATGTTACAACCCAGTTTTCCCAGCACCATTTATTGAAGAGAGCCTCCTTTTTCCATTTAATCCTTTCGGCCCCCTTATCAAATATTAGATGTCCATAGGTGTGGGGCTTTCAATTCTGTTCCACTGGTCTGTGTGCCTATTTTTGTTCCAGTACCATGCTGTTTTGATGATGGCTTTATAATATAGTTTAAGGTATGAGAGTGTGATGCCTCCATTTCTGGTTCTTTTCCTTAAGATGGTTTTGGCAATTCTAGGTGTCTTCACATTCCAGATAAATGACTGTAGTTTTGTTCTATTCTCTTAAAGAAGCTTGGTGGAACTTTGATGGGTATTGCATTAAATTTGTATATGACTCTGGGGAGAATATTCATTTTGATGATATTTAGTCTTCCAATCCATGAGCATGGGGTATCTTTCCATTTCTTGGTATCAGTTTCTATTTCCTTGAGTAGTGACTCATAGTTTTCAGCATACAAGTCTTTCACTTCTTTGGTCAACTTTATTCCTAGGTATTTGATTGATTTTGCTGAAACAGTAAATGGGAGTGATTTCTGGATGTCTTCTTCTTCAGATTTAGTGTTTGCATAAAGAAATGCCACTGATTTTTGTACATTTATTGTGTAGCCTGATACCTTGCTATATTGCCTAATAACTTCCAGTAGTTTTCTGCTGGATTCTTTAGGTTTTTCTATGTATACTATCATATCATCTGCAAATAGTGAGAGCTTGACTTCTTCCCTTCCAATCTGTATTCCTTTGATTTCTTTCTCTTGCCTGATTGCTATGGCAAGAACTTCTAATACTATGTTGAAGAGTAACGGTGACAGTGGGCAGCCCTGTCTAGTCCCCGATCTGAGGGGGAAGGCTTTCAGCTTCTGTCCATTGAGTATGATGTTGGCTGTAGGTTTACTATATATAGACTCCACTATCTTGAGGAATTTCCCATCTATTCCCATTTTTTGTAGAGTTTTGAGCATGAATGGGTGTTGGATTTTGTCAAAGGCTTTCTCTGCATCTATTGAAATAATCATGTGTTTTTGGCTTTGCTTTTATTGATGTGGTGAATGACATTGATTGATTTACGGATGTTGAACCAACCTTTCATTCCTGGGATGAATCCCACTTGGTCGTGATGAACAATCTTTTTGATATGTTGCTGTATCCGGTTGGCCAAGATCTTGTTTAATATTTTGGCATCTATGTTCATCAGAGATATTGGTCTGTAGTTTTCCTTTTTTGTTCTTTCTCTATCAGCTTTTGGTATCAGGGTGATGTTGGCTTCATAGAAGGTGGAAGGGAGTATTCCTGTTTCTTCAATCTTATGGAAAAGCTGAAGAGTATGGGTACTAACTGTTTCCTGAAAGTTATGTAGAATTCGTTTGTGAAGCCGTCTGGTCCAGGACTTTTGTTGTTGGGGAGGTTCTTAATAACGGTTTCAATTTCTTTGTCTGTGATTGGTGAATTTAAATTTTGTAGTTCTTCTTGGTTCAGTTTTGGAAAGGCATATTCTTCTAGGAATTGTTCCATTTCTTCCATATTCTGTAGCTTGGTGGCATATAGTTCTTTATAGAAGTTTTGCAGGATTATCTGGATTTCTGTGGTGTCACTTGTGATATCTCCTCCATCGTTTACAATTCTATTAATTTGAGTCTTCTCTCTTTTTTGATTGGTGAGTCTCGCTAGGGGGTTGTCAATTTTGTTTAATCTTTCAAAGAACCAACATTTGGCTTCATTGATCTTTTGTATGCTTCTTTTATTTTCGATGTTGTTTATTTCTGCTCGAACTTTAGTGATTTCTGTCCTTCTGGTTGCTTTAAGGTTTCTTTGTTCCTCTTCCTCTAAGTCCTTGAGGTGTGCAGTAAGGTCGTTCATTTGAGTCTCTTCTTGGTGTTTAATATGTGATTGTATGGCTATAAGTTTCCCTCTCAGTACTGCTTTCGCTGTGTCCCAAATATTTGGATAGGTTGTGTCTTCATTTTCATTTGTTTCCAGGAACATTTGAATTTACTGCTTGAGTGAATCTCTGACCCAGTGGTTCTTAAGGAGTATGTTGTTTAGTTTCCAAATTCTGTGATTTTTAATAATTGTCTGTCTGTTGTTAAATGTTAGTTTTACTCCACTGTGGTCTGAGAAGATACTAGGGATGATTTCAATGTTCTTGAATTTATTGATGCTGTTTTTGTGGCCTAACATGTGGTTTATCCTTGAGTATGTGTTATGTGGATTTGAAAAGAAGGTGTATTCCAGTTTTGGGGGGTGAAGGACTCTGAAAATGTCCAAGAGGTCGAGTCTGTCAATCTCTTCATTCAATTCTCTTCTATCTTTGTTGGTTCTCTGCTTTGTTGATCTGTCTAAGTGTGAGAGTGGGGTATTGAAGTCTCCTACTATTACTGTATTACTATTGATGTATTTTTGAAATTCTTTCAGTAAGTGCTTGTTGTATTTAGGTGGTCCCTCATTGGGTGCATAGATGTTAATGATTGTTAAGTCTTTTTGGCTGATTGATCCTCTAATCATTATGTAATGTCCTTGCCTATCTTTTATTATTTTATTTAATTTAAAATCTATCGTGTCTGAGATGAGAATGGCTGTTCCTGCCCTTTTTTGTGGTCCGTTAGCCTGTATGATAGTTTTCCATCCTTTCACTTTAAGTCTGTGTTTATCTTGTTGTGACAGATGGGATTCTTGCAAGCAGCATATGGTTGGATTATGCCTTCTGATCCATCCCCCAACTCTGTGCCTTTTGATGGGTGAGTTTAAGCCATTGACGTTTATTGATATTATGGATTTAATGTATTATAGTACCATTGTTTTAAAAAAAAATTTGTTGTTGTTTGCTCTGATATATTGCCAGTATTGTAGTGATGTTCTTGTTTATAAGAGGTCTTTTAGAACCTCTTTCAGAGCTGGCTTCGTGATGGTTGCCTCCTTTAACTGTTGTTTATCTAAGAAGGTTTTGATCCCTCCATCTAATTTGAATGAAAATCTAGCAGGATATATTATCCATGGTTGAAACCCTTTTTCATTCAGGGCTTGATAGATATCCTGCCATTCCCTTCTGGCTTTTAGAGTTTGAGTGGAGAAGTCTGCAGATAATCTTATGGGTTTTCCCTTGTATGTGACTTTTTGTTTCTCTCTTGCAGCCTTTAGGATCCTTTCTTTATCCTTACTTCTTCTCATTGTGACTATGATGTGTCTTGGTGTCTTCAGGTCTGGGTTGATTCTGTTTGGTACTCCTTGGGCTTCTTGAATCTTCATGTCCTTTCTGTTATTCAGGTCTGGGAAGTTTTCTTCTATTATTTCCTCTAGGGTGTTTCTTTCCTCTTCCTCTCTTTCTTCCTCTGGCAGGCCAATTATGTGAATGTTACTTCTTTTGAAATCATCCCATATGTCTCTGTTGTTGTTTTCAGTGTCTCTCAATCTCTTTTTAAGCTCTTTCACCTCTTTCTTAGTTTTCTCTAACTCATCCTCTGTCTGACTAATTCTGTTTTCTGCTTCTGTTAGTCTTCTTTCCCTTGCCTCAGCTTCTTTCTTCATTACAGCTATTTCAGCTTTCAGTTCTCTAATTGCCTCAAGATAATCAGTATTTTCCTTGGGGGTCTCTACTGTTGTTTCCCTAATACTGCCAAACCTTTCCTCCAATGTTGTTTTCATTTCGTTTCCAGAAGATGTGATCAGAGCTCAAGCCACTAGCAGCTTCTCAGTCCGCCATTTTCCAGGAACCCCCAAGTCTCAAACTTTTAAAAGCACAGACTGAGTCTTTCTTTAAGTATTTATTTTATTTATTCATTCCCTTTTGTTGCCCTTGTTGTTTTTTATTGATGTTGTCGTTGTTAGATAGGACAGAAGGAAATGAAGAGAGGAGGGGGAGACAGAAAGGGGGAGAGAAAGACAGACACCTGCAGACCTGCTTGACAGCCAGTAAAGCGATTCCCCAGCACGTGGAGTACAAGGTGCTTTTTACTACATAGGCTGAGTCTTTGCTATGTTGACTCTCTCATAAGCCTACATCAGGGAGAACAGAAGCAACCAATGACACAGCTATATACAAATAATGTCAAAGGACATAAATTATGGTGGTGTTGGGTATGATACAGCAAATCCTAACAAAGTGATTTTTCAAAGTTAACCCAATTACCAAATAATGTGATTATAGCAATAACTATCTATTTTCTTCTTGAACCCTATGACAGCAGGGACTTCACATTTCCCCTATAGAGCCTACTTTTCCCCCAGTCCTGGAACTTCTAGGGTGGGGTACACTTTCCTTCATGCTTCTCTCAATTCATACCAAATAATATTGCACCCACCGATCCCAACCTAATCAATGCAATGAGTACCACCTCAGCATGCCTCACTTATGACTGTGTCTAGAGACTTCAGTTGTGGATTGTCAACCCTTCAGCTTCATTACTCAGGTTAGACCTTTCCTTTCATAGTATTCTCTAATTCAATTCCAGGAGGTTCACTTCCTAACAAAATCCCAAAACCTAGATATAGGCCAGGTCCCATGAGATAGATAGAGCCTATGTTCACATGTATTCATAAACTAGGGCAAAATATATACCTGAAAGCAAAAGTACACAATAGTCTGCAGTGAGTCAGTATAAAGTTCAGGAACAACAAAAGAGCCTCCTTTGTGGGCCTACATAGGACCTTGCCCTCACTTTGGATCAACAATTGTGGAGAATGTTCCATCCTCTGAAGGGAGGATGGACAACATACTCTATGCTATACCTGAAGAAGATGGGTCTATATTGGGGCAGCTTGGAAGGTTCCTACTCATGACCACAGAATGTGAGCTTAGATCCACAGGGATGCAGAGGTCACATAGTCACCTATATTGAATATGGGCCCCAGACCAAATCAAATTGATGGGGTTTACAGTCAACAATATTTATACTCCTTTCCCATATTAGAGAGCTACTCTCTTCCCTGATCCAGCTTTCTGTCCCTTTTCCAGCCATGACAGCACCTCCCCGGACAGTAACTTGGATCCACTTACATATCAGATGTCAGACTCAGGGGAAAAATTAGTATAGCCACAGGCCCTTTGGAATATAACTAAAATATCCCTACTAGCTATCTGCAAAATGGAGGAGCCCCCAACACTTCATCTGCACTATTCTAGCCTTTAGGTCCATGAGTGTTCAACAATTTGTTTGGCTTTATATGTTAACACTATTTTCAGCCACCATGTTCCAGATGCTAGCATGATGCCAAACAGACTTCCCTGGACAGACAACCCCACCAATGTGTCCTGGAGTTCTGCTTCCCCAGAGCCCTATCCTACTAGGGAAAGAGAGAGGCAGGCTGGGAATTATGGATTGACCTGTCAATGCCCTTATTCTGCGGGGAAGCAATTACAGAAGCCAGACCTTCCACCTCTGCATCCCACAATGACCTTGTGTCCATAATCCCAGAGGATTAAAATATAGGAAAGCTATCAGCAGAGGGGATGGGGTAAATAAATAAATAAATAAATAAATAAATTGAAGGTATATTTCAGATATCACTAAAGTTTTAGTCCCCTGATTTTGAGTTATTCAAACAAAGTGTATTTAAATCACACCTGACCCAATCAGTTGAGAGTTTATAAGGCTGGCCATAGAGAGATAAGAGCAGAAGTAGCTATTATCTTATTATCTTTGAAGAAGACATTTTAGAGGAAACTAAAGTACAGGAAATGACAGGAAGATTCTAACATTTTTGGGTCTTAATCCTACAATCACAAGAAATTCTGTCAACAAATCATTATGCTAGCAGAGGCTCCTGAGCCTCAAACAAGATCACAGTCTTAGCCAGTCCTTGATGGAAACCTTGATAGATTTTGAGCAGGAAGCTGAAATAATGAGATAATGAATATATTGTTATAAGCACCTAAATATGAAGTGACTTTATATAACAATGGAAAGCTAATAATTCTGATCTTATTTTGATAAGAAGACATTGCAGTGTTCATGTTATTTATACCATTCTCAAAGTAATCTACATTAGATAAACAATAGAGTCTCTCAGGAGTCTCTGAATGGCAGGTGCTTTTGTATGCTTTTATACACACTCGTAGAGAACTTTAGCCAGATGCCAGGACCCTGAGATCCTTTGCATCTCTGGTTGAGAGAAAATAACTTCAATCACTATACAATTAATCTGAAGAAGTCTGTAGGGATGGACCTAGACATCTCAAAATGAGAGAATGTCAGGTGTGCCACTGATCAGAACTGCCAGCAGAGTATTGATTGGTAAAACCATACATCCCATCAAAAGGAACAAGAAAATCTTTTCAGGAAAACACAATTCAGGAGCAATTGACAAAGTGCAAATTACCTTCAAGGTGTGGGAGATATCAAGAATGGGTTAGACCTTCAATGTAGTAGTCTTTTTATGAATGCCATTAGTCAGCTGCAATTCCTTGATGCCTCAAGAATTATTTATTTATTCTCAGGTCATGTTATACACAAATGCCAAATCCTTCATGGATGGAGCCAAAAGTCAGAGTTATAGATAAATGATTTTTTTTTTTTTGCAGTATCTTTAGGCCTGTGGGCTGATAATTCACTCTATTGATGCTTTCTACCTGTCCCTTAAGGGAGAGGGAGTTGTAACCAAAGGAGTGCTTGAAGCCTGGGCAGGACTTATGGTCTTTTTTAGACAAAGGAATGTACCTGATAACAATCACACCTACAAGTTTTGTAAGAAAAACATCAATAGGATTTCTTTTCTTTTCAAGTTTTTAAAAACGTTATTTATTTATTATGAAATAAATATATTAAGATTATATATATATATATATATATATATTTTAAAGAGAATGATCGGAGAGAGAGAAAAGAACCAGATACCACTCTGGTATATGTGCTGCCAGGGATTAAACCTCTTGCTTGTGAGCCCAAAGCTTTTCCAGTGCAACACCTCTTGGACCATGGAAGTTTTATTAAACATCATATTAATATATCTAGAATTATTTTGGGGTAGAAGCTAATTCTTTTATTTTCCATTTCTTTATCAGGGAATTAATGGTTTACAGTCAATAGTAAAAAAAAAAATCTAATAGTTTGTACATGTGTAACATTTCTCAGTTTTCCACATAACAATTCAAACCTCAATAAGTGTTTCTCTGTCTTCCAGGACCTGAATCCTCCCCCTCACACCCACCACAGAGTCTTTTACTTTGGTGCAATAAGGTAACATCAGTAGGATTTCTAACGCATGCCAATCTGGGATCTAGAAATTCCTTCATCACTTTTGGCTTTTAAACCAGAGTTTTGATGATTTAAGCAAGTCATTTTATGTTAAATTATTTCCAGTTACCTAGGTCTTCTGTCTTTATTTTTAAACAAATTTTATTAATTTATGTTTAAGGCAATATATCAATAGAAAAATACAGAGACAGAAAGACCAGAGCACTGATCAGTTCTAATTTTTGGTGGTGCTGGGGATTGAATTTGTAACCTCAGAATTTCAAGCATGAAAATATTTTACATAACCATTCCACGCTTATTTTTTAATTTTTTATATTTATTTATTTTCCCCTTTATTGCTCTATTTTTATTGTTGTTGTTGTTGTTATTGTTGTTGTTATTGATGTCCTTGAGAAATGGAGAGAGGATGGGAAGACAGAGGGGGAGAGAAAGATAGACACCTGCAGACCTGCTTCACCGCCTGTGAAGGGACTCCCCTGCAGGTGGGAAGCAGGGGGCTGGACCAGGATCCTTATGCAGGTCCTTGTGCTTCATGTCACATGAGCTTAACCTGCAGTGCTACTGCCCTACTCCCCATTCCATGCTTATTATAATGGTCCCTGGCATTTTTACCTGTGGGGAAAAAAAAAACGTATTTCATAGAAATGAAAGCTGTAGTGAATTTTGCTCTTCAGCACCAGAGTTTAACAGAAGATTGAGAGCATAAAGAAAGTTAAAAAATAATGAACATGGGTTTTTTTTTTCCCTTTAAAAACTGTCTTGCAAAAACACTATGACTATTTCATGTTTCTATTTCATATGGGTGGGGACTTTGAATAGATATATGTGTGACATTCACTATAAGGTGAAGTTAGAGGTTACCCCAGATACATCCTGAATTTCATTAGAGAACTTGAACTTGACATGGTGTCATGTTCAATGTTCACTAATGTAAGGTGATATCTTTTGGTGCAGGAGTGATGAAAAGGGATATGAGTGCTTTATTTAATAATAACTCAAAGATCAATATAATCTTGACCGAGTACTGCTGAAAGACAAAGAAAAATGAATCTATAACTTTTTGAATAGGCTCCAACTTCTAAAATAGAATACCTGATGTAGAGACTACTAATTTAGGGGGGAGTCGAGTGGTTGAGCGCATATGTTACAGTATGCAAGGTGCGAGGTTTGAGTCCCTGGTCCCCACCTGCAGGGCTGCAGTTGTCTCTCTATCTCTCTCCTTCTCTATAACCCCCTTCCCTCTCAATTTCTGACTGTGTCTATCCAATAAATAAATATTAAAAAAAACTACAAATTTATAGCTATGTATGTCAATATATATGTATATATGTATAAACATTTAAATTTATTTATTCAGTCTACTTATTGGATGGCACTTATGCTCCTTGAAACAAATGACAATAGAAGAAGATAAATTAACTGATTATAGAAGAAGGATAGAAATTAATGACAATAAGTTTCTATTATACTATTGCCCTAAATGCCCTTTGTCTGTGATTACTCATGATTCCTTGATTGAGGTACAGACATGGTGAATAGTGGATAAATATATAAATGAGTGACTATGTGAATAAAACACCAGTTCACTCATTACTTATCAAAACAGAAATCACAAAATGTATTAAGGAGGAGCCAGAGAAGTCATGACATACTCTTATATTTTCCTATGCAAAATGTATCATGACTGCCCAAAACCACTGGTCAACAAGTTATTTGACCTCTGTGTCTTAGATTATATAACCAAATGTAAACTAACAGTGGATAGATACTGATATAGTAAACTCTTATGGTTGGAGACAAAATATAAATGATAAACAAAAGCACATATGCTGAAAGATGAAGCAGAATGCTAGTGTGTGTGTGTGTGTGTGTGAATTTCTGTTGCTTCTGGGAGTAGCAATAGTAGTTTCAGCCTTTGCATGACACACTTTTATTGGTTTGGACCTGGAGGTGGCACTGGAAGTCAAGTGTTTGACTCTCAAGCAGGATGTTCAGAGTATGAGCCCCAGTAGCACATTTTCAAGAGTCCTATCTGGCTCTTTTGTCCTTTTTCCCTGTATTTCTCTTAGTAATAAATAAATAAAATCCCTATAAAAATAAAACAATTTAAATGTGTTTTTTGAAAAATAAACAACCTTTTTGAGGGATATTTAATATGTTTCAGGTATTGTACAGGCTCTACAGACATAGAAATTATTACTGATGACCTATCCTCAAATAAAAATTGTCATGTTATTTCACTGTAATGCTGATAGATAAAAGAATCCCAACTGACATTGAAACCAGTACAATTTCAAAGAAGATATATATTAGTTTCATTTACTTTGAGACCTGGAACCTATAGTTCAGTGATAGAGCATTGTACTTGCATGTGTGCGTTTTCAGATTCCATCTCTTGCATTGCATATATCAGAGTTGAGTGGTGCTCTATTCTCACTCATTTTATGTCTTATATAAAAATAATAAATGGGAATGGGTAGCAGCACATCTGGTAGAGCATACATGTTACCATGTGAAAATAGTCAAGGTTATATCCACAGCCTCCACTTTCAGGGGGGAAGTTTCACAAGCAGCAAAGAAATGCTGCAGGTGTCTCCCTTTAAATTTCCCTCCATGGATCCTTCTCTCTCCATATCTTTCTGCCTATATCATAAATTATAAGGGGGGAGGAAAAATAATAAGAAGAAAAGTAGGAAGAAGAAAAGGAGGAGGAAGAGGAGGAGGAAAGGAAGTAGAAAGAGACGAAGGGAAAGGAGAAAAGGGGAGAAGAAGAAAAGGAAGAAGAAGGAGGAGGAGGAGGAGGAGGAGAAGAAGACGGAGAAGGAGAAGAAGAAAAATATAAAGACTAAAGACTTCTGAGAACAATAAGTCTTTGTGCAGACACCAAACTCCAGTAATAACACTGGTGGCAAATAAATAAATTAATACATAAGTAATTATCCATAGAAGCAATTTGTTTTTAGAGAAAAGAAAATGAAAGAGAAAGACTGAAATGCCTTCCATCTTTTGTTATGTGTGATGTTGGAGATACTAACTGGGAACTCAGATTTTCAAGCCCTATGCTCTTTGTACACTAAAAGATCTCCCCATTGGTTGTTTCTTTTAAAGTTAGAACTATTTGTCTGTCAAAGACATTAAATGAGTACTTATTGCATGTGGAAAGAGAAGGGGAATCAAAGGAGATAATCTAATGTTCCATAAGTGCAAACATACAAATAAAGTCATTTTTGAGGAGAAATGGAAAGTAATATGTAAATGCATGGGAGTTGAGTATAGAGGTAAAGATAATAAACATTTCTTTTTTTTAATAATTTATTTCTTTATTGGGGAATTAATGCTTTACATTTAACAGTAAATACAATAGTTTGTACATGCATAACATTCCCCAGATTCCCATTTAACAATACAGCCCCCACTATGTCATTCATCATCTTTCATGGACCTGTATTCTCCCCAACCACCCACCCAGAGTCTTTTACTTTGGTGTAATACTCCAATTCCATTTCAGGTTCAACTTGTGTTTTCTTTTCTAATCTTGTTTTTCAACTTCGGCCTGAGAGTGAGATCATCCCATATTCATCCTTCTGTTTCTGACTTATTTCACTCAACATGAGTTTTTCAAGGTCCATCCAAGATTGGCTGAAAACGGAAAAGTATGTTGTTTTCAATGGGTTATGTTGTTTTCGCCGGGCTGGCTTCACGGGCGGGTAACAGACGACCAGGGACTCATGGTTGAGCTGTAGGCAGTATCTCTTTATTCATGTAGGACGCAGCACAATCTAAGACGAGCTAAGCTAAACTCAAAGTACAGTAAAACTCACAATGCTGTCTTTATATATACTTGCCAAGTAAGGTGGAAACAGGATGTGACATAGAGAGGGTGGAGAGAATAGTGACTGGTGAAAATCAGAGTGTGACAAGGAGGGGGCAGATTAGGCGAGAATCCTATCACTGAACCACAAATGCCGTGGAGGGAGGGTGGTACTTGTTAACAGTGGTTATGTAAATAGAATGAAGTGGTTATGTAAATAGAATAGTGTTAAGCAGGGGGGATTTAAACCAAATGAAACAGAAGGAGTTTCATGCATACCCAGGTGTCCAACAACAGATGAGTGGCTGAGCAAGTTGTGGTATATATACACAATGGAATACTACTCAGCTGTAAAAAAAAATGATAATAAACATTTCAATGAATGAAACTCAGAGCAGGAAGACCTGTTAGAAGTCCCTACATGTGCAAAGTAGAAAACTTCAAGATATATGAAGTGCTTTTATCTTTAAAATATGCTTTCAATCAAGTTGAGTCTTACATAAATTAAGGGAATAATATATAGTATATGGCTATTTTAACTGTGCTAGTATAAACAAAAAAATGAAGAGATAAATTATTTTTACTTGATTTCTTTCAGTTACACAGTGAGCAAAATGACTGGGCTGGGGGATTTCACAGAGTTCTGAGTCCTAAACCTTTGATGCTGTATTTTATTACATCATAATTCAAAGAGATATTCACAAATATTTCCAAAGTATATGATGCTCTTCATTATACATTATAAAACCATACAACATCACCTTATATAATTCAAATGAGAGAAAACTGAAAATAAAGGTTACCGTAGTCATGACAAATAAGATGAAACAAAAAGGAACAGTTAGGAAAGTTGGAGGTGAATGGTATGCTCTAAGTAGCAATTCAAGATGCAGAAAGATAGGAAGTGGAAAGACCAAAATGAATTCAAAGAAATTCCAAACACTTACCCAAAGATACTCATGGAAATTTTAGCCATTTAGGATCCCAACAGGCAGATTACAGTGGAAAGAACCAGTAACAAAAATAGAAGGTTGAATTATTACAAGTTAAAGGGTCAAGGGAACACGATCAACCCTGGCAGAAATAAAATATTAGACAAAGTCCCACTCAGTGTTGAATAAGAAACAACCTATTCTTGTAAAACTAAAACGCCATTGATTAACAAAGCTGGTAACAAATCTTATTCACCATTACTTTATAAATAAACTGCTGACAAAAGACTCTTGTGTTTCCCCCATGAGAATCTGTGGTCTCATGATCTGAGTAGGGTCAAATGGCCAAAGAAATATAATGGGTTCTGTTGTACAAGTTACAGAGTTAAAAGGATAAGATGCCAGAAAGGTCATTGTAGCTATTTCCTTTTTTTTAACCTTGTAATTTTAAATGACTTGAGTTAGATGAATTGGAATTATATTTGTCAAGTGCTTATACAAATGCAAATCTTCTGAGAACATTTTATAAGTAACTGACAATATGATACAAGTAAATTCTCTATAGCATTGATATCTGAAATAGTTCAGATGAAGACCCAATTTAACAATAATTTGCAATGTGACTATAAATGATTACTTAAAAACTTGAAATTTACTGGTGCACCAGGTTGAACACATGCTACAATGCACAAGAACCCGAGATTGAGTCCCCCAGTCCCCACCGGCAGAGGACAAGTTTCACAAGTGGTGAAGCAGAGTTGCAGGTATCTCTCTGTCTCTCCTCCTATATCTCCCTCCCTTCTCAATTTCTGGCGGTTTCTATCCAATAAATAAAGATAATTTTAAAAAGTTAAAAATTTGAAATTTATTTTACTTACCCATAATGTATTTAAAATGATATACAATGCTCAAAATGATTGTGTAATTTGTCAAAAGGTTTATCAAATGCAAGGACCTAACTGTGGTATTTACATTTAATTAAAGAGTAATGTTAAAATCTATAATCATCCCATCTATCAAGTTGATTATGAGTTGGAGAGATACCATAATAGCTATACAGAAGACTTTTGTGCCTTAAGATTCAAGGGCCAAGGCTCAATCCCCCATACTACCGTACACTAGAGCTGAGCAGTGCTCTGGTCTTTCTGTGTCTTTCACTCTGTACCTATCCCTCTGGTTAAAATAAAAGAAATAAAAATCAGTGTCTCTTCTTAAAATAAATAATAACATGTGGGGCCTCAACACAAATTTGAAAATAAACAAAAGCATCTATGAAGGCTATTTTTACAAGTAGATAACAATAAGCTGGTTATTTCCATGTATTCTTACTATAATTATTTTAATGAGTTGTATTGCTATGTTTTCCTTCCTAATGAATATCCATTTCTTTCAATTGAACAAAGTTTATAATGTTCCATTAGTTAACAACACCAAAATTCTCTAAAAATAATGTATTACATTTTGCTTGTGTTTTGTAAATTCAGCTCGCCTTGCTCTTACTACTACTGTGAAGATGTCTTCCTCAAATAGGAAAGCGGTAGCACAGTGCATGTGGTGTCAAGTGCACGTGGTCTTCTTCTTCTTCTAGCGTTTGCCCTTCTTCCGTAGCCAGTCAACAGCGTCAGGTTGAGCCTGATGTAAACTTTCGAGACATCCTTTGAATCTGGAGAGGTGGCAGTCGTTGACTATGTGGGTCATAGTCTGTCTGTAGCCGCAGGGGCAGTTCGGGTTGTCTCTGGCTCCCCAGCGATGGAACATAGTGGCGCACCGGCCATGGCCTGTTCGATAGCGATGGAGGAGAGCCCAGTCATAACGTGCTAGGTCAAAGCCGGGTTGACACTTGCAGGGGTCTGTGATGAGGTGTTTGTTCTTTACCTCAGCTGACTGCCAACTCTGTTTCCAAGAGTCTGGAACAGAGAAGTTCAGTGTAGGCGTAGGGGACCAGATTGGGTGACAAGACGTCAAGCGTTGGACAGGGTGGGCGAAGAACGCATTTGGCAAAGGACAGCCCCTCAACATTAAGTTGGAGGACTCGAAGAGCAGGACCAACAGCTTGAAAGCTGTCAGGAGCTGCTTGTTGCTGGCTTTGAAAGTGACTGGGATCCATGTGGATTCAGTCGGCTAGGAAGGATCGTCAGTTTCCCCAATGAATGGGTACTCATGGGATGCACTATGGGAAGGTCGATCCAGTGCATGTGATGTGAAGCACCTGCAGGGGAGTCGCTTCACAGGCAGTGAAGCAGGTCTTCAGGTATCTGTCTCTTTCTCCCCCTCTCTGTCTTCCCCTCCTCTTTCCATTTCTCTCTGTCCTGTCTAAGAATAACAACATCAATAACAACAACTACAACAACAACAACAACAAAAAAGCATTTCTGTTCATGTTTATAATGGTCTTCAACTTTCTGAGGTTTAATCACTCAGTAATACCTGGTAAATGTTTTTGACCAGCAAGTAGATCAGTTAATAGTTCAAAAATACAATTGTAGTTTATTCTGCATTTCATGTTGGTAAATGAGAAAAATAAAATCACTAAAATGTGTCAGGTATCTTAGATTCAATTTTAAGATCAGTGTTTCATTTCCAGAGATGTTGTATCCCAGTGATTAAAAACAGAGGCTAAAACATAAGAACATAAAACATAAGAGTATAAAGAACATTGTGTTATTCACATGAACTCTGCTACCACTGTGATCATGGCTCCTTAAAACACTACTTTCTCATTCTTAAGTAGTGAACTAGCACTGTCTCCAGTTCATTAGTATTTTCAATTAGTTGAGATATTGCATAAGCAAGAGCCAACATAGTAAAAGCAATGAGGATGTGCTAATTGCTGTTGATTTTGCTGTTGTTGGTCATAACCAGGAAATATATAGATCTTTATTTAATGTTTTAAAATTTCCTTCAATTATATTAAAATATTTTTAAATATTTTAAGAGGAAAGGAGGAGTTGGAGAGAGGGAGAGAAGGAGAGAGAGAGAGAGAGAGAGAAAGAGAGAGAGAGAAAGAGAGAGAGAGAGAGAGGGAGAGAGAGAGAGAGGGAGAGAAAGAGAGAGGCCTATAGCACTGATTCACTGCCCCTAAAGCTTCCTCTCTGCAGGTGGGGACTGGGGCTTGAACCCAAGTCCTTGCACATAGTGGTGGGGTTCGCTGTCCAGGGAAGCTTGGTCGCATCCTGCTAGCATCTGGAACCTGGTGACTGAAAAGAGAGTTAACAGACAAAGCCAAACAAATTATTGAACAATCATGGACCTAAAGGCTGGAATAGTGCAGATGAAGTGTTGGGGGATCCTAAATTTTGTAGATAGCTAATAGGGATATTTTTGTTATATTTCAAAGGGCCTGAAGCTATACTAGTGTTTTTCTTTCTTTGTTTTTTGTTTCTTTGTTTGTTTTGCCTGAACCTGAAATCTGATATGCAGGTGGATCCAAGTTATTGTCTGGGGAGATGATGTCATGGCTGGGAAAAGGACCAGAAGACTGGATTAGGGAAGATAATAGCTCCCTAATATGGGAAAGGGGTATAAATATTGTTGACTGTAAACCCCATTGATTTGATGTGATCTGGGGCCCATAATTAGTTTATAAGCCTGTGTGACCTCTCCATCCCTGTAGATCTGAGCTCACATTCTGTGGTCATGAGTAGGAACATTCCAAGCTGCCCCAGTATCGACCCATCTTCCTCAGATGTAGCACAAAGTATGTTGTCCATCCTCCCTTTGGAGGATGGAACATTCTCTACCATTGTTGATCCAAGTTGAGGGCAAAGTCCTATGGGGGCCCACAAAAGGGTATATTTTGTTGTTCCAATATTCCTTTTAATATCTTCAAATGCTTTCAAAGTTTGCAGTTTTCATAATACAATTGTCATTTGTTATTTTTAAAGGCTTTTATTTTTACTTTTTATTTATGCCACCAGTGCTATCACTGGGGCTCAGTGCCTTCAGATTTAACTCCACCACAGGCTTTTTCCTTTTTACATTTTTTTAAAGAGAGAAATAATTTTTAAATTATTATTATTTTAGTTGATACAACAGAGAGAAACTGAGAAGGAAAGAGGAGATAGAGAGTGAAAGAGAAGGGGCCAGGTGGTGGTGTACCTGGTTAAGATTACACATTACAGTATGCAAGGATACGGGTACAAGCTTCTGGTCCTGACTTGCAGGGTGAAAGCTTCACAAGTGGTAAAGCAGTACTGCAGGTGTCTCTCTTTCTTCTTCTCTGTATTCCTCTCACTTCTCAATTTTTATCTTTCTCTATAAATATTAAATAAATAAAAGTTAAAAGCCCTAATTAAAAAAAGAGAGACTGAGGGAGAATGAGAGAGCCCTGTAGTACTGTTATACCATAGAAGCTTCCACTCTGCAGGGGTGGGCCAGGAGCTTGAGCCCAAGTCCTTGGGCATTATAACATGTGTGCTCAATCAGGTGTGATTGGGACTAGGTCCCATTTTTCTCTTGTTTATGATAGAACAGAAATGGAGAGATGAGAGATAGTGTAGAGAAAGGATGATACCTAAAACACTGCTCTACTTACTCATGACATTTCCACTTTGCTGTTGGAAACCAGAGGTTTGAATTCAGATTAATTAATTATGATGGGATCTATTAACTTTTTCTCCAATATATTTTATAATGTAAATGATAGGTTATATCTAAATGTGTGGATTTATTAAATTTTTATTAAAATATTTAAAAAATAATGCTGCATCTCACTTTGCATCATATCAGGAGGCAAATATTATCATTGTATCAATAAGCCTGACAACTGTAAAAGTATTTCTCTTTTTAGAAGGAGATTTTTGTTTTCACAAGAGCTCCAAGTGATATTCAGTAGCCAGATCCTAAATGTCTGAGAGAACTGTTCTATAAAAAAAATTAGCTAAAAATCATTTATTTATATTTTGCTTCTCTGTCATCAGAAAAGTAACTGAAGTTTGTCTCTTCTCTTCGAATGGCAGAAGTTATCTGATGGATTTTATTAATTGAACTATTTTAAGAAAAGTTTGAAATAGATTATATTCCTCCCTGATAACATAATACAGTATGACTTTTTCTTAGTGACTTGTTACTATTAGGGTCATGTTAGGAATGCTCATATGTGGATATGATTAAGTAAAGGACTGTGGAGTGGCAGGGCTGGTGGGAGGTCTTTCTGGGACTGACACATAATGGCACATGAGGACCCAGGACGGAAGAGAAAGAGTCCTGCAGAAAACTGGGAAAATATTTATACATGTACCAACAATTTCATCTCCTGTAAACCATTAACCCCATCCCATCCCATCCCCACAATAAAAAAAAAACAAATTATAAATGAAGCACTGGCATTCAGTAAAACATAGTGGTTAAGTGCATATGGCGCAAAGCACAGGGACCGGCATAAGGATCCTGGTTGGAGCCCGGCTCCCCACCTACAGGGAGTCGCTTCACAAGTAGTGAAGCAGGTCTGCAGGTGTCTGTCTTTCTCTCCCCGTCTGTCTCTCCTCCTCTCTCGATTTCTCTCTGTCCTATCCAACAACAACAACAGCAATGAGAACAATAATAATAACAACAACAAGGGCAGTAAATGGGGAAAATGGCCTCCAGGAGCAGTGGATTCCTAGTACAGGCACCAAGCCCCAGTGATAACCCTGGAGGCAAGGCCAGAATGAGGTTGTTTGTAGTACTGGTTCCAAACTGTCAAGTGACATGCCATTTATTTTCCTGTGCTCTTTTTAAAATAGTTATAGTGTTAGGTTTTTCTTTTGAGTATTAAGCTAACTCAAGTGGCTAAAGTGTCTCAAATAATGTCTGCCATGTCATAAATGATAGATTTAGAAATGATTGTTTTTCCCTTTTTATTTTAAATGTATTCATAAAATTAAAAAAATATTGACAAGGCCATAGGATAAGAGGGGTACAATTCTATATAATCCCCACCACCAGAGTTCCGTTCTGTATCCCATCCACTCCCTTGAAAGCTTTCCTGTTCTTTATCCCTCTGATCATGGACCTAAGATCATTATGTGGTACAGAAAGTGAATAGTCTGGCTTCTGTAATTCCTTCTCTGATGAGCATGAGCATTGAAATTATTACTTTTTAATGTTACCTGGGTTCACACTTATCATGTCTATGCCATATCTATAAAATATCAGATATTTTTGCTTGTTAATGCATATCTAGATTAGGGATTTAAATTTTTTATCCTCAAGTTATGTCACATTTGGCAAATGAATGATCTTTTCATTCCACTTCTGCATCTCTGAGACATGCCTTGGCTTTAGTTTGAGTTCTCCTAATTTTGGGTACAGTAACAATTTAGAGGTTTTCTTTCTAATCCCCTGCTTGGAATTAGTAAAACTCTGCATTCTAGATCCTCTAGTTTTGTAAATTCTTCTAGTAAATAGTTCTACCAAATGTGTCTATTTTTTTTCTGACCCTAAGACTACTAGCCTTGACCAATAAGGTAGAAATAAAATAGATTATACACAGTATTTTAAACTTATATAGGTAAATCTTTGAGTTAGATTTTTAGAAGTAGGATTATTGACTCAAAGAGCCAAGATGTCTTTGCTAGATATTGGGAAATTGTAAAGCATTGAATTTGTACATTTTGTACTACTGTTAGAAATGTATGAGAATATCTATTTTCTTTTTACTCTCTCCAGTAAGGAATTTTGCTTAATTTTGTCAGTTCTTTTTTTTTATGAAGTTGATGAATATGACAATGCATTTCAGTACTTTCTTGTAATTTTTTACATGTTAAGTACCTAAAAGCATACATCAGAATCATTTGCTTTCTTTTGGGAGTAAATAATCTTTTCTTGAAACATTTTTGAATGATTGTTTTTAATATTGGTTTTATTTGTGTTGTATTTTTCCCTTTAAGTCATAAATTGTATATATTTGGGGTTAGGGACATAGGATACGGTTATGCAAAAAAACTTTAGTGCCTAAGATACTAAAAATTCAGTTTCTATACCCAGCACCACCATAAGCCAGAGCTAATCAGTGCCCTGGTAAAAAACAAAACAAAACAAACAAAAACTATATATATTTAATAATCATTAACTGTCTCCTCTAATAAATTGCAGATAATTGTTATTTCAGTTCTCAGTTTACATTAATTTTATTTGGAAGATTTAAATTCTTATCTTTAAGTTACCAGTTGGTAGAAAATGTTCTCCCTTAATCTCTTTAATTATTTTTTTTATTTTACAGATTATTGTATTTCCACTTATATTTCTTCAGTCAGCCAAGATCTCAATCTTCCTAGTTTTTATTCATTTTTATTTAGACTATGACTTTATGATGCATTTTTCATACACATTAGCAATTGTTTGTTCAATTTATACTGGTTACTTCTATTAATTGTGTCTGCTATAGCATGGATACATTTGTCTTGCTTTCTTTTTCCCCATTTTAAAAGAAAGTTAATGGTTTAACTTTCTTAAACCATCTTAAACCTGCACAGTTGTCTGTACAGGGCCTCCATTTCCCAGCTCTGTATCGTGGGTATCTGCAACATACTTTTACCTCCAACCTACCATCACATCCCCAATACACACACACACACACACACACACAAACACAAACACACACATTCACACAGACACACACACACATTCACACAGACACACACACACATTCACACAGACACACACACACATTCACACAGACACACACAAACACACACATTCACACAGACACACACATTCACACAGACACACACACAAACACATTTACACAGACACACACACACACACACACACACACACACACACACACACACACACACACGCATGCCACCTTCAATTCCTTCCCCTTTCTGACTTTGTATCCTGGAGTTTTACTATGTATGTAGTCAACCAGCATTTCTCCCTCTTTTCCTGACTCATCCCACCCCCAATTTTTCTTTCAAGTTCCAAGCTAGGTGAGTCAAAGATTAGGATTTTTGAGTTTCTGGTCAAGTATTTGTCCTTTTGATATTTGGCCTTGGTTCACCATCTTTTTTCTTACTGCTCTGTCCATTTTGTCTTCATTTTTCTGGTGTCTTTTCTTCTGTTGTTGCTGCTGTGGGTGGTGTTTCCACTTCTACCGCAGATGAACTCATCTAGAGGTGGACTTTGCATGCTTCTTTTCTATTTATTTTTTTTATTTATTTAATTTTTTTTTGTGTGTGTGTTGAATGTTGATTTTAGTCAGTATTGATTTTTTTCACTTTTTTTTTTATTTAAGAAAGGATTAATTAACAAAACCATAAGGTAGGAGGGGTACAACTCCACACAATTCCCACCACTCAATCTCCATAACCCGCCCCCTCCCCTGATAGCTTTCCCATTCTCTATCCCTCTGGGAGCATGGACCCAGGGTCATTGAGGGTTGCAGAAGGTAGAAGGTCTGGCTTCTGTAATTGCTTCCCGGCTGAACATGGGCGTTGACTGGTCGGTCCATACTCCCAGTCTGCCTCTCTCTTTCCCTAGTAGGGTGGGTCTCTGGGGAAGCTGAGCTCCAGGACACATTGGTGGGGTCTTCAATCCAGAGAAGCCTGGCCAGCATCCTGGTGGCATCTGGAACCTGGTGATTGAAAAGAGAGTTAACATACGAAGCCAAACAAATTGTTGAGCAATCATGGACCCAAAGCTTGGAATAGTGGAGAGGAAGTGTTAGGGAGGTACTCACTGCATTCATAATAGCTAAAACCTGGAAGCAACCCAGGTGCCCAATAACAGATGAGTGACTGAGAAAGCTGTGGTATATATACACAATGGAATACTATGCAGCTATCAAGAACAATGAACCCACCTTCTCTCACCCATCTTGGACAGAGTTAGAAGGAATTATGTTAAGTGAACTAAGTCAGAAAGATAAAGATGAGTATGGGATGATCCCACTCATCAACAGAAGTTGAGGAAGAAGATCTGAAAGGGAAACTAAAAGCAGGACCTGATCAAATTGTAAGTAGGGCACCAAAGTAAAAACCCTGTGGTGAGGGGTAGACATGCAGCTTCCTGGGCCAGTGGGGGGTGGGAGTGGGTGGGAGGGATGGGTCACAGTCTTTTGGTGGTGGGAATGGTGTTTATGTACACTCCTAGCAAAATGTAGACATATAAATCAGTAGTTAATTAATGAGAGGGGGAAAATCAATTGTATGTCTCAAAGTTTTTCAAAACACAAACTGAATCTTTTTAATATATAGGCTGTGTATTTGATATGCGGACTCTCTCAAAAGCCTAGACCAAGTAGATTAGAAGCATCCAATAGCACAGCTATATGCATGCTTCTTTTCATGTAGAACTCCTCTCACTAATTCTTCAAAGGCTGAATTAGTGGTATGAAAAGTTGAAACCTTCCAAAACATACAGGAACTGAAGGGATTTATCTTGCTTTCTGGAAGCAATACTTGGGGGCTCAGTTTTTTGATGTTTTTACCTTGTTTCTGAATCATGGAAGTTTACTTTCTCTTTCAGGAAAAGCTTGTCTCATTCTGGAATTTAATCTCCTTAAGAGCTTCATGCCCCCTATATCTAAGTTTTTTTTAAAGCTATGATTGACATATTTACATTATTACTTTTTGGTGATTGTCATAGTTGAACAATCTCGTTCAGGTTTCTATACTCTATCTGTAATCTCATTAGAATTTATTTCAGAGGTTTAAAATTGTCTCCTAGATAACAGAAAAATTAATCCTGAAGTTTTAAAGTATTATCTGTGGTTTTAGCTATACTATTGGCGTGGGTTTCTTTGGCTAATCTGGCTGGGTAGCAGATGTGTTTCTTTAGTTGTCCTTGATACATGTTAGGATTTTTTTTTCTACTTCCTTGTTATGGAAGATGGACTTCCAAACCACAGAAGAATATTTTTGAGTTAAAAATTAATATTATTATCAAGAGACCTAATCTAGCAAGTAAAATTTACTTTGCTACTTAACCACATTTTTCCAATGTAATGCTTATATATATGTATATATATATTATTATTTTTTAATTTATTTTCCCTTTTGTTGCCCTTGTTGTCTTTTTATTGTTGTTGTAGTTGTTATTGTTGTTACTGATGTTGTCATTGTTGGATAGGATAGAGGAGGCAAATGGAGAGAGGAGGGGAAGACAGAGAGAGGGAGAGAAAGATAGACATCTGCAGACCTGCTTCACAGCCTGTGAAGTGACTCCCCTGCAGGTGGGGAGTGGGGGGGCTCCAACCAGGATCCTTCTACTGGTCCTTAGGCCTTGTGCCACGTGAGATTAACCATCTTCGCTACCGCCCAACTCCCTACATATATATATTATTATCTTACTTTAATTGTGATCAACCCTTTGATGTTTTAAAATTAGAAATTGTTTTCAGGTACATCATAGAATATTGAATGTAAGCATTAAATTAATTAGTACTGTGTGCAATACTTAAAATAGTCTCTATGAACATTTGATTACTTGAGTCCAATAGAAATTTGAGATGTGTATTAACTAACCTTTTTTGAGTCTTCATTACAGTTATCTTTATGGAACATGTAATCCTGCAGGTAGGCAGCAGGATCTCAAACTTCTGCACTCAGCCATGTGTACCACCACTTAGCCCCTCATTTGATTCTTATAATTATTAACCTTGGAAACCCCAGTCCACGTCCAATTTTGTCATATCTGTCACAATAGATAAACAATGATTACTTGAGAGAAGTAATCATTCCTTATACTAAAACAGCAAGGAAATGCATTTAAAAGGTTAATAACCTTCCTCCCTACTGCCAGACAATGCAATCCCACTTATTTAAAGTAACTGACATTGCAACCAGGTAGTAGCTCAGCTGACTGAGCATAGATGTTACAATGGTTAAGGATTGGTTTTCAAACCTCTGTTATCCACTTGCAGGGGCTTCCCTTCACAAGCAGTGAAGCAGAGCTGCAGGTGTCTCTCTTTCTCTCCCTCCTCTTTCTCTCATCCACTCTCAATTTCTCTCTGTTGCATAAAAAATTTTAAAAAATTAAAAAGTAAAAAGAAAGGAAGGGAGGGAGGGAGGGAGGGAGGGAGGAAGGAAGGAAGAAAGGAAGGAAGGAAGGGAGGGAAGGATGGAAGGAGAAAGGAAGGGGGAGGGAGGGGAGGAGGGGAAAAGTGGCCATCTGGAGCAGCAGAATATTCCTAGTGCAGACATCTAGCCTCAGTAATAACCCAGATGATGAAACAAACAAATAGCCAACATGAGTATGTACCCCCAAAGTTTTATTAGTATTTTGAAAGCCTCATTACACTAGTAGTGAAAACTTTCCCATTTATCCTTGATAAATAACTATTTTGCAGCAAAAAAGAAGTAACAATGAAAAAATATATTTATTCCAATGAGAAAGAGAGAAAGACAGACAGAAAAAGAAAGGGAGGGATGATGTAGTGAGCAGACTGGTCATATCTGACTTACACTATTATTGTTGTTAGGTATTGAATCTGGGATATCAGAGCTTCAGGTAGGTACTTTTTTTTTGCCTAATCATTATGCTCTCTCCCCAGCCCAAATTAACAAAGTAAAAAATACATTGGTATTAGTTATTTATTAAATATATGTTTTTTCTCATTGATCATTTCCTCATTTTGAAAAGCTTCTCACCAGATTCCATTGTGCCCCACATTATGCATTAAATTCATGGGATTAATCAATATGGAAATACAGACCTCCTTTACTTGGTATCTGTCAAGCTTTATTCTCTGGAAGTCATAAATTATATTAGAAATTTTAGTCCCTAACCTAAAAATCTCAATTGCATGTTGTACTCAAGTAAAGATGTATATGAAATCATCTTTATCTCAGCACATACTCATAGCCAAAGTACTAGTAGTTGGCAAGGCTGTTAAGTTAGGTCAGAGGAATTATGATTATAAGGAAGAAACCAGTCATAGACTGAAAGCAGAAAAATTCAAAAGGCGAAGGAGAAGACAGAAAAAGTTTTAAAATATAAGAGGGAAGACTTCTTTGTTTTTTTCCAACTTACTTTAAGACTTTAAGCCAACCATAATGTATCCTACTTTTATTCTCCACTCCCTAATCCAATTTCCCTGGCTCAGAGTCCATGGCCATTCCCAAATCTGAGCCTGAAAGGTTCTAAAAACTTGGAAACTGCTCTCCAAATGACACATAGCTCACTCTCCTTGGTGATAGCATTGTGTCTGTATCTTTTCCTTGAAAGAAAATTGAAGTTCATATAAAACAAATCAAACATTCATGCCTCATCAGACAAAAACAGTTTATGAAAATGTAAATTATCATATATTCATTTGGTAAATTAAACATGACACTTCCAGACTCATGACCTGAAAGCATTGTGGTTTAAATTGAAATGAACAAAAATGTGTTTGGGAGGGGGGAAGAAAAAAGTAATAAAAATCACTTAGGATGAATTGATAGAGAATCTGAAAAATATGGTACAGAATAAAGTTGGCTCTAATATACTTGGTATATTAATAACCCTTTGTTGAGCAGTTTAAAGTCAGATATTTTACCACTTATGTTTAGAAAGTTTTCAGAACTGTATTATTTATTTTACCAAAGGATCCCTCAGCTCTGGTTTATAATGGTTCTGGGGGTTGAACCGGGGACTAGGAGTCTCAAACATTCAATATTCTTTTTCTGTAAGCATTTTGTTATTTTGCTATCAGTCCACAACACTTTTTTAATTTTTAAAATTATCTTTATGTATTTATTGTATAGAGACAGCTAGAAATTGGGAGGAGGAGGAGATAGAGAGGGAGAGTGACAGAGAGCTACCTGCAACACTGCTTCACCACTCACAAAGCTTTCCCTCTGTAGATGGGGACTGGGGGCTGAACCCTGGTACTTGCACATTGTACTGTGTGCTCAACCAGGTGCACCACCATCCAGCCCCTTACAAAATTATTTTTAAATGAGCTGTGGCATAATGTTTATATAAAAGACTCATGTAATACAAATGAAGTTAGTCCATCCCCTCACTAGCATGAATATCTGTCTTGTTTCTAGATAGGATTTTAAATAAACCCTCAAGTTATATATAGAAATATTTTTTAGTTTCATCTTTCATTATAATTATGCATATTTGATAATTGGAATGTATAGTCTTGTGTCACCAGTAATGTATTATGCTTAAGAAACTTCCATTAGGGTCATTATGAAAAAAATATTGAAATAAATCAGATTCCTTGCTCAGGAAACGTTTTGTCAATCAAGATAATAAAGATGATATAGACTTATGTAACTCAATTTTTTTTGGATGTGTTAGTCAGATATATGTATATATATGTATATATATATATATATATAAATGTATTTATTTATTTATAAAAAGGAAACACTGACAAACCTATAGGATAAGAGGAGGTACGACTCTACATAATTCCTACCACCAGAACTCTGTATCTCATCCCCTCCCTTGATAACTTTCCTTTTCTTTAATCCTCTGGGAGTACCAACCCAAGGTCATTGTGAGATGCAAAAGGTGGACGGTCTGACTTCTGTAATTGCTTCCTCGCTGAACATTGATGTTGACAGCTCCATCCATACTCCCAGCCTGCCTCTCTCTTTCCCTAGTGGCGTGGGGTTCTGGGGAACTGGAGTTCCAGGACACATTGGTGGGGTGGTTGTTCCTTCAGGAAAGTCTGGTTAGCTTCATGCTAGCATATGTAACCTGGTGGCTGAAAAGAGAGTTAACATATATCGACAAACAAATTCTTGACTAATCATGAAGCTAAAGGCTGGAATAGTGCAGCTGAAGAGTTGGGGGGGGGGCTTCATTTTGTAGATAGCTAGTAGGCATATGTTAGTTATATTCCAAAGGGCCTGTGGCTATACTAGTTTCTCTCTCTCTCTTCTCTCTCTCTCTCTCTCTCTCTCTCTCTCTCTCTCCACTGAGCCTGAAATCTGATATGTAGGTGGATCCAAGTTATTGTCTGGGGAGATGATGTCATGACTGAAAAAGGACCAGAAAGGTAGACAGGGAAGAGAGTAGCTCCCTAAGATGGGAAAGGTGTAAAAATATTGTTGACTGTAAACTCCATTGATTTGATGTGATCATGGGCCCATATTCATCTTAGGAGCCTATGTGACCCCTGCATCCCTATAGACCTGAGATCACATTCTGTGGTCATGAGTAGGGATGTTCCAAGCTGCCCCAATATCAGGACCAATCTTCCTCAAGTGTAGCATAGAGTATGTTGTCCAGGATTCCTTCAGAGGATGGAACATTCTCTACCATTGTTGATTCAAGTTGAGGGCAAGGTCCTATGGGAGCCAACAAGGGGCTCTATTGTGTTGTTCCTGATAGAGATGACCAGTAACAAAGGAGAGAGGGATTTATTCGAGATCTAGGCCTATCATGTCTGTTTGGGAATCTCAGGAATCCCTGAATAGGGTCCCAGCTAATGGGCTGGCCTGATAGTTATCGCTAAAGTATGCAAGTCTCTTGCCATTATTCAACTTTTGCAGTCCTTGCTTTGATAAGGTTAGCTTTGGAGTGAGGGAGGGAAGTGTAATAAGAAGGTGAGGATGGTATCTAACTCTAAGTAGACACTATTTCATTATGAACTTTATACTAACTCACTACAGACTATTGTGTACTTTTACTTTCAGGTATATATTTTTGCCCTTATTTATGGACACATGAACATATGCCCTATTTCAGGGGACCTGGTCTATATCTAGGTTGGGACTTTGTTAGGAAGTGAACCACCTGAAATGGAATTTGAGAATCCTATGAATTTCACCTGAGTAATGAGGCTGAAGGGTTGACATTCCATGACTGACTTCTTTGGACATAGTCTAAAGTGAAGCATGCTGAAGTGATACTCCTTGCTTCAATTAGGTTGGGATCGATGGGTGCAATATCATTTGGTATGAACTGAGGTAAGCATGCAAGAAAGTGAGCTCTACCCTAGAGGTTCCGGGCCTGGGGGAAATATGGGCTCTATAGAAAAAGCAGGGGGTTTCTAGAGTCTTAGGGTGTTGTTTTCGACGGGCTATGTTGTTTTCGCCGGGCTAGCTTCACGGATGGGTAACAGACGACCAGGGACTCATGGTTGAGCTGTAGGCAGTATCTCTTTATTCATGCAGGACGCAGCACAATCTAAGCCGAGCTAAGCTAAACTAAAAGGTAAAGTACCCTCAAACTCACAATGCTGTCTTTATATATACTTGCCAAGTAGGGTGGAAACAGGATGTGACATAGAGAGGGTGGAGAGAAAAGTGACTGGTGAAAATCAGAGTGTGACAAGGAGAGGGTGGAGCAGGCGAGAATCCTATCACTGAACCACCAATGCCTTGGAGGGAGTGCTTTATGTAAATGTAAAAGTGATTTATGTAAATAGACCAAAGCTTTGAATGGGATTAAATCTATCCCTATATAGGCATAGGGTTAAGCAGAAGCCAGGGGGAGCTGGCATACTATCCAACATTAGGGTTTAAGAAGACAATAGATAGTTATTTCTATAATCACATTATTTGGAAATTGGGTTAACTTTGAAACATCCCTTTCTTAGGATTTGCTGTATGATATACAACATCACCATACTTTATGTCCTTTGACATCATTTTTATATAGCTGTGCTACCTGTTACTTGAGTTCTCCCTGGTCTAAGCTTTTAAGAGAGTCAACATATAAAAATCAGCCTATGGTATGTACATTAAAAAGTTTGAGACATTCTCAGGGAGAAGTTGATAAACAAGATCAGAAGAGAAAACACAAGTAGAACCTGAACTGGAATTGTCATATTGCACCAAAGTAAAAGACTCTTGTGTGGGGTGGGGGTACAGGTCCAAGAAGGATGACAGAGGACCAAGTGGGGGTTGTATTGTTATATAGAAAACTGAGAAATGTTATTCATGTACAAACTATTGTATTTTCCATTTAATGTAAACATTAATTTACTAATAAAGAAAATTTTTAAAAAGTTTGAGACATTCAATTTTCCCCTCTCATATTACTTAAATAGTGATTTATATGACTACAAATTAATAGGAGTACATAAATACCATTCCACCAACAAGACTGTGTCCAATCCCACCCACCTCCAACCCCACCCCTTGAAGCAGAACATCCACCCTCACCCCCAATCCAGGGTTTTTATTTTAGTGCTCTACTCCAAACTCAGTCAAATCCTGCTTTGAGTTTCCCTTTCTTTTTGAGTTTTTTTCCCTCAAAAAAACTTTTGAGTTTTCCCTTTCTTCTTTCTCAACTTCTGTTTATGAGTGATATCATCCCATACTCATTTTTATCTTTCTGAGTTAGCTCACTTAACATAATTTCTTCTAGAGCCATCCAAGATGGGTCAGAGAAGGTTGGTTCATTGTTCTTAATTGCAGCATAGTATTCCATTGTGTATATATATACCATAGCTTTCTCAACTACTCATCTGTTGTTGGACAAACTGGGTTGCTTCCAGGTTTTAGCTATTACGAATTGTGTTGCTATGAACATAGACAAATACAAGTATTTTTGGTTGGGTGTTATGGAGTCCTAGGGGTATATCCCTAGGAGAGGAATTACTGGGTCATATAGAAGGTCCATGTCTAGCCTTGTGAACTCCAGACTGCTCTCCACAGAAGGTGGACCAATTTACATTGCCACCAGCAGTTCAGAAGGGTTCCTCTGTCCCCACAGCCTCTCCAGCATTTTTTGCTGCTGTTCTTTTTGATGTATGCCATTCTCACAGGGGTGAGGTGGCATCTCAATGTTGTCTTTATTTGCATTTCTCTTACAATCAGTGACTTGAAGCAGTTTCTCATGTGTTTGTTAGATTTTGGATATCTTCTATAGTGAATGTTTTTTTCATATCCTTTGCTCATTTTGGGATGGGATCATCTGCCTTTTTGTTGCTAAGTTTGCTGAGCTCTTTGTGTATTTTGGTTATTAGTTTCTTGTCTGATGTATGGCATGTGAAAATCTTCTCCCATTCTGTGAGGGATCTCTTTGTTTGTGTGATAGTTTCTTTGGCTGTGCAGAAGCTTTTCAATTTTTAATGTAGCCACATTGATTTGTCTCTGCTTTAGTTTTCCTTGCAATTGGCTTTGTATCATCAAAGATGTCCTTGAGGTTTCACCAAAGTTTTCCTCTAAGTATTTGATAGTTTCTGGTCTAACCTCCAGATCTTTGATCCTTTTGGTGTTGATATTTGTTTCTGTTGAGATAAAGTGGTTCAGTTTCATTCTTCTGTGTGTTTCAACCCAGTCTTCCCAGCACCATTTATTGAAGAGAACATCCTTCCTCCATTTAATACTTAAGACCCCTTTATCAAAAATTAGTTGCCCATAAGTATAGTGGTTTATTTCTTGGATTTCAATTTTGTTCCACTGGTCTGTGTGACTATTTTTGTTCTAGTACCAGGCTGTTTTGATGATTATGGCCTTATAATATAGTTTGAGATGTGGGAGTGTGATGCCTCCATTTCTGTTTCTTTTTCTCAAGATTGTTTTGGCAATTCTAGGTGTTTACTGGTTCCAGATAAATGATTGTAATTCTTGTTATATTCTCTTAAAGAAGCTTGGTGGAACTTTGATGGGTACTGCATTAAATTTGTATATGGCTCTGGGGAAAATATTGATTTTGATGATATTTATTCTTCCAATCCATGAACATGGGATGATCTGTTTCCATTTCTTAATATCATTTTCCCTGTCCTTGAAATGCACAGTTTTCAGTATACACGTCTTTCACTTCTTGGTCAGGTTTATTCCTAGGTACTTTACTGATTTTCCTGCAACAGAGAATAAGAGTGATTTTTGGATATCCTCACAATATTCCCTTGATTTCTTACTCTTGCCTGATTGCTTTGGCAAGAACTTTCAATACTGTGTTGAAGAGTAATGGTGATAATGGACAGCCCTTTCTGTTCCAGATCTGAAGGGGAATGCTTTCAGCTTCTGTCCATTGAGTATGATGTTGGCTGTAGGTTTACTACATATGGACTCCACTATCTTGAGGAATTTCCCATCTATTCCCATTTTTGTAGTGTTTTGAGCATGAATGGGTGCTGGGTTTTGTCAAAGGATTTCTCCGCATCTAAATAGATAATCATGTGGCTTTTAGTTTTGCTTTTATTTATGTGGTGAATGACATTCATTGACTTACATATGTTGAACCAGCCTTGCATTCCTGGGATAAATCCCACTTGGAACTCTTAAGAGGTAGTTTCTTTGATTATCTCTGTTTTACAGGTAAAAACATTAAGGCCCTGGGTAATTACATGTCTCACCATGCTCATACAATTACTAAGTTGAAAAAGTTAAGATCTGATGAAGTTAAGATCTTCATCTTGTTTTTGAGTTAATGCCCCAGTGCTTTTTATAGTATCAAACACTGAGATTTCACAATTGATTCTAGTTTGTTTTGCTTGCAAGTGTGTGACCTATGCCCATCAGTTAAAATAAGGGAAATATTTATGACTAAGCACTTAGTAACAGAAATACTACTTCGGAAACTTCTGTTTACTATTGATATATCACTTTAAATAGCATTTGGATTTGCTATAAGTAGAATGGAGCTGGAAACAAAGCATTTTGTCATTCTTCTCCAACCTGTAAAAAATATATTTCTATGCTTCAGTTATTTATCTTTTTATTCATTCCTGTACTATCTAGACTGCCCTGTATTAGTTTTTTTTTTTTTATCTCAAAGTACAGAAAGTGAAAAGGACAGTTTCAACCCTTATCCTGCCTCTTTTCTAATGCATACCTTTGGCTGATCTAGATAATTTTTGTTATGTCTCAAAAATTATTTTTGTTAATTGTCTGTACTTTGTGTACAGATGTATTAAATATGATGTGATCATGAACTGATGATTCATAATTATATTAGTATTGATTGATAGATGACAGTTATTTAAGTTAAGTCCCTCCAAATTGATGGAATGCTATCCTGACTGATGAATATGTTCTTTCTGTGCATGGCATTTAAGCAATTATTCTGGTCCTTTTCCCCTTTCATCTATTTCATTACACAAAAATTATTGCCATTTCTTTTAATTCTTGTCTGTACCATGAACTGATTTCAATCACAGGTATTTCTTCCTCCATCAATTGTATTCTGTCTGCCTTTCCTTCAGCTGTTACCTTTAATATTATAGAACAACCACTGATCAGTAATACATAGCATAGGACCTGATATATATAGCATTTTCTCTACAAATGCAAAATTTAATAAAATTCAAATCAGATAATAGCAAATAGTTCCATTGAGGCCTGCCTGCAAAGTTTTCTATAAAGAGTGGAAGATAGATTTTTTTTCTTGGGGGGTGGGAAATAAAAATAAAAAAGATAATGATTGTTATTGAAATGATAACTGCACTATTCTCACAGTTTTCTTAGTTATTTTATTTTATTTTCTCCTACAAAATTGAATTGTTGCTGAAGGGAACTACCTTGTGGTTGTGATTCAACTTTCAGCAAACATAAACCACTCAGGAGGTACAAGGCCAGTCATCACATGTACAGGTGAATGTTCTTGCTCTGTAGGGCTGACCTCAGGAGTCCCTAACTGTGAAGGCATTATGTAATGAAACACAGTCTATGGCCAGAATTCTTCCTACACACTAACTCCCCCCAAAAGTCTTATAGTCATCATTTCCCTTCTCTTCTAGTGGTTCTGCTTTGTCTCTAACAATTTTGTTCCAACTTTCAGAATGAAGAGAGGCAGCTTTTCCGGCTTATATGGATTGGCTGTATAATGTAATCATTAATGTCTTAAAACTGGGTCTGTATTTGAAGGTGTTAGAAAATTCACAGGAGGCCATTCTTTGTGTGATTTGGAAATTATTTTCAATTACAGATTAAAGCATGGCTATGTCTGTAATATCATTTAATGAGGCATAATGCTTCCTTTTGTCGTTTTTTTCCCCCCTCTGATTGAGATGGGCACCCTTAAGCAGCCTGACAGATTCCTGAGTGTTGACAATCACTGCACCAGCAGATGAGAGGGAGTACAATGCTGCCTCAAATGAGTGCCAATGAAAGTGATAGATCTTTAAAATAAATTGCATAAGGCTTTTTAAATTGGATGTAATTGGCATGTATTCATCAGATTTTGAATTTGGACTCAATAGTAACAGGAAGTTAGTACTGAAACACTGAATAAGAGAACACTTATGAAATAGAAGTCAGTGATTATAGAGAGGTATATGGAGAGGAAAGTGAAAACAATATATATGTATAGCCAGTGGCTCTTATCTGAAGTATAGAGATGATTTATATGAAAAGTGCCTGGCACATAAAATGGTCACATCTGCTTGTTTGTTGGTGTGTGCGTGTGTGCGTGTGTGTGTGTGTGTGTGTGTGTGTGTGTGTGTTTCAATCTATGTGTGTGCACTTATCTAAGCAGTTTTCACCTCCCTACCACTAAATTTCCTAAGAATTAATCCACATTTTATCTCCAAGGGAAAATATTAGAATGAGAAATGGTTCAGTGAGGTTAACATACTATATATTTTTCAAGTTATCAATGATTCTATATATCTTAATTTTTGGTAGATGATGATGATGATGATGATGATGATTATAATCATTTATAGAACAAAGGGCTTATGTATGTATAACTTCACTCTTCCCAGACCAACTTTTTCATTTATAAAGACATTTTTTATCTTTGTTTGTTTATTGGATAGAGACAGCCAGAAATTAAGAGGCAAGGGGGGTGTAGAGAGGATGAGAGACAGAGAGACACCTGCAGCTCTGCTTCAGCAGTTGTGAAGCCTTCCCCTTGCAGGTAGGGAACCGGGGCTTGAACCCAGGCCCTTGCACTTTGTAATATGTGTGCTCAACTAGGTGCACCACCATCCGGCCCCCAACGTTTTCGTTTTTAATTTCAGAGATAAAGAGGGATACCATGACACTGGAACTTGCCCTAATGCCCATATGATATGACGGACTATTGTGTCCCAGGTCACACACATAGCTAAGCACATATCCTAATGTATCCTACCTGGTGACTATTTTTGGAACCTATTGGTAGATTATTTTATATATATGTGAGTAGAAAAATTAGATCAGAAGAGCTATTTTATTTATTTTCTAATAATTTTATTGGGGGACATTTACTAGTTCATAGTACAGTTGTTAATATATGGGTATCATTTATTTCTCATCTCCCCATGATAGAGATCTGTAAAATACTCTCAACATCAACTTAGATCCTTGTTTCACTATTATGCACTAAGATCTCAAAGACTCTCAGACTATTCCTGTTCCTCCCTCCTCTCTTTCCCAGAGTCCTTAGCTTTGTTACTACACACTAAGCCCAGTCCAAGTTTCATTTGTGCTTTCCCTTTATGTCCTTGTTTCTTTTTTATCCAATTTAGTTGTTCATTACTTATGGAGGCTTAGAGAGCTGGCAAAGTAGCTGACTTGGATGTATGTGCTTTGCCACATGCATAACCCAGTTTTGAGCCAGCTCCCACTTCATTGACAGTTAAGGAAACTTTAGTTTCTTTCTCTCTCTCTCTCTCTCTCTCCATCCTTATCCCTCTTGCTCTCTCTCTCCCCCTTCTTCCTTCCTTCTCTCCCTCTCTTTCTTTCTCTCTCTCCATCTCTCCAAATAAAAGGATAAATCTTCCAGAGGCTTAGAAAAATTGGATAAGAAAAAATATGACAATTAAAGTAAGGAAGCATTATGGATAAGGGAAAGAATAAATAAAACTGGTAAGTCCTTGCAGTGACAGTGATAGATGTCATGTGAAAGAAAATGGTAGCATACAGTAATAGATGACAGCTATTAGGCAAATTTTGAATAATTTTTATGATTGAAGAATTTTAATATCCAGTTGTTAAATTAGATTGTATTAAATATTTACATGAGTGATATAAAGCCAGGCATTGTGATGGTTTAAATAATATAGTGTATATGCTATGGATACAAATGTAGACTACATATATAGTAGGGAGGATTCTATTTTAAATGGGGACTCAACTCTTTTAGCTTGAATTTATGGCTTACAACTATATATCTTGTATAATTTTTCCAATTCCTGTGATCATATCCACTTATTATGCTATCAGAAAAAAGTAAATTCTAAGAACAATGTCTGTCCTTTAAACATTATCTCTTGCAATTTGTACCTTCCTTTTTGTTAACATTCTTTTAACCAAGCATGAGTATTTAATACATCTACTATGTAAAGAAACTTGAAAGTATAAATTTATTCTACTCAGCCACTTGTCTAGGTAATACCTGTGAATTGTATTGGTATAGAAAAAAAGTTACTAGCTGCTGCAGGAAGGTTAGTGATTTACAGATATATACATATATACATACATACATATATACATATATGTATGTATGTATATAGATACTTCATTTAACACTCCATACAATTATAGTCTTACATATAAATTATGGATTCTTTCCAAAAGAGAGATACAAAAAGAAGGAAGATCATTCTGGATGACATTGGAACAGGTCTCTGGTTAATACCCAGTGTTCACTGCCAGTGAGTACAGGATATGCATTCATGAGATTCTGGGTTTGATTTCTGGTGGTGGCTTTGGTAGAGTGTTTTGGCCTCTTTTTCTCTTCCATCAGTAAATACACAAGTAAAATAAAATGAAATAGTTAAAAAAAAATGCCTGAGCTAGAGTCGTAGACATACAAAACAGTAGTTCCAAGTTCCTTTAAAGAGGTAGGGATAACAGAATTTCATAATCCTCTGGTTTCAGAGTATAGAAATAATGGTGTTTAAACTTCTAAAGTTTCCCAGACCAGACATGGTTAACTATTTAAGGAAATATCCATGGGAGAGGAACCTTGATTTGGATAAATTAACGTTCAAAATGCCTAAGGGATATTCATAGATGTTCTAAATGCCCGGGCACTTGGAATAAAGATTAGTGATGCCTAAATCTAGTAGGTTATATTCAGATGAATTTGTGTATTTGTTTTCTCTTTCTCCTCTTCTCTTCTCTTCTCTTCTCTTCTCTTCTCTTCTCTTCTCTTCTCTTCTCTTCTCTTCTCTTCTCTTCTCTTCTCTTCTCTTCTCTTCTCTTCTCTTCCCTTCCCTTCCCTTCCCTTCCCTTCCCTTCCCTTCCCTTCCCTTCCCTTCCCTTCCCTTCCCTTCCCTTCCCTTCCCTTCCCTTCCCTTTTCTTCCCCCCATTTTTTTTCTCTGCTCAACTCTGATTTATGGTGGTGTTGGGGATTGAAACTAGGACATTGGTGCCTCAGGCACGATAATATCTTTGCATAACCATCACACTGTCTCCTCCACCCATTATTTTTGGATAAAAACATGCACCTTCAACAGTCACTTAAACTTCTTTCAGCTCTAAATTATGTGTTTATGCCAGGAGCACACATTTTTTTCCTTGAGAATATCTAACTGTAGTCACCTCATTTTCTTTTATGATCTTTTCAATTTATTTCTGCTTCAGTTCTATCAACATGCAATATATTTTGTTGAATTTTCTATTCCTTGTATTTTCCTATAGAGCACCTTAAAGTAAAATCTTTTTATTTATTTATTTAAGAAAGGAGACATTAACAAAACCATAGGATAAGAGGGGTACAGTTCCACACAATTCCTACCACCCGATCTCCATATCCCATCCCCTCCCCTGATAGCTTTCCCATTCTCTATCCCTCTGGGAGTATGGACCCAGGGTCTTTGTGGGTTGCAGAAGGTGGAAGGTCTGTCTTCTGTAATTGCTTCCCTGCTGAACATGGGCATTGACTGGTCGATCCATATTTCCAGTCTGCCTCTCTCTTTCCCTAGTAGGGTGGGTCTCTGGGGAAGCGAAGCTCTAGTACACATTGGTGGGGTCCTCTGTCCAGGGAAGTCTGGTCGGTATCATGCTGGCATCTGGAACCTAGTGGCTGAAAAGAGAGTTAACATACAAAGCCAAACAAATTGTTGAACAATCATTGACCTAAAGGCTGTAATAGTGCAGATGAAGTGTTGGGAGGTATTCCCTGCAGGCTCTTGTGTACTTCAGCTTTCAGGTATATATTTTTCCCTAGCTTATAGGGACGTGTGAATATATGCTCTATCTCAGGGGACCTGGACTATATCTAGGTTTGGGGACTTTATTGGGGAGTGGGACACCTGGAATGGAATTAGAAAATACTATGAAAGGAAAGGTCTCACCCGCATGATGAAACTGAAGGGTTGACATTCCACACCTGAAGTCTCTAGACACAGTCTGAAGTGAAGCATGCTGGGGTGGCACTCGTTGCATTGATTGGGTTGTGATCCGTGGATGCAATATTATTTGATTTGGATTGAGAGAAGCATGCAGAAAAGTGTGCCCCACCCTAAGGTTCCAGGACTGGGGGAACTATAGGCTTTATAGTGGAAATGTGAGGTCCTGCTGTCTTAGGGTTAACCCAATCACCAAATAATGTGATGATAACAATAACCATTGTCTTCTTGAACCTTAAAGTAAAATATTTTTTTAGAAACATGTATAAAAGCTAAACATTTTAAGCCACTAATTTTTTCAAATACTTTATTTATTTATTGGATTGAGAGAGTGAGAAATTTAGAGCGAGGGGGGAAAGAGGGGTAGAGAGAGAAAGAGAAGAGATACCTGCAACACTGCTTTACCACATAGGGTTTCCTCCACCCTGCAGGTGGGGAACAAGGTCTTAAATCCAGGTCCTTATAAATTGTAACATGTACACTCAACCAGCTGATCCACCATTTGGCCTCCTACCACTGATTTTTTTAAGTGACTTCATTTGAGTGGGTTTAGAAATGAATATTCAAAATTGGATTTTGTTTGTTTTAACACCATGGTTATTGCTGCATCAGGTACCTATATAACAACTCCTTTACTCCATGCAGTCACGTCTTATTCCTTTTCCCCTCTTCTTCTTCTCATCCTACTCCTCCTTTTCCTGATATAAACAGAAACAGAGGGAGAGACAGAAAGATGCCTGCACTACTTCTCCACAACTCATGAAGCATGGCAGTGTGTATACTCTACTCTAACAGGTGCCCCTCAGACTCATTATTGAACTATGAAAACAATACACTACCTTTCTCTTGCATCCAGAATTTCTGTTGATATTACAAATGTAAGTTTAATAAATGCATTTCCTTCTTCAGAATCGTAGACTTGTCATTCTCCCTTCAACCCCTACATAATGTATGTAAAAATTTGTAAGAAGGAAAGTGACTTAGGAGGTAGAGCACCCTGGGTTTCATCCACAGCACCACCAATGATGGAACAGTTAATCTGATTTTTCTCATTCAGAATGAAATGGATATTTTAAGAATAAAATCATTTATAGATTTTTTTCAAAGGAAGCAGTGTACATATTTATCTTTTTTATTATTACTATTGGAAACAGAGAAAAAATTCACAATCGAAAAATCAGGAGTTTTTTTTTTTTTAACTTGAAGGATTTTTCTTCTATTATTCATTTCCTTCTGCTGTTTCTATTTTCTTATTGTGAAACTCCACTTAAATGACCTTTGGGGCTCTTGGATTTATGCTTCTAAATTAACTTGTCTCTTATTTTATATCACTTTTCTTTTTAGTCCAGATAAAAGAGTTTTTGATTTTTATTTTTCAGGTTTCCAGTTAGGTAATCAGGGTCAATATTCTAACCAAATATTTGTCAGTAATCCAAATTGTATTGTTAGGATCTTTTACTTTTCAAAATGGCATCAGAGCTTCTAGTAAAAGACTATATGTAGCAAAGTAAAGTACTAGGGGACAGGGGTGTGGGCATGTTCAGGTTCTGGTGTGTGATGATGGAGTAGGAATTGGACTGGGGGTGAGAGTATTTTGCAGAAAACTGAAAAATTTTACACATGCACTAACAACTGTATTTACTATAAACCATTAATTCTCCCCAATGAAAAAACAAACAAATATACTATAATATATATATATATATATATAATTTAAATCAAACCCCCTTTGGGCTAATTCTTTTTATTTATCTGGGGAAGTCTCTTTAATACTTGATAACCATGAGTTTCCTCTTCAATTGGGTAGTTTTCCCAGATAGCTTTTTTTCTCTACATAGTTTGCCAAATAAGAAAAAGTCATCTGACAGCAGAGCAAATGCAAAAGATGTAGGACTCAAGTGTGTCTAGTTAGGTGTTGAGAACATAGAATTATCAGAGATAGGCAGTTCCATACTTTCTAGTTGAAGCTTTTACCATGCAGCAATCTCAATGCCACCTTTACATACTAATATGGGCATTAATATGCATCTCCATGCAGTTTAAAATTTTCAGATAAAATGAGTTGGCCAGAACACAGAGAAAAAAAAGTTATGCCCAGAATACAGTTCTGCACTATTTATTTCAATTACAGGTCTGAGGTAAGAGGAGCAATGTCCAATACAAAGGGTTGCAAAGGGACATTTAAAGGAGAGCCTCATACAAGGTTTTGATGAATTCTGGAGGCAACAGTGTCTGCAAAAAGAGAATGTGCCTGGGGAAAGGTGATAGAATGGATCTTTTTCTTTTTTTTGTCATGTGAGTGTGAAATGGAATTAGGACTCAGGAAAAAGAGAATAAGGACAGATGAACAATTCAAGCATGGAATATTAAATACATGAGAAATAAGGACCTACTCTCCCATCTTGCCTCCCTTTTCCCTTCTGAGGGAAGCTCTAACTTATCACTGAAATAAATATGGTAGAAGCACACTTTGGGAGTATTACATAAGTATGTTCATGTTGTCCAGCTTTTTACCTCTAGGCAGAATTCTAGTTAAATAATTCTGGACAGATGGATGCCTATCCTTGGAGAGCAGGGACACAGTTTCTGAGTGAGGATGGACATAGAAACAGCATGTCAGCCTTCTTCCATCTGGAACTAGCAAATACTTCCTTTCTTACAGAAAGTCACCATGCTGTTCCAATGACATTCTGCAAGACTCCATTGTTGGAAGAAGACTGCAGGTGTTTTGTATTTTCCATATGGCCCAGGTAAGTTATATTCTAAGGCATAAACTTGTCACATCATGCCTTTGGGAGGTAGCTTACTTTTCTGTGTAAGGGAACAACTGGTTAAAACCAGCTGTGCTTCCCATTGTTGTGATATACATGGCAGATGAGCTTCCAGTGCACAATATACCCAAGGCTTTGTACTGCTTCTGACCTATTGTTCCCACATGAGTGGACTGATAAATAAAATTCAACAGTATCATCAGTATTTGAACAATCTGAGAACCGAAATAAAAATCAAATATCGACATTGCTACTATGAAGATTGAGAAATTAAAATCACATGATTTTACAAAATTTCCTGTACTCCACTATGATCCTTAAATCTAATTCTTTAACCATCTTACTCAAAGAGTAGTCCAATTGTTAATCTGTATACTTGAAAAAGTGAAAAAGAAATATGTGCTTGATTATATGACATTGCTGTCCTAATTGCAGTGAGAGAGGAATGAAAGAACTGGGCAGTGGCAAACCTGCTTAAGCTCACATAGTACTAAGCACGAGGACCTCTGGCAAGGAACCAGGTTCAAGCTCCCAGCTCCCCACCTGCAAGGGGGATGCTTCACAAGTAGCAAAACAGGTCTGCAGATGTCTGTCTTTCTCTTTCCCTCTCTATCTCCCCCTTCTCTCTCAATTTCTCTCTGTCCTGTCCAATAAAATCAGGAAAAATGGTCACCAGGAGCAATGTAATCATACAAAGCAAAGACTATGATTTGATGCTGACATTGAACCCCAGCAATTAACCAGAAGGCAAAAAAAAAAAAGGAATGAGTATATATATGAAGCAAACATATGTTTGAGTTATATGTGTTTATCATATTGTATCAAACTCAGAAGTAAGGCATATCCTTCCAGGACAGACATAAGTTCTTTGCTCCATTGTTACATTTTCAGATAAATAATTATTTCTTCTTTTTTTATTGATGTAGTTATTATTGTTGTTATTGATGTCATCTTTGTTGGATAGGACAGAGAGAAATGGAGAGAGGAGGGGAAGACAAAGGAGGAGAGAAAGATAGATACCTTCTTCTTCTAGCGTTTGCCCTTCTTCCGTAGCCAGTCAACAGCATCAGGTTGAGCCTGATGTAAAGTTTCGAGACCTCCTTTGAATCTGGAGAGGTGGCAGTCATTGACTATGTGGGTCATAGTCTGTCTGTAGCCGCAGGGGCAGTTCCGGTCGTCTCTGGCTCCCCAGCGATGGAACACAGCGGCACACCGGCCATGGCCTATTCGATAGCGATTGAGGAGGGCCCAATCATAATGTGCTAGGTCAAAGCTGGGTTGATGCTTGCAGGGGTCTGTGATGAGGTGTTTGTTCTTTACCTCAGCTGACTGCCAGCTCTGTTTCCAAGAGACTGGAACAGAGAAGTTCAGTGTAGGCATAGGGGACCAGATTGGGTGACGAGACGTCAAGCGTTGGACAGGGTAGGCGAAGATATCCGCGTATATTGGCAGGTCCGGTAGAGCGTAGACGTGGGAAATGAACTTAGATGATGCCGCATCCCGACGAATATCTGGCAGGGCGATGTTGCTAAGAACTGGCAGCCATGGAACCGGGGTGGAACGGATGGTTCCAGAAATTATCCTCATGGAGGAATATAATTTGGAATCAACCAAGTGGACATGGGGGCTACGGAACCATACTGGGGCACAGTATTCTGCAGTGGAATAGCATAATGCCAGAGATGATGATCGTAGTGTGGAAGCGCTCGCGCCCCATGAGGAGCTGGCCAGTCTTGCAATGATGTTATTCCTCGCGCCCACCTTTGCTGCAGTTTTTTTTTCTTTTTTTTTTTTTGTATTTTAAATTTTTTATTTAAGAAAGGATTAGTGAACAAAAGCATAAGGTAGGAGGGGTACAACTCCACACAATTCCCAACACCCAATCCCCATAACCCACCCCCTCCCATGGTAGCTTTCCCATTCTCTATCCCTCTGGGAGCATGGACCCAGGGTCGTTGAGGGTTGCAGAAGGTAGAAGGTCTGGCTTCTGTAATTGCTTCCCCGCTGAACATGGGCGTTGACTGGTCGGTCCATACCCCCAGTCTGCCTCTCTCTTTGCTGCAGTTTTTATGCGATGTTTGTGAAATGACAGAGTGCGATGGAGAGTAACGCCAAGATAGACTGGCTGGGCTTCATGCCGGATTCTCGTACCACCAAGCTGCACATTAAGCTCACGCGAGGCCGAGGCATGGTGTAGATGGAAAACAGATGATAGCGTTTTTGCAGTGCTAGGGATTAGTCGCCATTTTTTACAGTAATCAGATATCAGAGACATGTCTTTCGTGAGTGTTTCCTCGAGGATGTTGAACTTGGATGCCTGAGTTGCACAGCAGATGTCATCGGCGTAGATGAACTTCCTTGAAGAAGTTTCTGGGAGATCATTGATGTAAATATTAAATAGCGTAGGAGCCAAAACAGAGCCCTGGGGGAGGCCACTTGAGACAAGTCTCCATCTGCTAGACTTGTCACCCAGATGCACCCGGAATCTTCTGTTTTGGAGAAGAAATGATATAGTGTTGGCCACCCATGGAGGCAGGCATCTTGAGATCTTGACTAGAAGACCACAGTGCCAGACCGTGTCATAGGCTGCTGTGAGATCAACAAAAACAGCACCCATCTTTAAATTCTTCTGTATAGTCATCTGAAGTCCTGCTTCACTGCCTGTGAAGGGACTCTCCTGCAGGTGGGGAGCCAGGGGCTTGAACCGAGATTCTTATGCTGGTCCTTGATCTTTGCACTTCGTGCGCTTAACCCACTGCACTACCTACTGCCCGACTCCCAATAATTCTTTCTTCCATAGATTTAACCAAATAAGTTGGAAAAAAATTTCTCTTTGCTTTCCTGATGATAGATCTCCCTACTCTAGATGCAAAAGTATAATTTTTTTCACTATATTTATTACCTGTGATTCAATCTCAGTTTTTCCTGTGCTAGAAAATATAGTAAAAACACAACTGAGTGGGGGGTGTCTAAAATAGAATTAATTATAATCTAGAATTCTAGAATTATATTTCAACTGTGGCATACATAATATTATAACTGCCTTGTAGTTGTTAATGAAAAATTAGTCACTAATAAAATATAGATGAAGTCTAAGTGAAAATAACTGAGTCAAATGATAATTTCACAATCATTTTGATTAATTATGGGAGAGTCTCTAAAAGCAATTGATTCAGAAAAAATAAACTGTTAAGGATAGAGCATCCAAAAAGTTTAATAAATTCCTAATTCTGGCATTCATTGAAGAATGAATTTCATTGAAAAAAGTTATGATACTGGAAAATTGTGTTATTTATTATTATATTAATCTTATGAGCATTAATAAGATATGACTCATATATCATAAAATTCACTCTTTTAAAATATAGAGCTCAGCAGTTTTAATGTATTACAGAGTCCTGAAACCACCATAATTATAAATTTAGAAAATTGTATTACCATACAATGAGTTGTGTCAGTTAGCTAGTAGTCCCCAACTAACCCACTGCTCTAGTGTAATACAAGTATATTTTAACTCTTTGTAGATCTGCCAATTCTGGACTTTTTCTATAGCATGTATGCATAGAACTTGTCTCTATTCCTGGATTTGGATTACTAGTATTTTGCTTACTCATTGTATGGTAATATGTTTTTCTAAATTTATTATTATGGTGGAAGGTTTGGCTTCTGTAATTGCTTTCCCACTGAACATGGGCATTGACAGGTCAATCCATATGACCAGGGTGTCTGTCTCTTTCCCTAGTGGGGCAAGGTTCTGAGGAAGTGGAACTCCAGGACACATTGGTGTGTCATGTGCCCAGGGAGGTCCAGTTGGCATCATGGTAGCATCTGGAACCTTGTGGCTGAACAGAGTTAAAGTATAAATCCAAATAAATTGTTGACTAATCATGAACTTGAAAGCTGGAATATTGCAGATTAAGATTTGGGGTCTCCATTTTGAATATAGCCAGTAAGCCTATTTTAGTTATATTCCAAAGGTACCATGACTATAATAGTTTTTTCCTGAGCCTGACCTCTGATATGGAGCAAGTTATTGTCTGGGGAGATGATGTCATGGCTAGTTAAAGGGCTAGAAAGCTGGATGAGGGAAGAGAGTACCTCCCAAATATGGGAAAGATGTATTAATATTGTTGACTGTAGACCCCATCGATTTTATCTGGGGCCTATATTCAGCATGGTAACCTGTGTAATCTCTGCATCCCTGTAGATCTGAGCTCACATTCTGTGGTTATGAGTAGGAACATTGGAAGCTGACCCAATGTCAGGACCCGTCTTCCTCAGGGGATAGAGTATGTTGTCTAGCCTCCCTTTGTAGGATGGAACATTTTCTACTGTTGTTGATCCACATTGAGGTCAAGGTCCTGTGTGGGCCCTCAAAGGGGTCTATTGTGTTGTTTCTGATGGAGATGACCAGTGACAACAGGAGGGAGGGATCTAGTGCAGGTCTAGGCCCATCATATCTGTATGGGAATCCCAGGACTCCCTGAATAGGGCCCCAGGTGATGAGGTAGCCTGATAGTGACTAAAGAGTCATCAATAAAGTATGCCAGTCTCTTACCCTTATTTAGATTTTGTAGTCCATACTTTGATAAGGTTAGCTTTGAAGTGACTGAGGAAAGTGTAATAGGGAGTAAGTGAGAAGGGCATCTAGGTCTAAGTAGAAACTATTTCATTAGGAATTTTATGGTGTCTTTTTACTTTCTACTTGCTTACTTAATTTATTTACTCACTGTAGAATACTGTAAACTTTTGCTTTCAAGTCTATATTTTGCCCTAATTAATGGATACATGTGTGCATCTGCTCTATCTCATGGGACCTGGGCTATATATAGGTTTTGGGGCTTTGTTAGGAAGTGAACCAGCTGAAATGGAATTAGAGAATCCTATGAGAAAGGAAAGGTCTCACCCTAGTAATGAGGCTTGAAGGGTTGACATTCCACACTTGACATTTCTGGACACAGTCTGAAATGAAGCATGTCATGGTGATACAGGTTGCATTGATTAGGTTAGTATCAGCAGATGCAGTATCATTTGGTATAAATTGAGAGAAGCATGAAGGAAAGTGAGTTCCACCCTAGAGGTTCCACAACTGGGGGAAATATGGGCTTAAAGAGGAAGTGAGATATTCCTGCTGTCTTAGGGTTTAAGAAGGCAATAGTTATTCTATAATCAAATTATGTGGCAACTGGGTACCTTTGAAGATACTATTGTTAGGATATGCTGTATCATATAGGACATCACCATAATTTATGTCCTTTGACATTTATATATAGCTGTATCTTATAAAGTGACATCACCAGTTGATTCTCTTCTCCCTGGTCTAAGCTTTTAGAAAAGTGCACATTTCAAAGAACAAGTAATTATTATAAATGCATTAACAATTTGTCAAAATTCAGTCTGGTTACAAACAAAAAATGTATGTGTACACCAATGTTCATAGTAGCACAATTTGTAGTAGCTAAAACTTGTAAGCAAATCAGGTGCCCAACAATAGATGAATGGCTGAGAAAGCTGTGGTATAGTCACACAATGGAATGCTATGCAGCTATTCAGAACAGTGAACCAACCCACCTTCTCTGACCCATCTTGGATGGAGCTGGAAGAAATTAAGTGGGGCTAAGTCAGAAAGACAAATATGAGTATGGAATGATTTCACTCATAAACAGAGTTGAGAAAGAAAAATAGAAAGGGAAAATCTAGCAAGTTCTGACTGAGTATGTAGTAGAGCACCAAAATACAAATCTCTGGGTGGAAGGTGAGAGTAGATGTTCAGCTTCACTGGGGCATGGGGTTTGAAGGGTTTGGGACACAGTCCATTGGTGGTGTGAAGGGAAGGGTGATGAAGTACACTCCTATTAACTTGTAGTCATGTAAATCACTACTTAATTAATATGAGAGGGGGAAAACTGATTGAATGTCTCAAACCTTTTAATAGACAAGATTTTCTTGAAGATCTTTGCATCAATGTTCATCAGAGATCTAGAGGTCTATAGTTTTCTTTTTTGGTGAAATTCTTTGCTGCTTTGGGGATCAAAGTGATTTTAGCCTCATAAAATGTGTTTAGGAGGGGGTCGGGCGGTGGCGCAGTGGGTTAAGCGCATGTGGCGCAAAGCGCAGGGACCGGTGTAAGGATCCCGGTTCGAGCCCCCGGCTCCCCACCTGCAGGGGAGTCGCTTCACAGGCGGTGAAGCAGGTCTGCAGGTGTCTGTCTTTCTCTCCCCTTCTCTGTCTTCCCCTCCTCTCTCCATTTCTCTCTGTCCTAGCCAACAACGAATTGTGTCAACAAGGGCAATAATAATAAACACAACGAAGCTACAACAAGGGCAACAAAAGGGGGGAAAAATGTGTTTAGGAGTGCTCCCTATTCTATTTTTATGGGAGAGTTTGAGAAGGATGGGTGTTAGTTCTTCTCTGAATGTTTCATAGAATTAATTAGTATAGCCATCTTGGTCTGGGCTTTTGTTCCTGGGGAAGCTTTTGTTTATGTGTTCTGGGGCTAGGTTTCTCTTCAGGAGAAGTATCAAAATTACTGATTCAAGATTTCTAGTAGATATAGGTCAGTTAATAGTTTCTATTAACATTTTAGTCAGTAAAGTGGTTTGAATCTTTGAGGAATTTGTATAATTTATCTAATTAAACTGTTTCATTGACATGAATTTCCTTGATGAAAAGTGATTGTAACTAGTTTTCATGATCTTATTATCCTTCAGTATGTTTTCGTTAGTGAATTATCTGTTTATCAATCTACCCACTTTTGAATGTATATTTTTGGTGAATTTTATGAGTTCACTGTATATCTTGAAAATCAGTCTTTTGTCATGTGTAATTTGTATGAATATTTCTCCCTATTTGGTAGGATGATTTTATTTGTTTGTTTGACTATTTACTGACATTCGTGAGGTTTTAACTTTACAAGCCAACTTTTTCAAAAGAAAGAAACAAAAGGAGAAAAGCAGAAACATCACAGCATAAGAGTTTCCCTCAGTAAGGTGGGAATCAGATTCAAACCTAGCTAGTATACAGGACAACCCAAACATTCTCCAAGGTGAACTCTTTTGACAGCCATAATGCCTTTCTGTTAACTACCCTCTGTTAATTGCTTTCCAAACTGTGTTCTATAAGTTGATTTTTTTTCTTCAGTTTAGTGCTTCTCAAGGTATTTGTGTTTTATTTTTGATTCATTGAGTAACAGTGTGCTTTTTAACTTTCTTATAGTTGTGAATTTCCTAAATTTTCTTTAGTTGCTCACATCTAATGTAATTCCATTGTGTTTGGAAACAATTTTATGTTATCTCAAACTTTTAAACATATTCAGGAATGGTTGATGGTCTTGCCACTATACCATTTAGTATTTTATCTCAGATCTTCCATAAGCACCATACTAGCATCAGTCATCATAGCGCTTATGAAAGTAATACATTATTACTTATATAGGAATTGCAACATCTCTTCTCAAGTACACTTGCTGTTTTCATTTTGTTGAAATGTGCAATTTCAATACAGCATTCCTTTCTATTTTTTTAATTTTTTAATGTTTATTTATTTTCCCTTTTGTTGCCCTTGTTTTATTGTTGTTGTTATTGATGTCGTCGTTGTTAGATAGGACAGAGAGAAATTGAGAGAGGAGGGGAAGACAGAGAGGGGGAGAGAAAGATAGACACCTGCAGACCTGTTTCACCGCCTGTGAAGCGACTCCTCTACAGGTGGGGGAGTCGGGGGCTGGAACCAGGATCCTTATGCCGGTCCTTGTGCTTTGTGCCACGTGCACTTAACCCGCTGTGGTACTACCCGACTCCCTCCTTTCTATTTTCTAAGAAGATACTTTGGAAGATAAAGACATCAGTTGTACTAGGCAAAGGTATTACTCTACATCTATGTCAAGACATGTATCTATTTGTTCATTTTTATTTGATAGTACAGGTAGAAATTGAGAGAAAAGGGGAAGATAGAGAAGGAGCAATATGGAGAGAGACTTGCAGAACTACTTCACACCTCACCTTCAGGTAGAGAGTGGGATGTCAAAACAAGGTCTTCACACTAACACATGATAATGTGTGAGCTTAACTGGGAGCACTGATACTATTATAATACAAAATTAAACTACAAATTTATTAAAATACAAATATTTTCATTCAACATTCAAAATCATACACATTACTCTTAACTTACTTGATACCCAGATTTATCCCTGGCTTTATAAACTGCAAATACCTTTCAATTCTTCCTCTCTATAGCTCTGTATTTATCCCTTGAGATAGAGTTAAAAGGTCAAGTTCTTACTGAAATTTCCCCTACTATCTTTAAGCATTGAAAAGGAAAGTGATGAATAAACAAATACATATATATATATATATATATATAAAGAAAAATAAAGTAGATTCCTTCTCTCTGCTTCTAATTATTTGAGATTTATCTCTATCAGAGCATTTATTTTGTCACATTTCAGTTATGTGTGTATTTCTCTCATCCCAGCTGTACCTAGTTTGTGTATGTGTCGTCTAAATGACTGGTGTCTTTTTCAGTATATGACTTTGTAGTTGGTTTTCAAAATTATTTTTCTGAATGAATGAATGAATCAATAAATGACATTTTTACCTGGATGATACACTTGTTTTTCTTCAGCTTTCCATGTCATGACAACAAAGTCTCCCAAAGAACTCAGGATGCATCAATTTCATGCACTTAAATTTGTAGTGAGGTTATCTGTAAGTTTGTAATGGCTTTTCCAAATATGTGTACTATATAATTAATATTTTTATAAAATACAGTGAAACTCTATTTTAAAAATAAATTTTATTTAATTTAACTTTTACTTAATTTAACTCTTTAAATTTCTGGAAGTTTTTTGATTCATAATTTCAATTGGACATTAAAGCAACCTTGAAATTCAGGCAAATATATTTTAGCCTTACCATATTTATTTGATAAGAGATGACTGACATGATGCTGTTTTTAAATGATTTATTGGATATATGGGAGGGAGTTTCATAAGAGAGAAATCAGTCTGCTCAGAATCATGCTAGCATCTGGAACCTGGTGGTTGAAAAGAGAGTTAACATACAAAGCCAAACAAATTGTTAACCAATCATGGACCTAAAGGCTGGAATAGTGCAGATGAAGAGTTGGGAGATCCTCCATTTTATAGATAGCTAGTAGGCATAGTTTAGTTATATTCCAAAGGGCCTGTGGTTATATTAGTTGTTTTTTTAATTTATTTTTTATTTAAGAAAGGATAAATTAACAAAACCATAGGGTAGGAAGGGTACAACTCCACACAGTTCCCACCACCCAATCTCCATATCCCATCCCCTCCCCTGATAGCTTTCCCATTCTCTATCCCTTGGGAGCAAGGACCCAGGGTCGTTGTGGGTTGTGGAAGGTAGAAGGTCTGGCCTCTGTAATTGCTTCCCTGCTGAACGTGGGTGTTGACTGGTCTTTCCATACCCCAGTCTGTCTCTCTCTTTCCCTAGTAGGGTGGGTCTCTGGGGAAGTGGAGATCCAGGGCACATTGGTGGGATCTTCAGTTCAGAGAAGCCTGGCCGGCATCCTGATGGCATCTGAGTACCCCCCTAACACTTCCTCTCTACTATTCCCACCTTTGGATCCATGATTGTTCAACAGTTGGTTTGGCCTTGTATGTTAACTCTCTTTTTTTTTTTTTTGCTTGAGCCTGAGCCTGAAATCTGATATGCAGGTGGATCTTAATTATTGTTTGGGGAGGTGATGTCATGGATGGTAGAAGGACCAGTGAAAAGAGTAGCTCCCAAATATGGGAAAGGTGTACTAATATTGTTGACTGTAAACCTCATCAATTTGATGTGGTCTGGGGCCCATATTCAGTTTAGGAGTCTATGTAACCTCTGCATCCCTGTAGTCCTGAGCTCACATTCTGTGGTCATAAGTAGGAACATTCCGAAGTGCCCCAATATCAGGACACATCTTCCTCACGTGTAGCATAGAGTATATTGTCCATCCTCCCTTTGGAGGATAGAACATTCCCTACCATTGTTGGTCCAAGTTGAGGGGGGGCACAAAGGGGTCTGTTGTGTTGTTCCTGATAGGAATGACTGGTAACAATGGAGAGAGGGATTTATTCGAGGTCTAGGCCCATCATGACTGTTTGGGAATCTCAGGACTCCCTGAATAGGGCCCCAGCTGATGGGGTGGCCTGATAGTGACTAAAGAATCATTAAAGTATGCTAGTCTTTCGCCCTTATTCAGCTTTTCAATCCTTGGTTTGATGAGATTAGTTTTGGAGTGAGTGAGGGAACTATAATAGGAAATAGGTGAGGAGGGTGTCTAGGTCTAAGTAGACACTATTTCATTATGAACTTTATACTGACTCACTACAGACTATTGTGTATTTTTGCTTTCAGGTATATCTTTTGCCCTAATTTATGGATATGTGTGAATATATGTTCTATCTTAAGGGACCTGGTCTATATCTAGGTTTTGGGATTTTGTTAGGAAGTGAACCTCCTGGAATGGAATTTGAGAATACTATGAAAGGGAAGGTCTCACACGAGTAATGAAGGCAAAGGGTTGATATTCCATGCTTGATGTCACTGGACACAGTCTAAAGTGAAGTGTGCTGAGGTGGTACTACTTGCATTGATTAGGTTGGGATCAGCAGATACAATATTATTTGGTATGAATTGAGAGAAGCATGCAGGAAAGTGAGCCCCACCCTAGAGGTTCCAGGAGTGCAGACCTAGACAGACAACCCCACCAATGTGTCTTGGAGCTCCACTTCCCCAAGCCCTTCCACACTAGGGAAAGTGAAAAACAGGCTGGGAGTATGGATCCACCTGTCAATGCCCCCTGTTCAGCGGGGAAGCAATTACAGAAGCCAGACCTTCAACATTCTGCATCCCACAATGACCTTGGGTCCATACTACCAGAGGGTTAAAGAATAGGAAAGCTATCAGGGGAGGGGATGGGATACCGAGGTCTGGTGGTGGGAATCATGTGAAGTTGTACCCCTCTTATCCTATGGTTTAGTTAATGTTTCCTTTTTATAAATAAAAAATTAAAAAAGAGATAAATCAGAGCACTCTGATACATTCAACATCTGGGATTGAACAAGGAAACGCAAGCATACACTGCTCTACTAGTTACTTACCAGCTATAGAATGCAACTTTTTTTTTACATGTTTATTAGTAATTTAATAATAGTTTGCAAGATTATAAGATTATGGTAGAATAATTTCCACTTTATTCCCTACGAAATTTCTGTGCCTGGTCTACCCCAATGACAACCACCATATTTCATGATATCTTGGGACAGTTTGTATACCTTTTAATTATTATGATCTATTTTACTGAGGGAGAATAATGGCTTACAATACAGTGTTGACACATGAATATTATTTGTTATTGCTCAATGATAGATATTGATAAATTATTCCACCCTGTTGCTTTTCGTTTCTCTCCATTGTGCACTTAAACCCCAATGCAGACTTCACTCCCTTCCAGGCTCCCCTCCTGCTAGTATTCATGCATTTTTACAAATGCACCATACCCAGTCCAAGTTTTGCCTTATTCTTTCCGTTTCTTTCTCTTTTTGTCTTATACAGTTAATAAATATTTTATTTTAATGTTTTAGTATTTTTATTTTTAAAGAAGGAAACACTGACAAAAACCATAGGATAAGTGGGTTACAACTCCACACAGTTCTCACCGCCAGAACTCCATATCCTATCCCCTCCCCTGATGGCTTTCTTATTCTCTAACTCTCTGGGAATATGGACCCAAGGTCATTGTGGGATGCAGAAGGTGGAAGGTCAGACTTCTGTAATTGCTTCCCTGCTGATCATGGGCTTTGACAGGTCCATCCATACTCCCAGCCTGGCTCTCTCTTTCCCTAGTGGGGTGGGGCTCTGGGGAAGCAGGGCCCTAAAACACATTGGTGGGGTCCATCTGCCCAGGGAAGTCCGATTTGCATTATGGTAGCATCTGGAACCATGTTGCTGAAAGAAGAGTTAATATATAAAGCCAAACAAATTGTTGACTAATCATGAACATAAAGGCTGGAATAGTGCAGATGAAGATTTGGGGATCTTCGTTTTGTAGATAGTTAGTAGGCCTATTTTAGTTATATTTCAAAGGGCCCATGACTATACTAGTTGTTGTTGTTGTTTGTTTGCTTGTTTGTTGTTTTGTTTTGTTTTGTTTTTCTGAACCTGACATCTAATATGCAGGTGGATCCTAATTATTGTCTGGAGAGATGATGCAATGTTGGAAAAAGGACCAGAAAGCTGGATCAGGGAAGAGAGTAGCTGCCAAATATGGGAAAGGTATATAAATGTTGTTGATTGTAAAGCCCATCAATTTGATGTGATCTGGGGCCCATATTTAGCTTAGGAGTCTATGGACCTTCCTTCCCTTATTTCTTAAGTTTCACCTATAAGTAGAAAATTTTCTTTTAATATTCATGTGTTTCAATTCTCTATATTTCATATCTGAGTGAAATCCTCTGGTAGTTGTCTTTCTTTTAAAAATAGTTTTGTTTTTCTATTTTTATTATTGGATAGAAAAAGAAAGACATTGAGTGGAGAGGGAGATATAGAGAGTGTGAGAGACAGAGAGACACCTGAATCCTTTCCTCACATCTTGTAAAGCTTCCCACATGTAGATGGGACTAGAGGCTTGAACCCAGGTCTCTGTACACTGTGAAGAGTGCACTTCACCAGGTGCACCACTGCCTGACCCCAGGTAGTTGTCTTTCATCTCACTTACTTTGCTAAACACAATCACCTCACGTCCTGTTCATTTTGTACCAAAGAATATAGTATAATCTATTTAATTTGCAGAGTAGTCTTTCATTGACTGTATGTGCTTTAATTCTTTGCTGTTAGACTTGAGTTTTTGAAGACATTTCCAAACCATAGATTGTGAGGTGTTCTGCCAATGTTTTCTTTTTTCAGTATTTGATATGTTCTGTTCTAATGTCCATAGCCTTGAGCCACTTGGAGTTAACTTTTGCGTATGGTGATTTGTGGCACTCCAGTTTCATTCATCTGTAAGTTTCAACCCAGTTTTCCCAACACCATTTGTTAAAGAGACTCTCCTTTCTCCATTTTATGTTTTAGACCTCTTTTTTTTATAGAGTATATATCTCACAATTTATTTATCCAGTCACCTATTGATAGGCATTTAGTTTGCTTCCACTCTTTGACAATTTTGAATAATGCAACTATGAATATAATAGTACACATGCCCCTTCAAATTATTGAGTTTATGGCTATTATATATGTGTGTGTGTGTGTGTGTGTACGCGCGCGCGCGTGCAGCCAGAGTCATTATGGGGTGCAAAAGGTGGAAGGTCTAGCTTTTGTAATTGCTTCCCTGCTGAACATTGGTGTTGACAAGTCAATCCATACTCCCAGCTTATCTCTCTCTTTCCCTACTGAAGCAGAGCTCTGAGGAAGCAAAGCTCCAGGACACTGGTGGAGTCATCTATCCAGGGCATTACAGTTGGCATCATGATAGCATCTAGAACCTAGTGGCTGAAAAGAGTTAATATATAAAGACATACAAATTGTTGACTAATCATGAACCTAAAGACTAGAATATTTCAGATGAAGATTTGGGGTCTCTGTTTTGGAAATAGCTAGTAGGCCTATTTTAGGTATATGCCAAAGGGCCCATGACTTTATTAGTTTTTGCCTGAGCCTGACATCTGATATGAAGGTGGATCCAAGCTATTGTCTGGGAAGGTGATGTCATAGCTGGAAAAAGGGCTAGAAAGCTGGATCAGGGAAGAGAGTGGCTCACAAATGGGAAAAGTGTATGAATATTGTTGACTGTAAACCCCATCAATTTGATCTGGGGCCCATATTCAGCATAGGATCCTATGTAACCTCTGCATCCCTGCAGGTCCGAACTTGCATTTTGTGGTCATGCCTAGGAACATTTCGAGTTGCACTGGTTTCAGGACCTATCTTCTTCATGTGCTAGAGTACAGTATCCATCCCCCCTTTGGAGGATGGGACATTCACTACCATTGTTGATCCACATTGAGGGCAAAGTCTTATAGGGGTGTCCAAAGGGGTCCATTGTGTTGCTTCTGATGGAGATGGCCAGTGATAATGGAGAAAGGGATCTATTTGAGGTCTAGGCTAATCATGTTTGCGGGGGAATCCCAGGAATACCTGACTAGGGCCCCAGCTGATGGGGTGGCCTCATAGTGACTAAAGAGTCATCATTAAAATATGCCAGTCTCTTGCCCTTATTCAGCTTTTGTAATCCTTACTTTGATAAGGTTATCTTTGGAGTGACTGAGGGAACTGTAATAGGAAGTAGGTGAGGAGGATATCTAGGCCTAAGTAGAAACTATTTCATTAGGTACTTTAAGGTGCCTTTTTAGGTCTTTCTACTTGTTTGCTTCATTTATGGACTCACTGCAAACGATTGTGCACTTTTATTTTAATGTATATATTTTTCCCTAGTTTACATGTGTACATCTTCCCTATCTCATGGGACCTAGTCTATATATAGGTTTTGAGGCTTTGTTAGAAACTGGACTAACCAAAATGCAATTAAGAAGTTTTATGAGAAAAGAAAGACCTCCTCTGAATAATGATGCTGAGGGATGGAGTTTGGAGTATGGCACCTGAGTAAAAATCTCTGGGTGATGGATGAGGGTGGATGCTCAGCTTCACTGGGGGAGTGGGGAGGGTGGGATGGGACACAGTCTTTTGGTGTTGAGAATGGTGTTTATGTACAAACATATATTTTCTATTTTATGATTGATAAATAAATAAATAAATAAATAAATAAATAAATAAATAAATAAAACTACAGGCTAAGCAAGTGCAGCTGTGATCCTGAGGCACCCGCTCCCATCGGCCTGGTGCATCATCAGCAGAACTACTGGCTGAGTTGTAGAACATCTGTTATTTTTAGCTATAAATATGTGGAGAGACTACAGCTGGAGTTTTAGATCACAGTAAGAGCATAACCACCATTTATTAATATTTTATTACTCTGTATGAACACATAATATCCTTTAATAGAAAAATACTTCTCTCACTTGATAAGCTAAGCAAATGTATTAGAACATCATCAATAGAAATGGATACTGAAATCCCTCCTTGTCTTTTAAATAATGTTTCAAGAGCACAAGCAAAATTTAAAGGTATGAGGAAGTATGAGAAATTCACTGAGTATGGAACAATATTCTTCCTGTATTTTGTTAATTCTTACCAGAATTGAAATTGAAGGTGGGGAATCTACATACCTATCCCAATTTATTCATATGTTGAGGGGCCAGGCAGTGGTGCACCTGGTTATTCAAACACATTACAGTTGCACAGAGATCCGCATTTTTTTTAAGCCCGTGGTCCCCAACTGCAGTGAGGGTAGCTGCACAAGCAGTGAAGCAGTGCTGCAGGTGTCTCTCTGCATCTTTGTCTTTATCTCTCTCCCTCCCCTCTCAGACTCTGTCTCTATCAATAATAAATAAATAAATATAAGCCATACATGGCTAGTAAGCTTCTTTTAAATATGATGATTTAAAAAAAACATATATTTAGATAAACAAATTTGGAACAAAGGAAAAGTGGTATTTAAAGAAAGAATAAATTCATATGCAGGTTTTGTGATTTGCAGTCACACATATTGGGGTCATTACTTCATTCATTACTCAGTAAAAAGTAGGACATTTAATATATTGGTGTCTTGAAGTGCATAAGAAAACATATGATCCAGTATCCAGTCCTTTCATGCTATTTACAGTCTAATTTAGGCTTTGAAAAGCATTTTTTCAATAATAAATAAAAATAGTAATTGTAATTTTTCAGATTAATTATTGCAACTAGTGAGCATGACTTATCCTGAAACAAATGAGTACTTTATTTTAAATAATAGGGAATGTACCATGTTTGGATTACAGACTATAGTTTGCCAAACCCTGATCTATGTGCTCCTAGTGCTATTCTAGTTTTGAAGAATTAGAATCAAAATAAGTAAGGGTTATATTCATTTTTATCTGATTCATTTTAATTAGTTAAAACAAGAGTGTGCAATATTTGGTTGGTCAGGTGAGAAAAAATCTTCTTGAGTTTGGATTTATCCTTGTGTAAGCATACACAGAACACATACAATTATATGAAATGTCTCTGTATATTTTAGATTATTCCAGTCTAGTGAAATGGATATCTTTTAGTTTATTCACTGTGTTTACTGAGTAACCATTATTATCCAGACTATGTTTTAATCTTTCAGGCTATAACAGTGCATAAAAAGGACATGCATCTCTGCACTCCAAGAAAGTAAATTATAGGTAAGAGGCACAGGTAACAGATAGAATACATAAATGGGGAGTCAGGCAGTAGCACAGTGGGTCATAAGCACGTGGTGCAAAGTGCAAGGACAGGCTTCAGGATCCCAGTTCCAGCCCTGGTTACCCACCTGCAGGGGAGGAACTTCACAGGCAGTGAAGCAGGTCTGCAGGTGTCTATCTTTTCTCCCCCTCTCTGCCTTCTCCTCCTCTCTCCATTTCTCTCTGTCCTATCCAACAACACCGACATCAATATCAACAACAATAATAACTACAACAATAAAAGAACAAGGTCAACAAAAGGGAATAAATATACATTTAAAAAATTTCTTTAGTTTATAGAGCTTGATGTAGAAAACAAGAAGAAAGTATTTTTCACAGGAAGAAAGAAAAGAACAAAGATTTAAATATTTATTTATTATTTTTAATTGCCACTAGGACTATCACTGAAGCTCTATGACTACATAAAAAATCCAATGCTCCTAGCAGCCATTTTTTTTTTATAGTAACAGAAAGAAATTGAGAAGGGAAAGGATAGAAAGAGAGGGAAAAAGAAAGAGAGATATCTGCAGCAGTGCTTCACCACTCATGAAGCTTCCCTCCTGCATGTGAGAACCAGTGGCTTGAACTGATGTCTTTGTACATAGTAATGTGTGCATTCTACAGAATGTGACACTGCAAGACTCTTATATATTTAATTTTTACCAACAGGTTTATCACTGGGACTCAGTGCCTACATGGAAGTGGCCCCATCCCCAGTGACTATTTCTTTCCTTTACTGCTAGATACAAATAATAAGAGAGTGAGAAAGAGGGAAAAAAAAAGACACCCATAGCACTGTTTCACTGTTTGCTCTTGAAGCTTCCTCCTGTGGATTGGATTTTACCCAAGTTCTCAGACATGATAATATATATGCTTTGCTGGTACACTACCCACAGAATTAGCACCCTCTCCACCAAAAATAAATACTAAGTATAGAGATGAGATTGACATGTTAAAGATGGTAAAAATGATAACATTCATCTAATTGTAACTAAAGTTATGGAACATAAGTGAAAATAAATGAGCATATATATTATTTTAAATAAATGTGTTCTCTATTCCCCTCTTTTCCTTTTTTTTTTTTTTTTTTTTTTGCTATCCAGGGTTATTGCTGGGGCTCAGTGCTAGCACTATGAATCCACTGATCCTGGACATCAGTTTTTTTTTTCCATTGGATAGGACAGAGAGAAATTGAGAGGGGAGGGGAAGATAGGGAGAGAGAGAAAAATAAATACCTGCAGACCTGCTTCATGGCTTGTGAAGCAACTCCCCTGCAGGTGGGGAACGTGGGCCTCAAACTAGGATATGCCTCTTTCTTCCCAGTCTCATTTCCCCACAGTTCCCTGTTCTAAATGCTGTGAACCAAGACAATGGTTATGTTGACCACTGAACATCCTTGTTGCATATATGTATTAGAATTGCTAACAACTTTTATCATTTCTCACTAATTCTTCCCCTGCAATCTATATATCTGATGAGTAGCCATGGCAGATGGAAAGTCAGAGTCCATGTTTTTTCTGCTTAGAACTCACAGATCACATCCCAGTTCATTCACATTAAAAGCCAAAGTCCTTACCATGGCATTGACAGTAAAGATTTAGACTTATCTTCTAAGCACTCGGAAGTCAATAGGAACGTTTGAACTGAAGGTTGTCTAATAAATTAGTACGAATGATGTCAGATGTATAATCCTCCCAATGACCCTCCATGTCATTTCTCCTGAACTTTCTAAGAGGCATCAATACTAATACAATAGGTTTCTATTTGTTAAGTAAGTAAAGTGAAGGTCGCAAGGACCAGGAATTTGACCAAGTTCCTGGTGATATCACAGTTTAGATGAATAGGCACAGAGGGTGGATATCTACTCATGCTCTGTATCTGAAAATGGAATCAAGACAATCACAGTCAGAGCAGCATATGCTGCTAGTTGGCTTCCTAGTTACTTTGACTGGGTCCATTAATATAAAGCATAAACCACGCCTAGCTGAATGGAGTTGGCCATTTTGTTGCAACATATGGTGATAGCATCCCAGATATTTTTATCTGACTCCCGTCCAGATGTTTAGTTCTCCTGCTACTCAGCTTTATCTGGCAGGTAAGGTAGTAAAGAATGCCCTTGTGGCTTAGGGGAAGTTAGGCTGATTTTCTTCATGCACCTTGCAAAAATATATTGATGATACATTAATACATATTTTAAACTTTTTAAAATTGATATTATATTTTAAAACCAAATATCTATTAATTTATAATTCTATTTTTCAAATTTTACATTAAAATTCTTATTACTCAAATGAAATAAATTTGGAATTAAAATATGTGTTTTCTCTTTTTTTGCATTTTTTATTTTATTTATTTATTTATTTATTTATTTTATTTAAGAAAGGATTAATTAACAAAACCATAGGTTAGGAGGGGTTTCAATTCCACACAATTCCCACCACTCAATCTCCATTTCTCACCCCCTCCCCTGATAGCTTTCCCATTCTCTATCCCTCTGGGAGCATGGACCCAGGGTCATTGAGGGTTGCAGAAGGTAGAAGGTCTGGCTTCTGTAATTGCTTCCCCGCTGAACATGGGCGTTGACTGGTCAGTCCATACTCCCAGTCTGCCTCTCTCTTTCCCTAGTAGGGTGGGTCTCTGGGGAAGTGGAGCTCCAGGACTCATTGGTGGGGTCTTTAGTCTAGGGAAGCCTGGCCGGCATTCTGATGACATCTGGAACCTGGTGACTGAAAAGAGAGTTAACATACGAAGCCAAACAAATTGTTGAGCAATCATGGATCCCAAGCTTGGAATAGTGGAGAGGAAGTGTTAGGGGGGTACTCACTGCAAACTCTAGTGTACTTCTGCTTTCAAGTATATATTTTGCAGTAGTTTATGGATACGTGTGAATATATGCTCTCTCTCACAGAAACTGGTGTATATCTAGGTTTTGGGACTTTGTTAGAAAGTGAACCACCTGAGATGGAAATAGAGTATACTATGAAAGGAAAGGTCTCACTCGAGTAATGAAGTTGAAGGGTTGTCATTCCACAAGTGAAGTCTCTGGACACAGTCTGAGGTGAAGCATGTTGAGGTGGCAATCATTGTGTTGGTTAGGTTGTGATCGGCAGATGCAATATTATTTGATATGGATTGGGAGAGGCATACGGGAAAGTGGGCCCTATCCAAGGGTTCCAGGACTGGGGGAAGTAGGAGCTCTATAGTGGGGATGTGAGGTTCCTGCTGTCTTAGGGTTCAAAAAGATAATAGATAGTTAATGTTATCATCACATTATTTGGTAATTGGGTTAACTTTGAAAAGTCCTTTTGTTAGGGTTTGCTGTACAGTACCCAGTATCTTGTATATAGCTGTGCTATTGGTTGCTTCTGATCTACTTGGTCTAGGCTTTTGAGAGAGTCTGCATATCAATTACACAGCCTATATATTGAAAAGATTCAGTTTGTGTTTTGAAAAACTTCGAGACATACAATTAATTTTCCCCCTCTCGTATTAATTAACCAGTGATTTATATGACTACATTTTACTAGGAGTGTACATAAATATGTGTTTTCTTTTGGAGGGAACTTTTATTGTGAAGTTTAGTGATTTACACTATATTGTTGATATATGGGAACATTAATGTCCACGGGCCTTTCTACTCCCTTCCAATCTTTCCCTCTTCAGGGTCTTTTGCTTTGGTGTAGTATACCTTGCCCAATTCAAGGTTTGCTTTGTGTTTCTCTTTTCTGGTATATTTCTTAATTCTACATGTAAGTGAATTTGTTGTTTTCCTTTTGAATGAGCACACTTAAGATAAAACCTTCAAGTATTATCCAGAATGAAGTAAGAAGACTGTTTCATCAGTTTTGATAGCTGAGTAGTATTTCATTGTGTATATATACTATAACTTTCTTAGCTACTCATCTGTCCTTGGACATCTGGGTTGTTTCCAAGATTGAGCTATCACAAATTGTGTTGCTGTGAATGTAGATACACATACAATGGACATAAAATGGATCTTTTCAGATGGATGCCTTTGTCTCTTTTGGGTATATTCCCAGAAAATAAATTGCTAGTTCATGGGGTAAGCCCATATATTAATATTTTATCAAGTTTTCAGGCCGTTTTTACATAGAAATTGGATGAATTAGCATTTCCACCAGCAGCATAGAAGGGTTTCTATTTTTCATACCCTCACCAACATTCGTTATTACTGGCCTCTCTAATACAAATTTTTCCTCAAGCATACAATTCATCTGGGAAATATGTCACTTCATAAGATATATACCTTATTGGGCATGAAATTCTGAGTTTGAACCCCACCACTACAGGGAAGTACCACTGCCTCAAAGGGATACTCCTTGGGTAGTGGAGCAGTGCTGTGGTATTTAGTTATATCTCTCTTCCTCTAAAATCATATATGATGGATAATAAGTATCTTGATATTTCACAAGACCACCCCCTGATTTCACATTAAAATTGATTTTTATCACCTTACATAAAGGATTTATTTGTTCCTTTGGAACATATATTTGTTCTCCAGTAACTATATAGTATCTCATTAAATTGTATAAAGCATAAGATATACATGTAGTACATGAAAGGTAATAAACTATATCCATGCTACTAAAATTTGGGTGATTGCAATTATAAAATAAGCTAAATATAATACTATAACCAAAAATGCTGAGATGGCTTCGCTTTTTATTTAGTTACAAAGAAGTGGCCCTACAGTTCTATCATTTTCAACAATAATTCTAAAGAACAATTTATGCAGGGAGCCTGCAGGTGCATCAGGAAAGATAAGTGCATGTCTGGCATTTATTTCCTTGTTGACGAGGTCCTTAGGCTTGTTTTGATAATCAGGGTTCACCACTGCCTCTAATAATTTGAATTTCTGCTTCTGATTTTAGTCTTTATAAAAGATTGTGTGTTCACCCCTACATTCACTGAACATAGAACTCTCATGTACTTTGATTCTTTTGGGGACCTCTAAGGAGATGAAAAGATGCCATAGCATTGGTTACTTTTTTTAAAAAAAATTTTATTTAAGAAAGGATTAATGAACAAAACCATAAGGTAGGAGGGGTACAACTCCACACAATTCCCACCACCCAATCTCCATAACCCACCCCCTCCCATGATAGCTTTCCCATTCTCTAGCCCTCTGGGAGCATGGACCCAGGGTCATTGAGGGTTGCAGAAGGTAGAAGGTCTGGCTTCTGTAATTGCTTCCCCACTGAACATGGGCGTTGACTGGTCAGTCCATACTCCCAGTCTGCCTCTCTCTTTCCCTACTAGGGTGGGTCTCTGGGGAAGCTGAGATCCAGGACATATTGGTGGGGTCTTCAATCCAGGGAAGCCTGGCCAGCATCCTGTGGCATCTGGAACCTGGTGGTTGAAAAGAGAGTTAACATATGAAGCCAAACAATTTGTTGAGCAATCATGGATCCCAAGCTTGGAAGAGTGGAGAGGAAGTGTTAGGGAGGTACTCACTGCAAGCTCTAGTGTACTTCTGCTTTCAGGTATATATTTTGCAGTAGTTTATGGATACGTGTGAACATAAGCTCTCTCTCACAGAAACTGGTGTATATCTAGGTTTTGGGACTTTGTTAGAAAGTGAACCACCTGAGATGAAATTAGAGTGTACTATAAAAGGAAAGGTCTCACCCTAGTAATGAAGCTGAAGGGTAGTCATTCCAAACGTGAAGTCTCTGGACACAGTCTGAGGTGAAGCATGTTGAGGTGGCAATCGTTGCTTTGGTTAGGTTGTGATCTGCGGATGCAATATTATTTGGTTTGGATTGGGAGACACATACGGGAAAGTGGGCCCTATCCAAGGGTTCCAGGACTGGGGGAAGTAGGGGCTCTATAGTGGGGATGTGAGGTTCCTGCTGTCTTAGGGTTCAAAAAGACAATCGATAGTTAATGTTATCATCACATTATTTGTAATTGGGTTAACTTTGAAAAGTCCTTTTGTTAGGGTTTGCTGTACAGTATCTAGTATCTTGTATATAGCTGTGCTATTGGATGCTTCTGATCTACTTGGTCTAGGCTTTTGAGAGAGTCCGCATATCAAATACACAGCCTATATATTAAAAAGATTCAGTTTGTGTTTTGAGAAACTTTGAGACATACAACTGATTTTCCCCCTCTCATATTAATTAACTACTGATTTATATGTCTACATTTTGCTAGGAGTGTACATAAACACCAATCCCACCACCAAAAAACTGTGACCCATCCCTCCCACCCACTCCCACCCCCCCCTCTGTCCTAGGAAGCTGCATGTCTACCCCTCACCACAGGGTTTTTACTTTGGTGTCCTACTTACAATTTGATCAGGTCCTGCTTTTAGTTTCCCTTTCAGATCTTCTTACTTAACTTCTGTTGATGAGTGGGATCATCCCATACTCATCTTTATCTTTCTGACTTAGCTCACTTAACATAATTCCTTCTAGCTCTGTCCAAGATGGTCAGAGAAGGTGGGTTCATTGTTCTTGATTGCTGCATAGTATTCCATTGTGTATATATACCACAGCTTTCTCAGCCACTCATCTGTTGTTGGGCACCTGGGTTGCTTCCAGGTTTTAGCTATTATGAATTGTGCTGCTATGAACGTAGGCGTATACACCTCTTTTTGGTTGGGAGTTATGGAGTCCTTGGGGTATAACCCCAGGAGAGCAATTACTGGATCATATGGAAGGTCCATGTCTAGCCTTCTGAGAGTTTTCCAGACTGCTCTCCACAGAGGCTGTACCAATTACATTCCCACCAGCAATGTAAAAGGGTTCCTCTGTCCCCACATCCTCTCCAGCATTTGTTGCTGCTGTCTTTTTTGATGTATGCCATTCTTACAGGAGTGAGGTGGTATCTTAGTGTTGTCTTAATTTGCATTTCTCTGACAATCAGTGACCTAGAGCAGTTTTTCATATGTTTGTTAGCCTTTTGGATGTCCTCTGAGGTGAATGTTTTGTTCATTTCCTCTGCCCATTTTTGGATGGGGTCATTTGCTTTTTTGATGCTAAGTTTGCTGAGCTCTTTATATATTTTGGTGATTAGTTTCTTGTCTGTTGTCTGGCATGTGAAGATCTCCTCCCATTCTGTGAGGGGTCTCTCTGTTTGTTTCATAGTTTCTTTGGATGTGCAGAAGCTTTTCAATTAGATGTAGTCCCATTGGTTTGGTTCTGCTTTAGTCTTCCTTGCAATGGGTTTGATTCATCAAAGATGTTCTTGAGGTGTATGTGGGAAAGTGTTTTACCAATGTTTTCCTCTAAGTATTTGATTGTTTCTGGTCTGACATCTAGGTCTTTGATCCATTTGGAGTTGATTTTGTTTCTGGTGAAATAAAGTGGTTCAGTTTCATTCTTCTGCATGTTTCAACCCAGTTTTCCCTGCACCATTTATTGAAGAGAGCCTCCTTTTTCCATTTAATCCTTTGGGCCCCCTTATCAAAGATTAGATGCCCATAGGGGTTGGGATTTACTTCTGGGCTTTCAATTCTGTTCCACTGGTCTGTGTGCCTATTTTTGTTCCAGTACCATGCTGTTTTGATGATGATGGCTTTATAATATAGTTTAAGGTCTGGGAGTGTGATGCCTCCATTTCTGTTTCTTTTCCTCAAGATGGTTTTGGCAATTCTAGGTGTTTTCAGGTTCCAGGTAAATGATTGTAGTGTTTGTTCTATTCTCTTAAAGAAGCTTGGTGGAACTTTGATAGGTATTGCATTAAATTTGTATATGGCTCTGGGGAGAATATTCATTTTGATGATATTTAGTCTTCCAATCCATGAGCATGGGATATCTTTCCATTTCTTGGTATCAGTTTCTATTTCCTTGACTCATAGTTTTCAGTATACAAGTCTTTCACTTCTTTGGTCAACTTTATTCCTAGGTATTTGATTGATTTTGGTGAAACAGTAAATTCGAATGATTTCTGGATGTCTTCTTCTTCAGATTTAGTGTTTGCATAAAGAAATGCCACTGATTTTTGTACATTGATTTTGTAGCCTGATACCTTGCTATATTGCCTAATAACTTCCAGTAATTTTCTACTGGATTCTTTAGGTCTTTCTATGTATACTATCATATATCATCTGCAAATAGTGAGAGCTTGACTTCTTCCCTTCCAATCTGTATTCCTTTGATTTCTTTCTCTTGCCTGATTGCTATGGCAAGAACTTCCAATACTATGTTGAAGAGTAACGGTGACAGTGGACAGCCCTGTCTAGTCCCCGATCTGAGGGGGAATGCTTTCAGCTTCTGTCCATTGAGTATGATGTTGGCTGTAGGTTTGCTATATATAGACTCCACTATCTTGAGGAATTTCCCATCTATTCCCATTTTTTGTAGAGTTTTGAGCATGAACGGGTGTTGGATTTTGTCAAAGGCTTTCTCTGTATCTATTGAAATAATTATGTGGTTTTTGGCTTTGCTTTTATTGATGTGGTGAATGACATTGATTGACTTATGGATGTTGAACCAGCCTTGCATTCCTAGGATGAATCCCACTTGGTCATGATGAACAATCTTTTTGATATTTTGCTGTATCCGGTTGGCCAAGATCTTGTTTAATATTTTGGCATCTATGTTCATCAGAGATATTGGTCTGTAGTTTTCAGTTTTTGTTCTGTCCCTATCAGCTTTTGGTATCAGGGTGATGTTGGCTTCCTAGAAGGTGGAAGGGAGTATTCCTGTTTCTTCAATATTATGGAATAGCTTAAGAAGTATGGGTATTAACTTTTTCCTGAAAGTTTTGTAGAATTCGGTTGTGAAGCCATCTGGTCCAGGACTTTTGTTGTTGGGGAAGCATTGGTTACTTTTGCCTTTTTGGCGAGACTAGCAGTTATTACACTCCACCTGGTAACAAGAATAGAGTTTGCCCTACTAGAATCCCCTGCCAAACCTCCAAGGTAGCTGAGATTAAAAAAAACAAACAAACAAACAGATTTCTAATATGGAAAACCACAGCACGGAGTATTGAGTCCACCTAGAGTATTTGATCCCAAAATTCATATGAGCTTTGCCAACACTCCATCAACTAATCCTAAATGACTAGCCTTATGATTAACATTTTATAGACTGGGGACTATGAGAGTACTGTGTAAGACAGAGCTTAAACCAATGATATCATGGTGGATGAATTTGCTAAATTTTCTACTGAAATACCAGGCAGTTTAAAAATAAGAAAATAAGTACAAAAATAAAGGCTGTTAGAACCCTTATTTTACTTCACCCTGAATCTTATTGGTCTCCTCAACAAGGTTTTTAAGGTTTGGAATTATTTAAGCATTTATTTATATTATATATATTTAAAACTTTATTTAGTTTATTTGATAAGACAGAGAGAAACGGAAAAGGCAAGGAGAGGAAGAAAGGGAGAGTCACTTATAGCACTGCTTGATCACTTGTGAAGACTTCCCTAAGCAGGTGGGGACATGAGGCTTGGATTTATGTCCTTGTGCATAACAGAGCATGCACTTAACCAAGTGTGCCACCATTCTGTCCTTCCTTTACATTTTATTTATTATTTATTAATTTATTTACTTACATATTATCTTTGGTTATTGGTAGAAACAGCCGAAAATTGAGAGGGAATAGGTGATAGGGAGACAGACAGACACCTGCAACACTGTTTCATGACTTGCCAAGCTTTCCCCTTGCATGTGGGGACAGTGGACTTGAATCTGGGTCCTTATACACTGTAACATGTGTCCTCAACCAGGTGTGTCACCACCTGGACCCACTCCTTTAGATTTTTGAAGGACCCTTTGTCCTCAAATCCCTGAGCCATATAGATTTTGGATAAAGCCTCTATGATTTTTTTCTTCTCCAAGTTTTCAGGAGACTTCATTTATCTAGGTCACCAGCTTCTCTTAACCAGTTTTCTCCTTTTCCCAGTATGCATTTAAATCCTGGAAACACTTATGTTATTTTTTTCAATTTTTTCATTTATTTACTTTTCTCATTTTATTTTATTTTAATTTATTTATAAAAAGGAAACACTGAGGGAGTCCAGTGGTAACGCAGCAGATTAAGCGCACGTGGCACAAAGCGCAAGGACCAGCATAAGGATCCTGGTTTGAGCCCCAGGCTCCCCACATGCAGGGGAGTCTCTTCACAAGCGGTGAAGCAGGTCTGCAGGTGTCTGTCTTTCTCTCCCCCTCTCTATCTTCCCCTCCTCTCTCCATTTTCTCTCTGTCCTGTTCAACAATGACAACAACAAGAGCAACAAAAGGAATAAGTAAATAAATAAATATTTTAAAAAAGAGAAAAAAATTTATAAAAAAGGAAACACTGACAAAACCATAAGATAAGAGGAGTACAACTCCACACAATACCCACCACCAGAACTCCTTATCCCATTCCCTCCCCTGATAGCTTTCCTATTCTTTAACTCTCTGGGAGTATGGACCCAAGGTCATTGTGGGATGCAGAAAGCTTCTGTAATTGCTTCCCTGCTGAACAAGGGCATTGACAGGTCAATCCATTCAAGGTTTGCTTTGTGTTTCTCTTTTCTGGTTTATTTATTAATTCCAAACGTAAGTGAATTTGTTGTTCTCCTTTTGACTGATCACACTTAAAACCTTCAAGTGCATCCAGGATGAAGTAAAGGAGTTGGTTTCATCAATTTTGATAGCTGAGTTGTATTTCATTGTGTATATATACCATAACTTTCTTAGCTACTCATCTGTCCTTGGACATCTGGGTTGTTTCCCAGATTGAGCTATTACAAATTGTGTTGCTGTGAATGTAGATACACATACAATGGCCATAAAATGGATCTCTTCAGATAGATGCCTTTGTCTCTTTTGGGTATATTTCCAGAAGATAAATTGCTAGTTCATGAGGTAGGACCATATATTAATATTTTGTCAAGTTTTCTGGCCATTTTTACATAGAAATTGGATGAATTATTTATTTCTTTTCTCTATAAAATGGAAATATTGACAAGACCATAGGATAAGAGGGTAAAGTTCCACGCAATTCCCACCGCTAGAACTCTGTATTGCATTCCCTTCCTTGAAAGCTTTCCTAATCTTAATCCCTCTGGAAGTATGATCCCATGGTCATCATGGGGTGCAAAAGGTGGAAGGTGTGGCTTCTGTAATCAGAATTCTGTAATTCTGACTAATCATGAACCTAAAGGCAAGAATATTGCAAATGAAGATCTGAGCTCTCTGTTTTGGAAAAAGCTAGTTCTTTATAAATATTCTCTGATGGCAATATGTGGCAATACCTATAGTGCATATACATATTTTGTACATATGAAATATGTGTGTGTTCTCAAATTTAGACCACCATTCCAGATCATTCCTGGTGACTAGCTTCTGCTAACACATACACTAAAGCCAGTCATCATGTGATATTTTCTATCTTTAAACTTCTAACTCTATCTTCAGCCCAACCAATTTTATGAAGCCAGGAAGTTAAAATTTATAGTCTTTACTATCTTACCTCAAGTGTTACGGACTCTAAAATGTATCCTTGACACTTTTATGCTCCTTCTAAACAATCTTATCACATATATGCCATATCCTATAATACCACGCCAAAGTTAAAATATTTTCTTGTCATATTCTGAAGTATGGTATATAGTCAAAATTGTTTGTGTGGGGGTAGATAGCATATGGCTATGCAAAGAGACTCCAAAGTCCCAGGTTCAGTCCCCTGCACTACCATAAGTCAGAGCTGATCAGTGCTTTGGTTAAAAAAAAAAAATATATATATATACATATGTATATATATATATATATATATATATATATAGTGTGTAAGCACTTCTTTGTTATTTATAATATATAGAACTGTTTCTAAGTGATATAATATAAATTGTTTAGAAATGATATGTCAACACTGATCCTATCCGCTACTCACCCTTTAGAAAACATCATATAATCATAGTTAACTTTTAAACATATGCCATTTACATATGAAATGAAAAAGGAAGCCAGGTAAAAGTATGCATTGTACATCTCATTTGCTATCTGATATATATGAGTTTGAGTATATATGGAAAATTATGTAGTAACAATGACTTAAATAATTTGCCCTGGATAACTTTCATTTATTTGTTTATTTATTTAATTTAATTTTTACAGGGAAGGGGTAGACAGCATTTTTTTTGCCTCCCAGGGTTATTGCTGGGGCTCAGTTTGTGCACCATGAATCCACTGCTCCTGGAGGCTAATTTTTCCCTTTTTGTTGCCCTGGTTGTTTTATCATTGTTGTGGTTATTATTATTGTTATTGATGTTATTGGTGTTGGATAGGGCAGAGAGAAATCGAGAGAGGAGGGGAAGACAGAGAGGTAGAGAGAAAGATAGACATCTGCAGACCTGCTTCACCACTTGTGAAGTGACTACCCCTGCAGGTGGGGAGCCGGGGGCTCTATCAGAGATCCTAAGGCACATCCTTGGGCTTTGCACCATGTGTGCTGAGCTACGGCCCAACTCCCTTATTTATTTATTTATTTATTTATTTATTTATTTATTTATTTATTTTTATAAAGTGGAAACACTGACAAGACCACAGGATAAGAGGGGCACAATTCCACACAGTTCCCACCACCAGAACTCTGTATCCTCTCCCCTGGTAGCTTTTCTATTACTTTTACTTTACTTGCCTATTTATCCTAGATTTTCTGGAGATCATTTCGCATTTATGTCACATAATATAAACTATGCACAGTGATGATGGAAAGAAAATGAGTTTATTAATGTTACATTCACTGAGACTGTGGGCCCATTTATTGGTCTTTGAAAAGTATATCTTGAGAAAATAATAGCTCTTTGAAAAGCAGTCTTGTTCATTGTTTGTTCATAGTTTCAGAATAGGGTTGGGGAATACCCAGACTGAGGGCCATATAGGGCCTGCAAAAACATTTGGTCTGGCCCTACAAATGCAGCCACAAGTGAGATTTAAAATTCAATATTTGTAGGCGCTTTTTTTTCTTTATATATGTATTTGTTTATTTTCCCTTTTGTTGCCCTTTCTATTTTATTGTGGTGGTTATTATTGTTGTTATTGATGTTGCCACTGTTGGATAGGACAGAGAGAAATGGAGAGAGGAGGGAAAGACAGAGGGGGAGAGAAAGAGAAACACCTGCAGACCTGTTTCACCTCCTGTGTAGTGACTCCCCTGAAGATGGGGAGCTGGGGGCTCAAACCGGGATCCTTATTCCAGTCCTTGCACTTTGTGCCACTTGTGCTTAACCCACTGCACTACCACTTGGCCCCCACTTTTTTCATAGCAACATTAAGTGCTAAATTTTAAAGTTGGTAATTTTGTGTGATCTATGAATCAATGCATATACATGAATACATATCCAAAGAGCCCTTGGCCAAAAAAAGAGAAAAAAAAAATCCATTCCTGTTTTCAAGTCATCAATCAAGAATTGTTACTAATTTTTACTTAAATATCACTTTATTGAGGAAATGTTGATTTGCAGGATTTTTGTTGTCAACAGGATACATTTCCTTCTAGAAATATTTTTGGTATTATTGTTCATTTGTTTGTTATTTTTCCCAAAATCACTGCTCAGCTCTGATATATGTTGGTACAGGGGACTGAGCCTAGTACATTGGAGCTTCAGGCATGAGAGTCTCTTTGCATAACCATTATGATATCTCTTCTGCCCAGGAGTTATTTTGTACTTCTTTTTTCTTTTAAAAAATTTATTATCTTTATTTATTTATGGGATAGAGACAGAAATTAAGAGGGAAGGGAGGGATTGAAAAAGTGAGAGACAGAGAGACTCCTGCAGCACTGCTTCAACACTTGTGAAGCTTTCCCCCTGCAAGTGGGGTTGGGGGTTCTACCTGGGTCCTTGCACATTGTAACATATGCACTCAACCAAGTGTGCCACCACCCAGTCCATCCAAGAATTATTTTTTTTGAATCAACGTGTAGCATACATTTATGCTGTAAATGACCAAGTTAATCAAATAATAATAAGACAATAAAATTATAATAAGTCAATCAATTTGTATAACTTTTAAAAAATAATACAGGGTTTCAGAAAAAAGAGGGTGTTCTTTTCTGAGAAAACTTGGGAATATTTATACCTTATTTTGTATAGACAAAGCCAACTCATACTAAATGAACGGTATTTTTTCTTTTTTTCTATTTTTATTAGGGGGATTAATGATTTACAGTCAACAATAAAATACAGTAAAAATTAAAATAAAATACGGTAGTGTGTCATGTGTAACATTTCTCAATTTCCCACATAACAATTCAACCACATCTAGGTCCTCTGACTTCATGTTCCAGGACCTGACAGTCCTCCGCACCTAGAGTGCTTTACTTTGATGCAATACACCAAACCCAGTCCAAGTTCTATTTGTGTTTTCTTACTTTTAAAATTATTTTAAAAATTATTAGTGATTTAATAATGATCAACAAGACTGAAGGATAAGAGGGCTATGATTCATACAGTTACTACTGCCAGCATGCCGTATCCCATCCCTTCTTCTATTATAGGCTTCCCTATTCTTTATCCCTCTGAGACTATAGACCAAAGATCTTTATAGCGTGAAGAACATGGGAACTGCAAAAGCTGGAGAAGGATTACCCATGTCCTAGCAGAAAAAAAAAATTCTTATGGAAAAGTAGTACAATTTGAAACGCACTAAAAGAGTCATATACAATAACCTATATAGTCTTTTAGGCAACACTAACAACATCATACAATGGACAGAAGCTAAAGGAATTCCCCCTCAGATCAGGGACTAGACAGGGTTGTCCACTATCACTCTTCAACATAGTATTGGAAGTTATTGCCATAGCAATCAAACAACAGAAATAAGTCAAAGGAATACAGATTGGAAGGGAAGAAGTCAAACTCTCACTCATTGCAGACAATATGATGTACACATAGAAAGACCTAAAGAATCCAGCAAAAAGCTACTGGAAATCATTAGGCAATATAGCAAGGTATCAGGCTACAAAATTGATATACAAAAATTAGTGACATTTCTTTATGCAAACACTAAGTCCGAAGAAGAAGACATCCAGAATTCACTCCCATTCACTGTTGAAATCAATAAAGTATCTAGGAATAAACCTGACCAAAGAAGTGAAAGACTTGTATACTGAAAACTATGAGTCACTATTCAGAGAAATAGAAAATGATATAAAGAAATGGAAAGACATCCCATGCTCATAGATTGGAAGAATTAATATTATCAAAATAAATATTATCTCCAGAGCCATATACAAATTTATTGCGATACCCATCAATGTTCCACCAAGTGATTCTAGGTGTTTTCTGGTTCCAGATAAATGACTGTAATTTTTGTTCTATTCTCTTGAAGAATGTCGGTGGGTGGTTTAGGGTTGGTGGATGGTTTATGTTCCTTTGTTCATCTTCTTCTACGTCTTTAATGTGTTCAGTGAGGTCGTTTACTTGAGCTTTTTCTTGTTATCTAATATTTGTTTGTATGCCTATGAGTTTCCCTCTAAGTACAGCTTATCTGTGTCCCATATATTCTGACATTTTGTGTCTTCATCTCGCTTGAGTGCCTGTTTGACCCAGTGGTTATTAAGCAGTATGTATGTAGTTGAGTTTCCAGGTTTTGTGCCTTTTAGTATTTTTCTGTTTGTTGTTGAATTTTAGCTTTACTCCGCTGTGATAACCTACAATTTTAACTGTAAAGTTTTCAGATCTTGGAAAAATTTCTTCACTTTACTGCAAATTCTTGTTCCAAAATTATGGGGATATTTCAGATGCCAACCTGAAACAACCAGTGTGTTGTTTTATCACCATATAGGAACAAAAGGAAAGGTGAATGCATATATAACTGCTAATTTTCATAAGACATTAACACATTGGTCATGAAATAATTTTAGTTAAATTGAGTGCTTGAGTATGTACCATAAACCTTATATATTGTTAGTGGTCAGTATATAGGGATGGTTAAAGAAAATTTCAAAAAGATTTTGGAAAACCATCTATATCTTAAAAGACAGAGACATCAGTACAAAGGGAGTACACTTGAGCAGAATAAATACCCCGTCAATTAGCTTGAAACTGAATTGATTGTGTAGGTGGATAAGTCTATTAGGGAGTAAGGCTGACAAAGTATCTGTATATTGTGTGTAGAGTAAAAATTATTTCAGCTAACATGAAAGTTAAGGAAGTCTGGATACTTCTCTGAAATTTTAAAGTGAGCTTCTAGTAAAAACAACACTCGTATACAGTTTTCTATCTTAATGGGGCAAGGCGAGAACTAAGAAGCTAAAATAATTTTCTTCCTTAAAAGATCATAGCCAGCGCTGGAGAGATAGCATAAAACTTTCATTCCCGAGGCTCCAAGATCCCAGATTCAATCCCCAGTACCATTATAAGACAAAGCTGAGCAGTTTTGGTCTTTCTCTTTCTCCTTCTCTCTCATTAAGATAAATTAATAATATACTAAACGGTTTTAGACAAACCCTTGAGTTCAATGTACTGGGTTCATTATGGCCATGTCATTTCTCTGAAATATTATAACAATATGAGGATGGACTTAGTACCTAGGATAGGAAGATCTCAAATTGCAATCTTCTTCTTCTAGCGTTTGCCCTTCTTCTGTAGCCAGTCAACAGCGTCAGGTTGAGCCTTATGTAAAGTTTCGAGACCTCCTTTGAATCTGGAGAGGTGGCAGTCATTGACTATGTGGGTCATAGTCTGTCTGGAGCCGCAGGGGCAGTTCGGGTCGTCTCTGGTTCCCCAGCGATGGAACATAGCGGCGCACCAGCCATGGCCTGTTCGATAGCGATTGAGGAGGGCCCAATCATAACGTGCTAGGTCAAAGCCGGGTTGACGCTTGCAGGGGTCAAACTTTGGGCATAGACTCAGATTCCAAGCTTAAATCCATTAGTACTTAATTGGGCAATAGTGCATAGTGATCTTCCCATGTTCAAAATTTAGTTTCCTCATTTCTAAAATGGTGGTTTAATAACAAAAGAACGACAGTAATTTATCTATAAGAAGATGATACATGTTAAATATTGAATATAATTTATGCAATTAAATATATGGTTGATGACAAAGTGATTTACCATGCATTTAGTATGCAGTTGATTTTTAACACTAAAGATGACAATACTGAGAAGGGGGCAATCAAAGAAGAGGAAAAAAAAAAAAACAGTAGGGAAAAGATAAGAAAAAGGAGAAAATAAAAGAAGAAAAATTACTATATTAGGCATAATTTCAGGCTTGCTAAGGTAGCACTGAAAATCTCCAAATGATATTATGTATAAAATGTTATGGTTATTAAATATTAAGGGAACATAATATGCCAATATATGAGGACAGACATTTGAAAAGTGAGTGCTTAACCAGGTGTGCCACCACCTGGCTCCAAGGACAGACATTTGTGGCAGATGAAGGAATGAATTAGGGTTCAAATAAAAACTATATATACTGTATATAGGGGCCAGGCAGCGGTGCACCTGGTTGAGCACACAAATTACAATGTACAAGGACCTAGATTCAAACCCTTGGTTCCCATCTGCAGGGGGAAAATTTTGCAAGTAGTGAAGCAGTGTTGCAGGTGTCTCTCTGTCTCCCTATCTCCCCCTTCCCTATCAATTTCTGGCTGTCTCTATGCAATAAGTAAAGATAATAAAACTTTCAAAAGTTATATATATATATATATATATATATATATATATATATATATATATATCCCACCTATAAATTATATATATATATATATATTATTCTCCCTAGATAGATAAAAATGTGTTCACTAATCAGTCAGATGCTCATGTTATTTCCAGAAAACTTTTTCCTAGTCCTTCAGAAAGACAAAGATACCCATGTAAGAATAATTGAAATGGAAATATAATTCTTTCTGTAATGTTGCCTAAAAGACTATATAGGTTATTGTATATGACTCTTTTAATGTGCTTCAAATTGCACTGCTTTTCCATGAGAAAACTTCTTTTTTTCCCCCCTAGGACATTGGTAATCCTCTCCAACCTCCCCCAGAGTCACTCAGTCCATATATTTTCTTTCCTTCTGAGACTTCTTATCAGTGCCCCCCTACTGCACATTGATTTTACATGAAAGCCTCTGATGTGAAAACAGAGAAAAAAGATCTTTCTGGACTCTCTTTGAAGCTTTGACTGATGTGAAGCACAATAAAAGCACAGTTGGACTTCCAGATACCAAACTCTGTTTTCTCACTCAGTATTGGAATGATTACTAGGGGCTGGGAGTGGGGGTGCAAAGGGTATCAGTGGCAAGCTTTGTTTTGCCTTGAATGTTAAAGTTGAGCCTAGATAGAGCAGGGTGCCATTTATATAAATACATTGGAGTAAAAGCTGTGTTTTGAAACTATGGGAATAATGTTTAGATTAATAGCTTAGGTTATAACTTATGTATTTTATTGAGCAGGGGATCCGGTAAAAAGAGAGAGTTGGCATAACCTTCAAAAATCTAAACACATCACTAATCAAAGGACATATTTTATTATACATGAAAGATGCAATAAATGTGAGATTATAATAATGTGGCCTATTTACTCTATTCATTTGTGATAGTCTCTTAAAAATTTGAGTCATATTACTTTTTAAAAATAATTTATATTTATTTTCCCCTTTTGTTGTCCTTGTTGTTTTGTATTGTTGTTGTAGTTATTATTTTTATTGTTATTGTTGTTGTTGTTGGATAGGACAGAGAGAGATGGAGAGGGGAGGGGAAGACAGAGAGGGGGAGAGAAAGATAGACATCTGCAGACCTGCTTCACCCCCTGTGAAGTGACCCCCCTGCAGGCTCAAACCCAGATCCTTGCACTTCAAGCCATGTGTGCTAAACCCGCAGCGCTACAGCCCGAATCCCCATATTAGTTTTTTTTAACCAAATATACTTTAGAAGCTGTTTTATAAATTTTATTTATGAAATGGAAATATTGACAAGACCATAGAATAAAAGGGGCACATTTCCACACCAGTGCCCACCCCCAGAGCTCCATATCCAATCCCCTGCCTTGATAGCTTCCCTATTCTTTAGCTCTCTCGGAGTATGGACCCAAGATCATTATGGGGTGCAGAAGGTGAAAGGTCTGGCTTCTGTAATTGCTTCTCTACTGAACATGGGTGTTGGCAGGTTGATCCATACTCCCAGCCTGTCTCTCCCTTTCCCTAGTGGGGCAGGGATCTGGGGAGGTGGGGCTCCAGGACACATGCTGGGGTCCTCTGCCCAACGAAGTAAGGTTGACATCATCATAGCATCTGGAACCTGGTGGCTGGAAAAGAGTTAAGATATAAAGCAGAACAAATTGTTGACTAATTATGAACCTAAAGTCAAGAATATTGCAAATGAAGATTTGGGGTCTCCATTTTGTAAAAAAAAAAAAAAAAGCTAGTAGGTCTACTTTAGGTATATTCCAGAAGTCCTGTGACTTTTAATATGCAGACAGACCAAGGTTATTGTCTGGGGAGATAGTCTTAAAGTTGGAAAAGGGCCTAGAAAGCTGGATCATAGAAGAGGGTAGCTCCCAAATATCGGGAAAATGTGTAGGTATTGTTAACTCTATGCCCACTCAATTTTATCTGGGGCCCACATTCAGCACAGGAACCTATATAACCTCTGCATCTCTGTAGGTCTGAGCTTGCATTCTGTGGTCACAGCTAGGCTAGGAACATTTCACGCTGCACTAATTAGGACCCATGTACCTCAGGCAGTAGGTAGAATATGTTGTTTTACCTCCCTTTGGAGAAAGGAACATTCAGAAGCTTTTTTTTTTTTTAAGAAATTACCAGCAAGTACTTTAATAAACTGAAAAGTGTCATTATTTCTTATATAATTTATCATGTTTCTTAGAAACTCACATTTCCTTACACACACACACACCACACACACACATAGTTTTTTAGATTAATAGTTTACAGTACAGTCGTTGGCATATAGGTACAGATTTCCATCTCATCATGATAGGTGTCTGAATACACTCTCATCTCTAACTTAAGTCCTTTTCCACCATCATGTATGAGGACCTGAAAGGTCCTCTCTCCCCACCCCTATCTTTTTTCTCCTTCCCCAGAGTTCTTTGCCTTTGCAATACACTCAACCAATCCATTATAAGCCTTATTCACAGGAGTTCACAGATCTAAGATAATTCCCTATTTCAGTGGGCCCTATGAGAAATTCTATCCTAAAAGAATTCATTGTCAACATAGATCAAATGTGAATAAAAGCACGTATGTTTACTGTTTACAATGGATGTGAATATTAAAAAAGTAAAAGTAGTATCAAAGTTTATCATAATTTAGTTAGTATTAGTTATTAGTTTGCTATATGTGGTCTCTCTACTTTCTTAATATCATTTCCAGGAATTCTTACAAATTTTATTCAATTTAATGAAATAAAACAATTCATTTTCCTCTACAGTTATTTCAGTTGTTATTAATATTCACTATTTTTATTTGAAAAATCTGTATTTATTTTTATTTATTTTTTACCAGAGCCCTGCTCAGCTTTGGGCTGATGGTGATATGAGGTATTGAACCTGGGAATTTGGAGCCTCAGGCAGGAGAGTCTCTTTGCATAACCATTATGCTATCTACTTTCTGCCCAAAAACTATTTTTTCTACAATTTTTATTTATTTATTGTCTAGAAACAGAAATGGAGAGGGAAGGGGAAGATAGAGAGGAAGAGAGACAGAGAGACACCTGCAGCCCTGCTTCACCACGTGTGACGTTTTCCCCTTGCAGGTGAGGACTGGGGGCTCAAACCTGGGTCCTGGTGCATTGTAACATGTGCACTCAACCAGGTGTGCCACCATACAGGAGTTACCTGGAGGTATCTGGAGGGTACTGCCCAAGAAATAGTAGTGGTGACAGATGCGGCTTGGAAAGGTGAAGGCAATCCTTGGGTAATATAAACTGACCTCTGTGTGTGGCTTTCTCTCTCTGGTGAGGTCATCATGTGAGAAAGACCTCTCTACTTCTCTCTTCTGTCTTACTCTTTCTACCTAAGTGGGCCTCCCATCAAGATGGGAGTAGGGAGCTTCTCTTTCAGTCTCTCTCTCTCTCTCTCTCTCTCTCTCTCTCCCACACACACACACCTTGGCCTAACATATTAATGCTCTCAATTTTCTTTAATAAAGCTTAAAATACCTGAAAACCATGCACTCCAATTTTTTGTTGAGATAATGCATGATGGATTTTTTAAATGTTGCAGAAACAAGTACAGCATGAATCCATAGCCATGAAGTGTAGATAATTTACATGATTAATGAAAATATTCATATGTGTACAGTCATTGTGAAAAAATAGAGTTTTGGGCAGCCAAGCAGTAACTCACTGGCTTAAGTACACATAGTAAGAAGCTTTCTCTCCCTCTCTATATTCCCCTCCCCGCTCAGGTTCTTCTGTCCTATCAAAAAGAAATCAAAAATCAAAAAATGGTTGCAGGAGCAGTGAATTCATAGTGCAGTGCAGGCACTAAACCCCATTAATCTAGAGGGAAAATATAAAGTACTCTTCTGCTCAAACTCAGGAGTGGATATATATATATATATATATATATATATATATATATATATATATATATATATATCCAGGAGGAATACATTCGGTACGTTTGGCTCTGTGCTATTATATGATTGAAGCAATTTTTACATCCAGCTATGCATTGAAGCTACAGGGAACCATTGTTTAGATATCTTATGCCGGTGTCTATATATTCTCATTTGATTATTTAGCTCAACTCCCATACAACCACTGAAGAACCTTGATTAATGACATATTCAGACTTATTACTACACTTTGCCTTTTTATATAGTCTGGTTGTCAGTGTCATATGTTCTTTTTGTCAGCCCATTGAGTTCTGCATTTAATACTTAGAAAACAAAGAATTTCTGGAGAACTCTTCATTTTTTCCTTTTGCCCACTAATAATCTTGTAATTTTTCTGACAACTGTATAGACAAGCCTTATGGCATAAGCAAAATGTAGACAGACTATTTAGACTCTCCAGTATTGTTATCATTTTATACTGGCTCCAGCTAGCCCTCACTCCACATTCTTTTCTTTTTAATTTTTTAATGTTTTAATACTGATTTATAAAATTATGCAATAACAGGTGTATAATTTCGCACTGTTCTCACATCAGAGTTCTGTGTCCACCATTGGAAACTACATTAGTTCTACCAATGTCACAGATATGGGTTGAATATTATTTATATAACTATATATCAATATTTATATATATTTGCCCACTTTTCCTATGATACTGCCTTATCTTCTTCTTTTTATTTTCTTGTCTCCAAGGTTATCACTGGGGGTTGGTGCCTACACCATGAATCCACTGCTCCTAGAGGGCATTGTTTCCCATTTTTTGTTGCCCTTGTTACAGCCCTTGTTGTTGTCGTTATTATTGCCATTAATGTTGTTGGATAGAACAGAAAGAAATCAAGAGAAGGGGAGACAGAGAGAGGGAGAGAAAGATGGAAACCTGCAGACCTGCTTCACTGCTTGTGAAGCGACCCCCCTGCAGGTGGGGAACCAGGGCTCAAACCAAGTTCCTTAAGCCTACCCTTGCACTTTGCATCATGTGCGCTTAAACCGCTGGGCTACTGCCTGACCCCCCCCTTATCTTCCTTTCTAAGTCACACCTATAACTGTTACTACTTCTGAATGTTCTTCCTTTTTTCTTCTTCTCTCTGAGTCTTGATGAAATCTTTGTTCAGAGCCATCTTCAGGAACTACATTCTTGACAATTTCTTTATTTCCTTATAAGCAAGAGAACCTTATGATTTTTTGGCAGATTCCATCCAAAAATCACATCATTTTTTAAATAATTGAGCAGTGCAGTTAATGGTTTACAGTATACTATTTTTTTCTCACCACTCAGGTCACCAAAGGTCTGTGTTCCCATCCCCAACCCATAGATAATCACTATAGTTCTCTACCAGTCTTAGATATATGTTGACTCTTTTCTTTATCTTTTTTACTTTCATATGTTCAGTTTTCTTATTTTTTTAACTAGAGAACTGCTCATGTCTGGCTTGTGGTGTTATAGGGGATTGAACCTGGAACTCCAGTTCCATCCACATTATCCCAAAGGACACAATATCATCTATTTTTATTGCTAATAGTTCATTGAGTATATGTCCCATAACTTTTTTTAAATCCATTTATCTGTCAAAGGGAAGTTTGTTTGTTCCTAAAGTTTTGCTTTTGTGGATAAAACCACTATGGACATGGAGATACATATAGCCCTTCAAATCACTATTACTGTATCTTTTGCATAAATGCCTAGAAGTGGAATTGCTGGATCATAGGCCTTTTCATGTGTATTTGTCTAAGGATTCTCCATATTGTTCTAGATTTTAAAAGACACTGATCCATTTATTAGTCTTCAAAGTCTCGAAATGACATTTTTTTTCTCCTCATTGTGCTTATAATATGAACCTCCTAGGCCAGTGGTCACTGTGCCATTACCGGTGATGATAGATGCATCTTTTTTCTGATCACTACAGACAAATACTGACTGTGATATGAAGTCTGATGACTGCTTAGACTTACCCTAAATATTCATAGTGCTGGGCATACAAATCTAGGCTGAGATGCCAGTGGGACAGCTATGTTATTGACAAAGCTTCTTAGGTCTTACTATTGACCTAACAAAAACCACTCAAATATAGGAGGGATATAGTAAGAGAAGAAGAGTTTTCAAGAACCATAGGATAGGATGTCAAAAAGATGCTCTTAAAATTAATTTCATCTATCTTTGTCAGAAATTGAAGGAATCATTTTGAGTGAGACAATTCAAAGAGAAAGGCCAATAGCAAATGATCTGTTTTTTTTTTTTAATTTTTGTGTTGTTTTGTTTTTTATTCCCTTTTGTTGCCCTGGTTGTTTTATTGTTGTAGTTATTATTGATGTTATTTGTTATCATTGTTGGATAGGACAGAGAGAAATGGAGAGAGGAGGGGAAGACAGAGAGGAGGAGAGAAAGACAGACACCTGCAGACCTGCTTCACCTCACAGTCGCCTGTGAAGCGACTCCCCTGCAGGTGGGGAGCCCGGGGCTGGAACCGGGATCCTTACTCCGGTCCCTGCGCTCTGCCACATGCGCTTAACCCGCTATGCCACCGCTGGACTCCCCATGATCTGTTATAGGTTAAACTTAAGAATAAATTACAGTAAGGGAAAATAAAGTGAAAATTTGACTGGGTGTGGTGTATTATACCAAAGCTATGGACTCTAGGCAAGGAAGGAAAGGAATGGGATAAAGGGACATTAGGGACCTCGTGTGTTCTCTAGACATAAGTGGCTGTGTTTTAAAGACCATACTATAAACTGTTAATTCACCAATTAAAATAATAAGAATAAAAATAATAATAATGGTTATCATTTCATCAAAAGTCTGTAACCTCTTTTATTTCTTGAAATAGCAGTTGTTTCTCTTTTCCATAGTTACTTGGCTGGAAACTTACAGAAATCTTCTCAGGGTGTCATACTTTGAGACACCATGATATATACAAAACAAAACTCTCATTACTTGCAACTTTGGATGCATTTAACCTGTCTTAACAACATAGAATCAGTGGGATGGCAATCAGCATCATGCTGAGAAATTTTAGCTTCATTCGCCAAAGAAAAATTTCTAGAAAGGGTGTATGAAGATCTTCATAATTACATTGATTTGGCCCGCAGGACACTTACTTAGAAATGCCAGGCTTTCAAAATCAAGGCATTCCTTTCCACAAATTAGTGATATAAAGGAGTTTCGAAGAAAGTAACATAGTGCGGGTGATAGCCATCTCTTATGAGAAATATCTCATAAAATATTGAAATGTCATTTATTAATACATATTTAAGTTTAAATATATTTTTCTCAATCTCAGGGTTTGTTTTTATGTGTGTCTCATTGTTACTCCTTAATCTCTGCTAAATGAACCAAGATCATTGAAAAGCACTTTCTGTATATTCTTCTTCTTCTAGCGTTTATCATTCCTGACAATAAATGACCAGCTAAGAGCTAGTAGTGCTAGTACCATCATTTATTCATTTACGTCAGTTTATTCAGGTTGCCTGTTAGTTATACGTAGAGGATTTTCTGCTTATACTGCCTGATCTGTAGAAGGAAGATATGTTTCTCAATTGTCCCAATTAAAAAAAGAATGCATTTCTCAGAAAAATTTTATACAATTTAACTTTTCTATAAGATACTTTACCTCCATCTGGATGGGGAATATTTGCACAACTCATGCATTATTTTAAAAATCCTATTATATCTGACATTATAGAGGTCTTATAGATCAGAATTCCAAATTAACTTATTTTATATATGTGTAAGACTCACTGAAAATAATTTGCTTGAAAAAACATATACCAAGTCTATAATATAATGATGGGAAGACTTTAAATAGTGTAAATTAATTCATTTTGAAAATCTAAAATAGTTCTGTCAGCTCTTAAAATCAGATTGTGTAATCCAAAACTAAAGGTTAATAACTTTTAAACCATGAAATAGAAGTAGTTCAGAATCAACCAAGTTTTATAAAGTCTATTCCTGGGGAAACACTGAACTTTGTTACTAGGTTCTTACCTCATTTATTTGTTGTTTTTTTTTTAAAGAAAGAAGAAATATTTGAGAATGAAATTCTTTATAACCAGAAGGCTTGTAACATATCTCAGGGAAGTTTGACTTAGCTTACTTAATTATAATCAAATATTTCTAATATTTCAAATATTTATAATCAAATATTTCTGAGAGAATAATAAAGACTTTACTACATAGATTTAAGTAAGTTTTTTTTCTGAGATTTTGCAATTCAGTTTTTTATTTAATTGCTAGTGAAGTATTTCTTCTTTTTTATTTGTATCCGCCCTGATTTCTCTGGCTAGTTCCCCATAACCTAATTATTATCATAAATACAATATTTATTTATTTATTTATTTATTTATAAAAAGGAAACACTGACAAAAAACACAGGATAAGAGGGGTACAACTCCACACAATTCTCACCACCAGAACTCCGTATCCCCTCCCCCGATAACTTTCCTATACTTTTATCCATCTAGGAGTATGGACCCAGTATCATTATGGGGTGCAGAAAGTGAAGGTCTGGCTTATTTAATTGCTTCCCAGCTGAACATGGGTGTTGACAGGTCGATCCATAATCCCAGCCTGTGTCCGTCTTTCCCTAGTGGGGCAGGGTTCTGGGGAAGCTCCAGGACACATCAGTGGGGTCATCTGCTCAGGGAAGTCTGGTTGGCATCATGTTAGCATCTGGAACCTGGTGGTTGAAAAAATAGTTAACATATAGAGCCAAACAAATTGTTGATTAATCATGAACCTAAAGGCTGGAGTAGTTCAGATGAAGAGTTCGGGGAGGAGGCCTCCATTTTGTATATAGTTAGAAGTCTTATTTTAGTTGTATTCCAAAGAGACCACAAGCTGAATCTTTGAAATAAATATAATATTTTATCTGATTGAGTTATTTTAAACTTTTTCATCTCTTTCTTCATAATTTCCTCATGTATGTCTTTTGATTGCTATTTTCCATTCAACTTTTAATTCTCTTTCATTTTAACTTCTCACAGTGAGATAGTTGGAATAATGTACATCAGTTCTTCACTCAGAGTTTCAGGGTAATAGTAGAAAGGACTGGTGTCTTATTATATTGTACTATTTGAAATAGCTTATTCTTCCATTGTTGGACCCCTAGGAAGCTAAAAGCATGGACACAAATAAGATTTTCCTAGTCATTAAAACTATATTTTCCCTTTCAACTTATTTCAGTGTGTCCTTGGAGAAATGTATTTATGTAAGCATATTCTCCTGCTGGGTGAACACTCATAGAGGCTGATCCTTTTATGGCTCCTTAATTGATCTGGTATTAACTTCATGAAGCAAGCTCTAGACCAGATGTCACAGCATCATGATGAAGAAGGGAACTGACTGGATTTTACTAGATCTCTTGGGATGTTAAATACTAATATGATTTAGCACTTCCACCTCATAGGGATTTTTCCATATGTGTGCATAGGTGAAACTTTTTTATTTCTCATCTGGATATAGGGTTTTTAATGATCTTGGAAAGATAAGAAAGTTTTGCACACATTGGGCAAGTCTTTATTTTGATAACTTTGGGCTGTCAACTTTTAGGCTGTTATAATCCCTTTTTCCCCACTTTTACCTGTAATAAGCAAAGACAAAAATTTACTTGGAACATCTGCTTCCCATGTGATATTTTGGCATTTGTTATTTTTAGATTAATGCTTGCTAATTTAAATAGTATATGCATAAAATAATAAAATGCCCTAAACCAAATCCCCACTCCTAAGAAATTCTTCATTTAAGAGTGCAAAATAAATTCTCAAAAGAAATCATACTCTGTCAATATAAAATACATACAGTCAAAAAAGCATATTTAATCAATGCAGATTGGCTACCATTATTAATCTGATATGATTTCATACTCATATATATTTGATAGGTAATATATAGATATTTATTTGTACTAAAAATGGTTACTCCTTAATCTCTGCTAAATGCACCAAGACCTTTGGAAAGCACTTTCTGTATGTCATGCCTGACGATAAATGATTAGCAAGAGGTATAGTGTTTAAGTGGATTTCTATAGGTCTTTATCTGATCCTTTTATCAAAACCTTTTCTAGTTTATCAGTATTGATGACAAAAAATGCATGCACACGTGCATAGTTGTGCATTGAAATATATTAAAAGTATTTTTGCAAAATCAGCTCATTTTATTTTTTTAAAAATCAACTTATTATTTTAATCCCTTCAATCACACAGTTGAGTGCACATGTTACCATGCAAAAGGATCTAGGTTCAAGCTTCTGGTTCAAGTTTCTGGTCCCCTTTTCTAGGGGAAAGCTTCACAAGAGATGAAGCAACACTGCAGATATCACTTTTTTTCTATTCCTATCTCTCTCACCTTTCTCAAATTTTCTCTGTTCTACCAAATAAAATAAATAAAAACTCTTATTTACTTTAATACAACTCTAGAAAAAATAAACTGAGAAGATATATAATACTTAATTGTTTTGTTTTTCTAGGGAAGTAAATTTCATTTCAGAAAACATTTAAATTGCTTTAATATGCATGAAAACATGCAACTTTTCTACTCCTAGTTCCATTTAGAGTCTACTTTCATCAGGATATTCTGGTGAGTTAATACTGAATTCAAGTAGCATTTCTGAAAGAAACAGTGAAATGAATTTTCCATGTTTCTCAGAGCAAATGTGCCAAATTTAAAGAAGACAGCTTAAATTCCATGGAGCTATGTAAAGATTAATTAAAATGACTTCCACTCCTCTCTAGGGCAATGATGTATTTTTACCTTGCCTGGTTTGCATGATCTATTGTTGCTGATCAGTCTCAGTCAGCAGTTTACTAATAAATGTTTAATAATTAATTCCACTCACTACTAAAAGTCCACTAAAATAGGTGTCTATTATAAATCCTACTGGTGCCAGGCGTATGCACTATGCCCTTTCTAATATCAGTGAAATATGTATGAAATATGTAACGCGTAATACATTTTAGTTTCACTGATGTTTGTTGAACTCTTGATTGTGTTTATAGCCAATTTGCAATGCCAAATTCTTACATGAATATTCACTAATGCTTTACTTATATTAACAAGTAATACATAAAAGTGAAAAAAATGAAACAGTATTACCAAGTTTTAATCACTGAACATAGTTCTGGGAAGAGAGGTGCAGTAGTACTGACATACTGCTATGCATTATGCAGTATTTCTGTCAAGCATCACACTAGACAGAGGTAATTGTTTAAAGGGTTTTAAAATAATTGTTGATAAGCCTTGACTTGATATTGCCTTTGTTTTAGCATAATTTAACTGTAATTTTATATAGTCACAATTACAATAACAATAGTGACTAATCTATGTATATAATGTATTTCTAATAATGATTATGTTCTGTAACTGGCACAGAATTCTAAAAAATAATGTTAGCCGTGCAAATGGCTCTCTATAATTACTAGTTTATCTAATTATTATCAAAAGGATAAAATACTGTTCACTCAGAGACTTATTCTTCAAGATTGGTGAACACCTATTATGGAAAGATAAGAAAATTGGGGCCTGGTAGTGGCATATCTGGTTGAGCACACATGTCACAATGTGCAAGGACCCAGGTTCAGGCCACCAGTCCCTACCTGCAAGGGGAAGGTTTCAGGAGTGGTGAAGTTGTGTAGCAGGAGTCTGTCTTTCTTCTTTTCTATATCCTCCTTTCTCCCTATTTCTGCTTACTTCTATCAAAGAAATATAGATAATAGAAATAAGTAAATACAATATTAATTTAAAAAGAAATTTGAGAAATTCTACTCATGTGTCAACAACTGTACCACAAACAACTATTCCCTCAATAAATTGATTAAAAATTATTAATAGACAAAATAGACTTTACAATTCAGTCAGGAAATCATGGGCAAAGTTGGCATTTTTAGTAAAATATTTCTAATTGACTGATTTTTCTTAATGAAAGGGAAACAGATTATTGACTCTGTATAACGCCTGAGGTCCTAGAAAAAAATTTCTCTTTCATATGGTTATTTTATTTTATTTTTTTATTTTTTTATTTTATTTATTTTTTCCCTAATATTTATTATTTATTTATTTATTCCCTTTTGTTGCCCTTGTTGTTTTATTGTTGTAGTTATTATTTTTGTTGTCGTTGTTGGATAGGACAGAGAGAAATGGAGAGAGGAGGGGAAGATAGAGAGGAGGAGAGATAGATAGACACCTGCAGACCTGCTTCACCGCCTGTGAAGTGACTCCCCTGCAGGTGGGGAGCCGGGGTTCGAACCAGGATCCTTATGCTGGTCCTTGTGAATATGGTTATTTTATACAGTAAACAAATTCAAATCACTGATTGGGGAGTACAATTTCCCATGGAGAGGTATTTTGTGTCTGGTAATAAGAAGCCTACTTTTATATTTTCTAATTATTTTTTAATTTTTATATATTCATTTATTTATTTTCCCTTTTGTTGCCCTTGTTGTTTTTATTTGTGTTATAGTTATTGATGTCATTGTTGTTGTGGATAAGGCAGAGAGAAATCGAGAGAGGAGGGGAGGGAAAGATAGACACCTGTAGATCTGCTTCACTGCCCCTGAAGTGACTCCCCTGCAGGTGAGGAGCCTAGCTAGGATGGAACCAGGATCCTTAAGCTATTCCTTGCACTTCATGCCACGTGTGCTTAACCTGCTGTGCTACCACCCGACCCCAGAAACCTACTTTTATTCTGACAATTATTCTGATAAAAAATTACCTTGATTTTATTTTGTAATTATTCAAAATTTTGTTCTTTCCTAGACTCTGAAAAAATGTAAACTAATGGATTCCTTCTTCCAAAATACAACTATTCTAATACAAAATGTTTTATTAGATCATTTTCATTGTTTCATCTTATGATAAGTTCAATCACATAAAAACATGCTTTTTTTAAAGCTTAACTTCTTACTTCTTATTTGGGAAATCAACATCTTTTCTCTTCTGTGTTCTAGGGACACTAAGTTTTTTGTTTTTTGGTTTTTGTTTTTGTTTTTTCACTGAAGATTGTTTATGATGTATGTTTGTTACTTCTTTTACATAGACCTTATTAAACTTCCAGAAAGCTGCATGTGTATAGTTTAAATGGAAATTAAATTAGCATTTCTTTGGGTAGATACTATGTTAGGCACTAGGTAAGAAATCCATTCCAGAGTCAGCACAATCACTGAAGCAATGGGCATGCTTTGGTGTAATGTAGTAGTTTCACCTCAACAAGGAGGATGACTTTGCAGGTTCTCCACAGCCTTTTACTTTTTATGTTTTCATTTAATGGTGTGACATCCTATGACAATTATCATTATTTTGGGTCCAATTTTCCCTCTGAAGCAGCTTTGACACAGATCAATGCATCTCAGTGTCGTTTTTTTATGGAGCTGCAACATCAGAAACTGACAGCTGGAAATCTTAATTGGTCCAGTGACAGAAAATGTAATGACTGCTCACAGTGACTTATTTTATCTGACCTTGTGTTTAATTCAAAGGTAAATTTTCATCACATGATTGGATAAAAGAAAGTGGTGAGGCGATGAGCAGGGCAGTTGGATGCAAACAATAACAAAAAAAGACCCTTCTTTTGGAAAGAAATTGGTTCTGGTTTGGGGGATGTTATTAAATTAGGGTATAAGTGCTGGTTTCAAATAATTGATATCAAGGGTCTCCATGTCTACGAGAACTGCCAACCTTTCTGCTGTGCCAGTTATTACAAATGGCAGCAGGCACCAAATGCAGCATGGAAGGTTGCCCACAAGTGACTAGCTGGAGGCCCTCTCACAAAGGCCACCAGGCAGCTGTCAGACAGACAAGCATTTGATCATTACTGACTTGGTCTAGAGCCCAGTGACTTTGACCCAAAGGCAAAAAGTTTTCTGTAATACCACCCAGATAGCCTAGGCCTCCTGGTCCTGAGGAGAAAGCTGTTTCTAGACTAAGGACATAGCAAGTGCCCTACTGAGTATGGCTATTAACTCAAAATTTCAAGTGCCCTATTGTTGGATATAAACAGATATTTTAAGAAATTATCAAATCTCCAACATCTTAGTTCACCTTGGGCAAAGACAGAACAAAGACAAAGTAATGATAATTTACTATGAAAAAATGCTAGACATTTTGTTGTGAAGACACCTCTGAGTTTTATTTCTATGATTTGTTTAATTAACTGGTTAATTATAGAACATGAGGGTAGAATGCATATATAAATGCTCTATTATAACTGCAACTTACCTTTAGAGTTGTGACAGATTATGATGATAAAGATGGGAATGATTATATTGTTGGTGGTGAACTTAATGTTTTACTTCCATATATATTAATGTGTGTTTTATTTGTTTATTTGTTTGTTTTTCATTGGGAACAAGGATTGACGCTGGTGCTCAAGTGACTGCAAAATAATTCCACGTCTCAGTGGCTACTTTTTTTCATTTTATTTGACAGAAAAAGAGAGAAATTGAGTTGGGTGGAGACAGAGATAGGTAGAAGAAGAGAGACACCTGCAACCCTGATTCATCACTTCTTTCTTTTTATTTTTTAAACATATGTTTATTCATTTTTCTCTAAAAATATTTTAAATGTATTTATTATTGGATAGATACTGAGAAAAACTGAGACGGTAGGGAGATGTAGAGAGGGAAATAGACAGAGAGACACCTGCAGCCCTCCTTCACCACTCATGAAGGTTTCCCCTTGAAGCTAGTGACTCAGAGCATGAGCCCTAGTCCTTGCACGTTGTAATGGGTTTGCCACCACTAGATTCACTGTTTCTGAAGCTTCTCCATTGCAAGTGGGAACTACAGGGTTGGACATGGTTATGTGTGCTGTTAACTTGGTGCATTACCTTCTGAACCTTTCCATGGACATAATTTTATTGAAGTAGTCATGTTTATTTATATAATTTATGACATAATTATTATATATAATTTATGACATAATATAGGTTTCAGGTACAAAGCCCATTAAGTTAATATGCATTTGTGACCAACATTTTATCAATAGTTTCTATTTGTCAGCATACTCCCCTTCTTTCCTCTGATAATCACTATTTCACCCCCCTTTTGTTGCCCTTGTTGTTTTATCATTGTTGTGGTTATTGTTGTTATTGATGTCATTGTTGTTGGATAGGACAGAGAGAAATGGAGAGAATATGGGAAGACAAAGAGGGGGAGAAAAAGATAGACACCCGCAGACCTGCCTTACTACTTGTGAGGTGACCCCCCTGCAGGTGGGGAGCCAGGGGCTCAAACTGAGATCCTTACACCAGTCCTTGCACTTCGTACCATGTGCGCTTAACCCACTGAGCTACCACCCAGCCCCCCACTATTTCATTCTTATAGACCAATATTTTTTAATTTAGTTTAGATGTTTGCTTTCTTTGTGTACTACATGTGCATGATAAACCATAGTGCTGCCTTTTACTTTCACAGATGTATTGTTAGAATTCTAATCATAAAAAAATATCAAGAATATTGCTAACCAAGTAGGTAATATAAAATAGATTAAACCATAGATTATAATTTAAACAAATGGAGCAAAATAAAAATCTGGATTGGGACTTCAATCCCAACTCTCATGAGCTCAACAGCCAAAGAAACTATTAGAAGGGATTGTTGAAAGAACTGAGTGAGATGAGCCATGAAAAGTATTTAGTACAGTGCCCCACACACAATTAGTAGTCAGTACTTTTAGCTTGTTCATGTTCCTTTCAATTAAGTAAGTGCTGAGCTAGTGTGTTCCTCAGTAACTCATTCACCAGATTGAAACTAAGGAGTGGTCCACTCAGCATGTTTCTCCACCAGATGTAAGATGGATCTGTGTTAGTTTAGGCCTCCTAAGAAGCAGACTCTGAGACTGAAGTTTCTAAAATTAATAATACCATTGAAATAAAATGAGAGCAAAGTGTAGAGGGAATTTGGAAGAACCACTAAGTCAGGTTGTACATTCTACTCTAAATGAATGAGAGAGAGGGAGAGAGAGGGAGAGAGAGGGAGAGAGAGGGAGAGAGAGAGAGAGAGAGAGAGAGAGAGAGAGAGAGAGAGAGAGGGCAAAGAAGAATGGGTGAAACCATCCACAATCTGCACACAAGCTAAGAAAATTGAGTGTTATTGTTAAGGCATCCTCAATAAAAAGGTGATGTCATAGGTGTCCCTTGCCTTGCAGGGATGACCCAACTATGCAAAGTCATTGACTGGACTTAGCTTGAGAAGAAATTTTAACTTGATGTAAGTCCTGCAATTGATTTCAAGGCACAGTAGCTGGAGGGTTTTTAGTACATTTTTAAATGACCTCCACAATCTCCTTGCATTTAACAATGATGATTGCTTTCTGAGTGTGATTAACTCATTCACTTTCAATTAAAAAGTAAATCTATTTTACATTTGCTATATCACTCCAGCTGTTGACTAGTGTTTACTATTTGTTCACATTCTTCTTATATTTTTCACTCTTTATAAACAGTAGGTAAAGGAAGCATTTTCTTCATTAGTTTGGCATTTCTGAATATTAGACTCAACAGAAGTTTTCTAAGCACCTGGACCTGGTATATGTTCTGTATCCTTTTCTGATACTTAGTTCCTGTAATAAATGTTTCCTTCTCTACCAAGAAACCTTACACTGGCATTCTGGCATTGTACTTATCTTGTCCTCCAGGAGTTGCCTCTCGGGCTCTGTGTGAGACCAAAACCCATCATTGTCTCTTTCCCCTACAACGTGTTTGCTTCTTTGTCAATGAGATTGATTTTCTTTTTTTTTTTTTTTTTTAATTTTTTATTTAAGAAAGGATTAGTGAACAAAAGCATAAGGTAGGAGGGGTACAACTCCACACAATTCCCAACACCCAATCCCCATAACCCACCCCCTCCCCTGATAGCTTTCCCATTCTCTATCCCTCTGGGAGCATGGACTCAGGGTCGTTGAGGGATGCAGAAGGTAGAAGGTCTGGCTTCTGTAATTGCTTCCCCGCTGAACATGGGCGTTGACTGGTCGGTCCATACCCCCAGTCTGCCTCTCTCTTTCCCTAGTAGCGTGTGACTCTGGGGAAGCTGAGCTCCAGGACACATTGGTGGGGTCTTCAATCCAGGGAAGCCTAGCCAGCATCCTGGTGGCATCTGGAACCTGGTGATTGAAAAGAGAGTTAACATATGAAGCCAAACAATTTGTTGAGCAATCATGGATCCCAAGCTTGGAATAGTGGAGAGGAAGTGTTAGGGAGGTACTCACTGCAAACTCTAGTGTAGTCCTGCTTTCAGGTATATATTTTGCAGTAGTTTATGGATACGTGTGCACATAAGCTCTCTCTCACAGAAACTGGTGTATATCTAGGTTATGGGACTTTGTTGGAAAGTGAACTACCTGAGATGAAATTAGAGTGTACTATTAAAGGAAAGGTCTCACCCGAGTAATGAAGCTGAAGGGTTGTCATTCCACACGTGAAGTCTCTGGATACATTCTGGGGTGAAGCATGTTGAGGTAGCAATCGTTGCTTTGGTTAGTTTGTGATCGGCAGATGCAATGTTGTTTGGTTTGGATTGGGAGATGCATACGGGAAAGTGGGCCCTATCCAAGGGTTCCAGGACTGGGGGAAGTAGGGGCTCTATAGTGAAGATGTGAGGTTCCTGCTGTCTTAGGGTTCAAAAAGACAATCGATAGTTAATATTATCATCACATTATTTGTTAATTGGGTTAACTTTGAAAAGTCCCTTTGTTATGGTTTCCTGGACAGTACCCAGTATCTTGTATATAGCTGTGCTATTGGAAGCTTCTAATCTACTTGGTCTAGGCTTTTGAGAGAGTCCGCATATCAAATACATAGCCTATATATTAAAAAGATTCAGTTTGTCTTTTGAGAAACTTTGAGACATACAATTGATTTCCCCCTCTCATATTAATTAACTACTGATTTATATGTCTACATTTTGCTAGGAGTGTACATAAACACCATTCCCACCACCAAAGGACTGTGACCCATCCCTCCCGCCCACTTCCACCCCCCACTGGCCCAGGAAGCTACATGCCTACCCCTCACCACTGGGTTTTTACTTTGGTGCCCTACTTACAATTTGATCAGGTCCTGCTTTTAGTTTCCCTTTCAGATCTTCTTAGTCAGCTTCTGTTGATGAGTGGGATCATCCCATACTCATCTTTATCTTTCTGACTTAATTCACTTAACATAATTCCTTCTAGCTCTGTCCAAGATGGGTCAGAGAAGGTGGGTTCATTGTTCTTGATAGCTGCATAGTATTCCATTGTGTATATATACCACAGCTTTCTCAGCCACTCATCTGGTGTTGGGCACCTGGGTTGCTTCCAGGTTTTAGCTATTATGAATTGTGCTGCTATGAACATAGGAGTACACACCTCTTTTTGGTTGGGTGTTATGGAGTCCTTGGGGTATAACCCCAGGAGAGGAATTATTGGGTCATATGGAAGGTCCATGTCTAGCCTTCTGAGAGTTTTCCAGACTGCTCTCCAAAAAGGCTGTACCAATTTAGATTCCCACCAGCAATGTAAAAGGGTTCCTCTGTCCCCACATCCTCTCCAGCATTTGTTGCTGCTGTCCTTTTTGATGTATGCCATTCTTACAGGAGTGAGGTGGTATCTTAGTATTGTCTTGATTTGCATTTCTCTGATAATCAGTGACCTAGAGCAGTTTTTCATATGTTTGTTAGCCTTTTGGATCTCCTCTGTGGTGAATGTTTTGTTCATTTCCTCTGCCCATTTTTGGATGGGGTCATTTGCTTTTTTGCGGCTAAGTTTGCTGAGCTCTTTATATATTTTGGTGATTAGTTTCTTGTCTGATGTCTGGCATGTGAAGATCTTCTCCCATTCTGTGAGGGGTCTCTCTGTTTGTTTAATAGTTTCTTTGGATGTGCAGAAGCTTTTCAATTTGATGTAGTCCCATTGGTTTGTTTCTGCTTTGGTCTTCCTTGCAATTGGGTTTGATTCATCAAAGATGTCCTTGAGGTGTATGTGGGAAAGTGTTTTACCAATGTTTTCCTCTAAGTATTTGATTGTTTCTGGTCTGACATCTAGGTCTTTGATCCATTTGGAGTTGATTTTTGTTTCTGGTGAGATAAAGTGGTTCAATTTCATTCTTCTGCATGTTTCAACCCAGTTTTCCCAGCACCATTTATTGAAGAGAGCCTCCTTTTTCCATTTAATCCTTTGGGCCCCCTTATCAAAGATTAGATGCCCATAGGTGTTGGGATTTACTTCTGGGCTTTCAATTCTGTTCCACTGGTCTGTATGCCTATTTTTGTTCCAGTACCATGCTGTTTTGATGATGATGGCTTTATAATATAGTTTAAGGTCTGGGAGTGTGATGCCTCCATTTCTGTTTCTTTTCCTTAAGATGGTTTTGGCAATTCTAGGTGTTTTCAGGTTCCAGATAAATGATTGTAGCGTTTGTTCTATTCTCTTAAAGAAGCCTGGTGGAACTTTGATGGGTATTGCATTAAATTTGTATATGGCTCTGGGGAGAATATTCATTTTGATGATATTTATTCTTCCAATCCATGAGCATGGGATATCTTTCCATTTCTTGGTATCAGTTTCTATCTCCTTGAGTAGCGACTCATAGTTTTCAGTATACAAGTCTTTCACTTCTTTGGTCAACTTTATTCCTAGGTATTTGATTGATTTTGCTGAAACAGTAAATGGGAGTGATTTCTGGATGTCTTCTTCTTCAGATTTAGTGTTTGCATAAAGAAATGCCACTGATTTTTGTACACTGATTTTGTAGCCTGATACCTTGCTATATTGCCTAACAACTTCCAGTAATTTTCTACTGGATTCTTTAGGTCTTTCTATGTGTACTATCATATCATCTGCAAATAGTGAGAGCTTGACTTCTTCCCTTCCAATCTGTATCCCTTTGATTTCTTTCTCTTGCCTGATTGCTATGGCAAGAACTTCCAATACTATGTTGAAGAGTAACGGTGACAGTGGACAGCCCTGTCTAGTCCCCGATCTGAGGGGGAATGCTTTCAGCTTCTCTCCATTGAGTATGATGTTGGCTGTAGGTTTGCTATATATAGACTCCACTATCTTGAGGAATTTCCCATCTATTCCCATTTTCTGTAGAGTTTTGAGCATGAATGGGTGTTGGATTTTGTCAAAGGCTTTCTCTGCATCTATTGAGATAATCATGTGGTTTTTGGCTTTGCTTTTATTGATGTGATGAATGACATTGATTGATTTACGGATGTTGAACCAGCCTTGCATTCCTGGGATGAATCCCACTTGGTCATGATGAACAATCTTTTTGATGTGTTGCTGTATCCGGTTGGCCAAGATCTTGTTTAATATTTTGGCATCTATGTTCATCAGAGATATTGGTCTGTAGTTTTCCTTTTTTGTTCTGTCCCTATCAGCTTTTGGTATCAGGGTGATGTTGGCTTCATAAAAGGTGGAAGGGAGTATTCCTGTTTCTTCAATCTTATGGAATAGCTTAAGAAGTATGGGTATTAACTGTTTCCTGAAAGTTTTGTAGAATTCATTTGTGAAGCCATCTGGTCCAGGACTTTTGTTGTTGGGGAGATTCTTAATAACGGTTTCAATTTCTTTGTCTGTGATTGGTGCATTTAGATTTTGTAGTTCTTCTTGGTTCAGTTTTGGAAGTGCATAGGTTTCTAGGAATTGTTCCATTTCTTCCAGATTCTCTAGCTTGGTGGCATATAGTTCTTTATAGAAGTTTCGCAGAATTCTCTGGATTTCTGTGGTGTCAGTTGTGATATCTCCTGCATCGTTTACAATTCTATTAATTTGAGTCTTCTCTCTTTTTTGTTTGGTGAGTCTGGCTAGGGGTTTGTCAATTTTGTTTAATCTTTCAAAGAACCAACATTTGGCTTCATTGATCTTTTGTATGGTTCTTTTATTTTCGATGTTGTTTATTTCTGCTCTAACTTTAGTGATTTCTGTCCTTCTGGTTGCTTTAGGGTTCCTTTGTTCCTCTTCCTCTAAGTCCTTGAGGTGTCTAGTAAGGTCGTTCATTTGGGCTTCTTCTTGGTGTTTAATATGTGATTGTATGGCTATAAGTTTCCCTCTCAGTACTGCTTTCGCTGTGTCCCAAATATTTTGATAGGTTGTGTCTTCATTTTCATTAGTTTCCAGGAACATTTGAATTTCCTGTTTGAGTGAGTCTCTGACCCAGTGGTTCTTAAGGAGCATGTTGTTTAGTTTCCAAATTCTATGTCTTTTAATAATTTTCCGTTTGTTGTTAAAAGTTAGTTTTACTCCACTGTGGTCTGAGAAGATACTTGGGATGATTTCAATGCTCTTGAATTTATTGATGCTGTCTTTGTGGCCTAACATGTGGTCTATCCTTGAGTATGTGTTATGTGGATTTGAAAAGAAGGTGTATTCCAGTTTTTTGGGGTGGAGGAGTCTGAAAATGTCCAAGAGGTCTAGTCTGTCAATCTCTTCATTCAATTCTCTTGTATCTTTATTGGTTCTCTGCTTTGTTGATCTGTCTAAGTGTGAGAGTGGGGTATTGAAGTCTCCCACTATTATTGTATTACTATTGATGTATTTTTGAAATTCTTTCAGTAGGTGTTTAATGTATTTAGATGGTCCCTCGTTGGGTGCATAGATGTTAATAATTGTTAAGTCTTCTTGGCTGATTGATCCTCTAATCATTATGTAATGTCCTTGCCTATCTTTTATTACTTTATTTAATTTAAAATCTATCGTGTCTGAGATGAGAATGGCTGTTCCTGCCCTTTTTTGTGGACCGTTAGCCTGTATGATAGTTTTCCATCCTTTCACTTTAAGTCTGTGTTTATCTTGTTGTGACAGATGGGATTCTTGCAAGCAGCATATGGTTGGGTTATGTTTTCTGATCCATCCCCCCACCCTGTGCCTTTTGATGGGTGAGTTTAAGCCATTGACATTTATTGATATTATGGATTTAATGTATTGTAGTGCCATTGTTCTAAAAAACGATTTGTTTACTCTGATATATTACAAGTATTATAGTGATGTTCTTGTTTATAAGAGGTCTTTTAGTACCTCTTTCAGGGCCGGCTTGGTGATAGTTGCCTCCTTTAACTGTTGTTTGTCTAAGAAGGTTTTGATCCCTCCGTCTAGCTTGAATGAAAGTCTAGCAGGATATATTATCCTTGGTTGAAACCCTTTTTCATTCAGGGCTCGATAGATATCTTGCCACTCCCTTCTGGCTTTTAGAGTTTGAGTGGAGAAATCTGCAGAAAGTCTTATGGGTTTTCCCCTGTATGTGACTTTTTGTTTCTCTCTTGCAGCCTTTAGGATCCTTTCTTTATCCTTACTTCTTCTCATTGTGACTATGATGTGTCTTGGTGTTTTCAGGTCTGGGTTGATTCTGTTTGGTACTCTCTGGGCCTCTTGCACCTTGATATCCTTTCTGTTATTCAGGTCTGGGAAATTTTCTTGTATTATTTCCTCTAGAATGTTTGCTTCCCCTTCCTCTCTTTCTTCCTCTGGCAGGCCAATTATACGAATGTTACTTCTTTTGAGATCATCCCATATGTCTCTGTTGTTGTTTTCAGTGTCTCTCAATCTCTTTTTAAGCTCTTTCACCTCTTTCTTAGTTTTCTCTAACTCATCCTCTGTCTGACTAATTCTGTTTTCTGCTTCTGTTAGTCTGCTTTCCCTTGCCTCAGCTTCTTTCTTCATTACAGCTATTTCAGCTTTCAGTTCTCTAATTGTCTCAAGATAATCAGTATTTTCCTTGGGTGTCTCAACTGTTGTTTCCTTAATACTGCCATTCCTTTCCTCCAATGTTGTTTTCATTTCTGTGATTAATAAGTTTATTATTGCTTGCATACTTTTCTTATCTATGGTTACTTCTGACTGATTTATGGTTTCTTCTGGGCTCTTGTCTTCATTCATTGGGGTAGCAGTTTTATTTGTTTTTAATCTACCCATTTTTTTTATTTATGTGTTTCTCTCTCTTTTTTTTTTTAATGCTCTGTTGTTCCTCAGTTGTTGTGTTTTGAGCACAAGTAACACTGTACTAAATACCTTTATGACAATTGCACTCACCAACCTCCGGAATTACAGTAGCAACTGAAGTAAGTATTGAAGGAGTTTAATCATTACCAGTTAGCCAAACAATTTCTCCAGTCCGTGAAAAAATAGTAACCAAATCCCAGTGAAGAAAGAGAAAAGAAAGAGAGGATAGCAAGAATAGACAGTTATGAAAATCTACTATCCAGTGTATATTCTAGGGTAACAAGAGTGTAAAGGGAACTAGAGCAGAGATACACACATAGAGAGTCCACTCTGGGTCAGATTTCTTCCCCAAAGTAATTCACAAATTCAGAAAGGCAAAGAAGAAAGAAGTGTATGACAAGATAAAAAAATAATAATAATAATAAAAAATAAAAAAAAGAGATAGAGAGAGATAAGAGAGAGAAAAGGGAGAATATAAGAAGAAGGGTTGTAATTAAAGAGCAGTGCGAGGAACTTCCCAAATGTGTTATCAGTGAGTTTAAAAAAAAAAAAAAAAACCCTGTTTGGTGGTATGGGGTATCCTGCTAGTAGCTGGTCCCAGGCACTGCTTATGGTGGGGGGAGGGGGGAGCGGCGGGAAGGATGTATGCTTGAAAATTAAAAGGAAGAAAAAAGAATTTTTTTCCCCTACTCTAATTCTTAACCCAAATTAAGTTATAGACAGCTCTTTGGTATGACTGCTGTGGCCCCTTATTGGCTGGCCTGCTAAAGGCAGAAAATCCTATTGTTTACACGAGATGTGTCCGGAGCTCAAAGGCTAGCCACTTCTCCTTTGTCCGCCATCTTCCGGGAAACCCCCCCCTCCAGACTTTTTTAAAGGATTTCTCAAAAATGAAAACTAGCTCCAAATCCTTTGATCCAATGAGAGCTATACTCAAGAAGTCTTTGGATCTGCTCTCAGGGTCACGGTGGACCCTGGATTCTCCCAAGAGGAAGCCCCCGAGCTAAAGTGCTCTCTCCGGGTCCTCTGCCCGCCGCGCTCTGCAACCGGCGGAGGAGCCGCCTTCCTGGGCGGGCGGAGGACAATGCCCGGCGCACTCTCCTTGCCCGGCGCCCTGGGAATTCTGGAGCCCCGCTAGTCCGTGTCACCTTTACTCTAATTCTTAACCCAAATTAAATTGTACCCACTCTTTGGTGTCACCCCTTATTAACTGGCCTGCTAAAGGCAGAAAATCCTACCGTTGCCGACGATGCCGTCAGAGCGCTCGCTGCCAGCAACTTCTCAGGCCGCCATCTTCCTCTCCCTCCAATGAGATTGATTTTCGTTAGTGAAAGGCAAAGACCTTGTTTTGTGTCGGAAGTTTTACTACTATCTACTTTTATACTTTCACCAGGAAAAAGTCAAAGTGAGGAAAGTAATCAAATGAGTCATCTATTAGAATTTATTCTGAAGGGCTCTGACATTATTACTCTGCACTGTGGCAGTTTTGACACCTCTTGACACCTGAGTCATGATTAAAAGTGGAATTAGATTTGGATTTTATCATCTTTTAGTTTCAGATAAACTTTAGCATGTGTTATTCTTGAGAGTTTTTTGCCTACAAAAATGGAAATAATTGTCTAATTAATTATCTCAGCAGACAATAAATCACTCATACGTGCTTCATAAAAGAAGGGGAGGAAGGAAACAAGGAAGGAAAGAAGGCTTACTTGAGAAATTCGGTGGCTCAGTATTTTTTGTATTATACTTTTCGCTTTCTTTCTGCTGTGGAAAAAAAAAGACACTTTATGCATTGAGTTCTCCAACTGCTACACAATTCATTGAATAACTAAACCAGAATATGTGATACCTGATCCTCATACATTGCCTGTACTATTCGAATGAAAAAAAAGAGAGCTAAGTTGTTACCAGCAAGGCTGAATAGTAGATAAATACAAAGTTTATACTCTGCTTTGCTGTCTTTAATTTTTCAAGTAAGCAATGCTGTAATTATTTTAATTTTTGTAGTGATAACGAAGAGGTAAATTATTGTGTATGGGTATGGCTTCTCAAAGTCTATTCTCCAACAGTATTTTCTCAAAGCATAACAATTATTTTTCTCAAAATATTTTAAATGAAAAAGAACATTTACTGATTCTCAAAGTATATGGAAATCCTGCCCCAAAACTCCTAACTGCATTTCAAGTCATAAAGATACAGAAAATTGTCCAAATGAGAGTCATCTATTGTCAGTTATTCATTTATTTGTTCTACAAATATTGAGAATGTATTTTTCTGGCAGACATGGTTTATGTACAAAGTACATAGGGGCACAAAGACAGGAAAGACCCCATTCATTCTAGTTTATCATGTTTAGAAAGAGTATTTCATCTAGAGCTCTGTTGCTCACTCATTAAAGATATGGGATTTTGTTTTGTATCCTATTCAAGCTTTATATTTTCTTGCCTGAATAGAAAAGTCAGTAAATCCTATTTTATTTTGCTGTAAGAGAACAAAAAATGAAAAATAAGTCATCTAGAAAGCCGACACACTTGCAATAATAACATGATATAGGTTGACAATTGTTATAAGCAGTTCTGGGTACTTCATTAACACTCATTTCAGCTCTATTTCTCTTCCAGGAGATGCAGAGTGGTGCAAAAGTGAGTTCTGATCATACAATTCCTTCCAGTCTTACTAAATCCCAAGCACACTCATGCTATTTATGTCCCATTAGTATTTTATATCTGTCTTCCATTAGTATCTTTGTATCTAATCTTCTACCTAGAATATCTAGGCTTCCCAACCCCCACTGCCAGATCTTCAACTTCCTTTTACATTTGCCTCACTTCTGTTTGTTTTATTTCTCAATTTAATTACCACCTGGAAAGATGTCATTCCCTAACTTTTTTTTTTTATATACTCTTGGATCTAGCACCATTTATATAATTTGTGAGTATAGCACAAAATGAATATGTGCCATTTCTAGTTCAAGAAACAAAATTATGTACAGACAAAGTAACTTGCTTGAATAGTATGTTGCTTTGCTATGTGTGGAACTCAGGTTTGAGGCTCACCCCTACTGTATTGAAGGAAACCCTGACACTGTAGTCTCTTTCTCCATCTGAAACATTTAGATATTTAAGATAAAAAATTGTTAGGCACAGAGGAATAAATCACTGTGTGGTGAGACTCTTGCCATACTCATTGAATAGGTTCAATTCCTGACACCACATGTGAGTATGGTCCAATTCCTAGCACTACATGGAATATAGAAGAAGGATGAAAACAAATAGTCAACACTGGTTAACAGCTGAAGCAATATAGCAATTAACAATCAAAGGAATTGAGTAATTATATTCTTAATTACTTAAATTACATATTTAAGTAATAAAGAATAAATATTGGTCAATATCTCTGCCAATGATTTAACCTGATATTGATTTAAGCATAATTTGGTATATATATTTGCCCTATAATGCCCAGGAGTAGTAAAATAGAACATGCATAAAACCCTTGACCCATTAAAAAAACTAATTGTACTAAATTATTATTGTTTTCCTACTTCCGTTTCTATTCTTTTTCTTTTTCCTTTTCTTTTTTCTATCAGGGTTATAGCTGGGGCTTGGTATGACAAATCCACTGCTGCGAGTGACTGTTGTTTCCTTTTTAAAAAATCTATTATTTTTGATAGAAACAGAGATAAATTGAGTGGGAAGTGGTTGATAGAGAAGAAGAATCATAGGCACGTGTAGTACTGCTTTGCAGCTTGTGAAACTTCCCTCCCATAGGTGGAGACTGGACACTAGTACTTGCACATGGTTTGACATCCACATGACCAGATATTTAAGGAAGGACTTGAAATTAATGACAGGAGTTAATATTAGCATTAAATTAGAATTCATGCATGACTTCTTTCTAAAATATATTTATTTGTTTGTTATTGGATAGAGACTGGAAAATTGAGAGGGGAATTGAGAGGGTAGAAATAGAGAAAGACAAAGCCCTACTACAGCCTTGCTTCACCACTCTTGAAGTTTTCCCCCTGCAAGTGGGGACCAAGGCTTGAACTCAGATTCTCACACACTATAATGTGTTCGCTTAATGCTTGGCCCTCAATGCGTGCATTTGATTGCTGTTTCTACTTTTCCTCCCAATAGTTATGCTTCACTTTCTAATTCTGTATGTTCTGCTTCATCAAGCCTTGGCCATAAAGATAATGAATATTGTTTCTGTTGAGTCGTTCTGTGTTAGTAATTATACAATAATACCCGCATTTACCAAGAAAGAAGTTCTCAAAGGACAGGAGGTAGTGCACCCAGGCGAGAGCACACAAGTTACAATGCCAAAGGACCTGGGTTCAAGCTCCTGATCCCCACCTGCAGGTTGAAAGCTTCTTTAGTGGTGAAGCAGTGTCGCTGGTGCCTATCATTTCTCCCTCTCTGTTACCCCCTTTCCTCTCAATGTATCTCTGAGAGTCTATCTTTATTTCCCTTTTCTCTTCTATTGATTTATTTCTGTCTATATCCAATAAATAAATATAAAAATAACTCTCTATTTCATTAGTAATAGCTTTTTTTTTAACATCGCTAACATTCCAATGTTTCCAACATTTCTGCAGGTCTCATTTTATTAGTCACACAAAGCAAAATAACAGTTCATTTAACTATGTCGAAACCAATAGAGACTAGCTGTTATTTCCTTTCTTTTTGCATAAATTCTAATGCATTTTTAATTCCACCCCACTGGTTGGTAAACCAACCATTACAGTTACCACTGCCCTATAATGCATTTCAGTCATTTCTAATAAACTCAGATTTTAAGATGGCTTATCATTATCTCTATAAGCTATGGAAAATGGATACCCTCCCTGAACTGCTGAGTCCTGCAGCACTCTAGCTAATGAAAGTGGATTTGGAAGCACTATTAAAATAAATAAAACTGCTGAGATTTAGCCAAATATAATATTCAGCACAATCTGCAATCTCCCATTCTGACCTTCATTGCAAAGTATACTCATTTAAATGACAATCCTCTGGTCCCAAGTGCTTGTACTTTCTTTTACAACATGATTTGGAGAGACTTCATCTAGTCATATATGTCTAGGATTTTCATAAGCCTACAATGAAAAGATGTATTTAAATACAGTGTCATTAGTTACAATGGATATGTTCTCTTGTGGTGTCTGCATATAGGCATATAACCATACACATAAAGCCAAATAAATAGATACATTTCAATCTAATACTCAGGATGTGAGGGTGATCTGGCTGCGACATCTATCACCCATCGATCGCCAGGGTTGATTTGGCTGATCTGGCTGGCTAGGCGGGTGTCCCCTTCCTCCTTCACCTCTTCATTTGCGTCCCTCCCAAAGCTTTGTGCTCACTCTCAGAGGAAAGCCATCCCAAATAGAGATGGTATATGTGGAGGGTATATGAATAGCTGCATTCCCCTGCTAGAACTTCCAATCAAGCTCTCAATCTAATACTCAAGTAGAAGATAATTAGCAAAGAAAGGTGAAAAGTGTGTGTAATCCTTTAATTTATAAGATCCAAATAATAATTAAAGGAAATAATTATAATATTGGAGCTCTAAAGGCAGAATTGTGGTCAATACCTCTGTCACTGATTTAAACTGATACTGATTTGAGGATATTTTGGTAATATTATGCCAAGAAAATATTATTGAACAAGGCTACTGTAATTTCTGTTCTCAGAAAAATTATTGATAAATTTAATGACTGGAACAAGTCACTTTCTCTTTCTGAGATCATTATTGTTGTTTTCACTGGAACTTCACCATTTTGGATAGACTTTTTCAGACAGAAAAAAGAGGAAAAGTTACCATAGCACTGAATGGAGCCTCCCCTAGAGTGCTGACTGAACCAGACTTGAACCTAGGTTATATATATATAGAAAAGCAAGCATTCCCCTCAACCCCACCTCCGCTTCCCCAGTGAAGTAACTTGCTGAGCCAAGTACTTGCTTTAAAGTAGCATTTACTGTACTACTTTAGATAGATAGCATAATGGCTATGCAAAAGACTTTCATGCCCAAGGTACTAAGGCCCCACATTTAGTTCCTGACAGCTCCATAAAATATTTCACAAAAAATGAATTTTACTTAGACCCTAATTTAAAATAGCTAAATATATACATATGTGTGTGTGTATTTTGTAATTATTGTTTATAACAGAAATTATTCAAATGAAGAGATACTGGTCAGTTTATAAATTAGGTAATACTACTTAAAACACTTCCCTTTAACTCAGTACATAGTGGTATTTAGAAGAAATCTGAAATAAACTGATATTCCTATTAAATTATTATGCTTTATGAGATAATATATATATATATATATATATATATATATATATATATGAAGGAACCATAGTTCTCATATATTATTGACCTTGAAAAATATACTCTACTTCTACAAACCTTTTTTCTCATTTTAAAAATAGGAATAATACTGACACTAATCATAAAAGGCATTTTTGAGAATCAAACTAGATATTGTATGTGAAATCTTTGTACCACATGTAGCATATAGTAAACCCATTAAAATGTCAGTTATCATTGTTATATTATTATTGCTGTTTTTATATTCACTAAATTTTCAGTATGTGCCTCACTGAAGAAATGAGGGCATGCTTACTATTTATTGGGACTTAAATATAGCTATTGCTTTACAAGCACAATTATAAGCATCTTAAATTATTCTTTGTTAGACCTGGCAGCAGTTTGCCATTTGCTTCACCTTGTTATCTGAGGTGGAGAAAAATAGAAGCTGATTTGTATTCTTTTATATTGAACACTATTTATTTAGCATTCTGAATGGATATTCAAAGAATAATGAAAAAATAAGGAAATTTTGAAAAAGGATAAGACATTTTCTAGAGTAGTGGGCCTTTAACATGCTCAGATACTGGAACACAAAGAAATGTTTTGTTTTTATCTAAAACAACCAGATGGAATTTTTAATAGCAAACACTTTGATGTGTAATTTCATCTTAAAATCTGGGAACAATTTGACTACATTAACACATTACTGTGCAAATTAAAAATACTATAAAACCACAGTTCTGTGAACAGAACTCTATAAAAAATATAAGTACTTGAACTATGTAAGCATGAGTGACTTAGTTTCTGAGTTCTTGTAACAATATTTGCAGCACATTTTATTATCATTTAATGATGAAGATTTTAAACAATAAAATTTTAGACACATTAATGGCAAAATAGCAGAAACTGAAGTCAGTAGCATCCATCAGTTTGCCTCTTTCCCCGACAATATAGGAATATGGATATTAACTTTTGTAGCTGAAGCACTCATTACTACTGATCAACCTTGTCCTCAATTTGAGCAGTTTCTAAATCACAGTACAGATAGGAAAAAATGAAAAAAAAAATATATATATATTACATAAATATAAAATTGCTTTATGAAGAGAGTCAGGTGGTGGCGCAGCAGGTTTAGCGCGGGTTCAAGCCCCCCGGCTCCCCACCTGCAGGGGAGTCGCTTCACAGGCAGTGAAGCAGGTCTGAAGGTATCTGTCTTTCTCTCCCCCTCTTTGTCTTCCCCTCCTCTCTCCACTTCTCTCTGTACTGTCCAACAGTAACGACATCAATAACCACAACAATGTTAAACAACAAGGGCAACTAAAGGGAAAATAAATAAATAAATATTAAAAAACAAGATTTATGCGGATTTAATAGCAACACTTAAAAACACAAGATACAGAGGTGATATTTTCCCGTGTTTACCAAACACTCAGTGGTGAAATGTAGTTGCCAAGAATGATAATTGGGGATGTAAGGGCGATCTGGCTGCGACATCTGTCACCTCATTGATCGCCAAGGTTGATTCGGCTGATCTGGCTGGCTAGGCGGGTGTCCCCTTCCTCCCTCACCGCTCCATGTGCGTCCCTCCAGAAGCTGTGCTTGGTCTAAGAGGATGGCCTTCCCGGAATAGAGACAGACCGGTCTTTCGTCAGGAGTAGCTGAGCTCTCCTGCTAGAACCTCCAAACAAGCTCTCAAGAATGATAATTGGGCATAGATTACATTAACAACAAAATGAACAATACAGAAAACAGGGTGACAGTTTTTTCTTATTCTGTAACAGAAGCAACACCAGATAACTAGATTCCATGCAGAATTTAGAACTTTAATTTGTGTGGAAATGTACAGATGATACTTAGGCAATTTCACAATTCACTATGAGCTCTCACACTAAGTGCTTCCTTTCTACATCATGATGATTTATGTCTCCAGCCCCACTAAGCCACCTTGACCTAATCTTTCATCCATTAAAAAAGAGAGAAAAGAAAAGAGATAAAGTTAGAAATGATGAACTCAATAAAATATGATGATGCTACTCAATAACAAGTGTGAATTATGTGAATTAACATGAGAAGATTTATAATCTAGATCCAGTGTTCAAAAGTTTTAAAGCAGTTGGTCATAGGTAATTACATATGACTAGTCTAAATTGAGAGACGCTATCAATTCACAAGACACATTAAGTGCAAATATGAAATAATCCACTTATGTATTTATATATATTACATTTTGATATAATAGTTGACATGTTTCAGTTAAAATAATTGAATTAGTTGCACTTATTTCTGTAGCATATTTATGTAACTATCAAAAACTCAAAAGTTTTTGTGCCTCACGTGTTTCTTTCAAATTTTCATCTTATTTAAAGGTCAGCAATTATTTTGTGATGAACTAATGTTAAATATTTTAATCTTGGGAGTCAGGCTGTAGCGCAGCGGGTTAAGTGCAGGTGGTGCAAAGCACAAGGACAGGCATAAGGATCCCGGTTAGAACCCCGGCTCCCTACCTGCAGGGGAGTCGCTTCACAGGCAGTGAAGCAGGTCTGCAGGTGTCTATCTTTCTCTCCTCCTCTCTGTCTTCCCCTCCTCTCTCCATTTCTCTCTGTCCTATCCAACAACGACAACAACAATAATAACTACAACAATAAAACAACAAGGGCAACAAAAGGGAATAAATAAATAAAATAAATATAAAAATATATATATATTTTAATCTTTATTGCACCTTTGACACAATAGTAATATAGAGGCCTTAAGCAAAATGCACACGAATGAGACTATATTCCAATAAGGCTTTCCTTTTGTATTTTCAATGACACATATTATCATTAATTATAAAATAATTCCTTTGTCCTGATTTGTTTCCAATTATTTAAAATACAAGGATTATTTCTTGGCCTGGTAAAACAGGTTGCTCATGGTTCATAGCTTTCCAACCCCTGACCTAGACCTTGCTCTGCATTAACTGTGGTCTTTAATAAAATTAATTAATCTATGTCTTGATATAAATAAATGTGTTATATCTACTCTTTATAGCCCCTGCCAGTGTTTCAAGTAAGATAATTTGTAAATAGATTTACAACTTGATAAAAATTTAATATAAAACTGACCAAAATAAAATACACTGCTTCTAAAATTAGTGTTTCCTGACACTGGTAGTAAACCGAGTGCAATTCCAGGGAAGGATATGCATAAGAATTCTAGACAGTGGTTGTGTTATTTAGTTGAATGTCTAAAAATTCCCTTCTAAAATCCCAAATACATGATTTATTTGATTATATGTTAACTCAATTTCACTTGAAATGCTACTAAGGGGAAATCCAGGAAAAGATCTTCAAGTTGAAGATTCGACATCTACTATAGAAATAATAAATTTATTATCTTAAAAATCATTAATTCAGGGGATCCAGTTATGGTACACCTGGTTAAGTGCACACGTTACAATGAGCAAAGACCCGAGTTCAAGCCTTCACTTCCCACCTACATGGGAGAAAGCTTCCAGAGTGGCAAAGCAGGGCCTCAGGTATCTCTCTGTCTCTCTCCCTCTCAGTCTCCCCATTTCTCTCAATTTTTTATTGTCTCTATCCAACAAATAAATAAACATAATAAATCTCTTAAAATCATTTATTCATTATTATTTGTAGGAATCTCAAACCTAATTTATTTATGTTTTGTTGGTGAAATTCTGTATGAAATTAAAACAGTAGAAGAGATTATGGAAAACAAACTGGCATAATTCTGCCTTTTATTTATGAAGGCAGTATCATTGAATTATCTCCATTCTATAAGAATGTTAAGCCAATGTATGGAAATAAGTTGATAATTAATATTTTAACTCATAATTTCAGTAGACATTTTACCCCAGTGATTTCAGGCACTTTGCCAGTTCCTTTCATGCTGAGCTATAACTATAGAATGTGTGATGCAATTACACTGACTTTACATTTGTTTGGTTAATAAATTGGTCTCAATCACTAATGGATTCTTTATACTGATTGAATTTGCTTGTTGAATTGGTTTAAATTGTCTAACCATATTTCAAGGTTAAATACAAAAGCATGCAAAGCTATTAATTTTATGTTGCTGTTGTTCGTTTGAGTGATGCTGGTAGTTGAATCTACATCAACAGATTAAATTAATTTCTGACATAGCCTTAGTCCAGCCTTTCTGTTCATAATGTATCTATGAAATTCATTCTCTTTCTTGGAGAAATTGAGAGATACTCATCAGAATAAATAACTTGTCCTAATTAAATGGATGTTCTTCAAGGTTTTCTTTGACTCCATGCAGTAAAACATAACCTTCCTGAAAAAATGAATTTAAGCAAGGAGAAACCCAAAACTGAATGCACAACAATCTAAATCACTCACACCAATTTGACTATTTCAATGTCAAAGGGAACTAGAACATGTCTTCCAGATGCTAACAAAGAAATCAGCATTTCTGAGTTACCATTTGGACTAGTTTGTGAGGAACTATTATTTCCAATAATTTTTCTGTTTTTTTTCAAGCCCATGTGAACTGCACGTTTACATGTCTGTTGTGGACGATAGAAGAAATGTAGCAGATGTTACTTTTTAAATTATAAAATGCAATTCTATGAAATTGTCTTTTGAGAGTAGACCATAGGTTTTCTTGCAGTCTCCAAAAACTGAAATTTATTTTGTAGAGCAGCTATAAATCCTAAAATCTCTTTTGAAAACTTGCTAAAAGGCAGGTCATAGAAATCTTTGCAAATTAGCATCAAGGGAATCAATGTAGCCCACATCCATCATCTTCAGTGTGTCTCTTATTAGACACAAATTTGTCTTAGACAGAAGGAGGAGCAGCTTATATTGATTTTCTTTATCTGTCTAGAGATATAACTTCAAATTTTGTCAATTACAGTAACTTGTATTTTCTCGCTGGGTTACTAGTTTGTGTATACAATAGTTGTTGTAACTAATAAATGAATAGTTTAATAAAAATAGATTTTGCCCAGTTAATGTTTATAATCTTTTTTGTATGCAATTCAAAACTACACTGAGTTTATATTTGTTTGGTTAATAAATTGGTCTCAATCACTAATGGATTCTTTATACTGATTGAATTTGCTTGTTGAATTGGTTTAAATTGTCCAACCATATTTCAAGGTTAAATACAAAAGCATGCAAAGCTATTAATTTTATGTTGCTGTTGTTCGTTTGAGTGATGCTGGTAGTTGAATCTACATCAACAGATTAAATTAATTTCTGACATAGCCTTAGTCCAGCCTTTCTGTTTATAATGTAATCTTTTGTTTATATAACACGTTTCACAAAGAGATTAGTATTCCACTGTATGTCTATACATGTACTTATGCATTGTATGCATACTCTTATAATTTTAGAAAATGTTGAAATAGATAACATTTAAAATAACCTAGAAATTAGAAATTAGAAAAATTAGAAATTTTTACTAATTAGAAAAATACAGTTTTGATTTTAAGTATTTATAGCTTCACTATTTAAATGATGTGATAGAGAAAGCTTCATATTAGAGAAAGAGAGAAGTCAGGGTATCTTTTTGGCTTATGTAATGGTGCTCAAGCTGGGAGTCAGCAGCATGAAACTCTTGTGCTCAACCATTTAAGCTATTTTCTGAGCTCAATAAACTATATATTTTTTGAGAGAAAGAGAGACAGAGAAACATTGCGATGACTGGACTGAATTCAGGGCACAGTGCTTGCAAACCAGGCTTTCAACCCACTTTGCCATGTCCCAATCCACAACTGTTTGTTTTTAAGTATATTTCTTTCCAATCTCTGTTCCAAGTTTCCACACTATTTGACTTAATCATAATATTCAGTAATATACTAAGCATCACACTAATTTACATAAATGATGGTCAATGAAACAGCTACTGCTTTTGCATTTACTATATCATTTTAATGCATCTTTCTGTTTTTTTACTATCTTCATTTATTTATTGGATAGAGACAGTCAGACATCGAGAGAAAAGGGAGTGATATGCTGGGCTTGTGTCACAGGAGAGAGACCAGGAACTCATGGTGGCGTGGTAATACAATTCTTGTTCATGCGGGAGCCCCAGAGTCCTGCGTGAGTACAGCGGGTAAAGGCACATGGAACCAAAAGCCGCAATAGTCAGCCTCTGCCTCCCCCTGCATGCCTGCTGTCCTCTAGGTTGGGACATGGAAGAAAGAAAAACCAGAAACAGTCTGACTTTTATAGGATAAACCTGGAAGTGGCAAGTCAGAAACAGAAATGGCTAGGAAAAGGTGGTGGAGAAAATAAAAAGGCATGTTGGGAACTTCCTTAGTAACTGTTGTGATGGTTTTAACTGGTGAGATTAATGTTACCCTGCAAGCAGGGCAGGTCTTGAGGTAGAAAGAAGATAGATCAATGGGTAGGGATCTTTCAGGCAAAACAGTGATTATGTAAATAGCCATACTATCAGCAAAGCAGAATGGAGCAAAGGGGCTGGCTTAATGTCCAACATCTCCCCTTTTCTTTTTATCTAATGGCCATAGTATCAGGAATTTGGGGTGCTTTGTGAGGCAGGGAGTCTGATAGGATGAGGCACACCTTCTGGGTTACTACTTTCTCTCCTTGCTCAACCTCTCAATAGAGAGAGAGAGAGACTAACAGTATAGATGCACCCCTCAGTTTCAAGCCCTGCCAAGCTCAACTGTCGTATGCTTTACATTGGCTTGTTCTAGCCCTCCCCCTCCAAGAGAATTGGATGAGTCCTGTTAATTTCGCGGGCCTGCTTGGCCCCGCCCCAAGGGACCCTGGGAGAGGGTTCCGGAGTCCAAGAGTTCCTGAGTTCCCCAGTGACAGAGTTCCTGAGTTCCGGAGTTCGAGAGTGCGAGGGTGCGAGAGTTTCAGAGTTCGAGAGTAAGAGAGGGTTCCTGAGTCCGAGAGTTCTTGAGTTCCTGAGTTCGAGAGTTTCAGGGTTACAGAGTAAGAGAGAGTGCCAGAGAGACAGAGTTCCTGGGTTCCTGAGTTCCAGAGTAAGAGAAAGAGTGCTTGCGCCACCGCAAAGAGAGCAGAGTTCTGTTTGGTGATTAGTTTGTCTTAGTTTATGAATAGTTCCTCCTGAATAAAGAAATACAGCTTCCCTGCCCAGCCGTTGTCTCCGCGTCTCTGTTCACCACCGTGAAGCTAGCCGGCCCGGCAAGAGCCTCCGAAATTTTAACAACAAATGGCGCCCAACGTGGGGCCATTATTGTCGTATGCTTTACATTGGCTTGTTCTAGCCCTCCCCCTCCAAGAGAATTGGATGAGTCCTGTTAATTTCGCGGGCCTGCTTGGCCCCGCCCCAAGGGACCCTGGGAGAGGGTTCCGGAGTCCGAGAGTTCCTGAGTTCCCCAGTGACAGAGTTCCTGAGTTCCAGAGTTCGAGAGTGCGAGGGTGCGAGAGTTTCAGAGTTCGAGAGTAAGAGAGGGTTCCTGAGTCCGAGAGTTCTTGAGTTCCTGAGTTCGAGAGTTTCAGGGTTACAGAGTAAGAGAGAGTGCCAGAGAGACAGAGTTCCTGGGTTCCTGAGTTCCAGAGTAAGAGAAAGAGTGCTTGCGCCGCCGCAAAGAGAGCAGAGTTCTGTTTGGTGATTAGTTTGTCTTAGTTTATGAATCGTTGTTCCTGAATAAAGAAATACAGCTGCCCTGCCCAGCCGTTGTCTCCGCGTCTCTGTTCACCACCGTGAAGCTAGCCGGCCCGGCCAGAGCCTCAGAAATTTTAACAACAAATGGCGCCCACGTGGACCTGACCTGCGCATCTCTCAGATAAGTAAACACAATTTGGCTACCTATGCACGATGGCCTTCTCTTCTGCTTGTGAAGAGATCTCCAAAGGCTTCTGCTCTTTCTTCACGAGACTGTTTTGCTGTTTCTGGAACATTTATCTCTGGACCACTCTGTGGTTTCCACTCGCTCGAGCGAACTCAGAACAGCCAGCGGGAAGAGCCAGCGGGCGGGAGGCAAGGCGCGGAGCTGCTGTTTCCACCTGGTCAAACAGCCAGCCAGCCGGCTGCGCCCAGACAACCCCGCGCACCGCGCCAGCAACCCCGCAGCCCGCAGGAGGCCTACGCCACAATACAAAAGCCCGATGCCATCACGCTAGAGCCCGATGCCAACATGCTGGAGCCCTATGCCAACATGCTGGAGCCTGAGGCCAACATGCTGGAGCCCGATGCCAACATGCTGGAGCCTGAGGCCAGCCCACAGGAGCCGGCTCTCCACCGCGTGGTGCAGGGCACTGGACGCTTGATCCCTCCACGCTGCTCGGCCACTGCAAACAGGGCAGCAGACATGGCAGGGCCATGGGGCAGGGCCGCGGCGGCCTATCATGGCCGCCACCCCTGGGCACCTAGGCCCACGCCTTCTACAAAGATGGCCTGCCTGCCCTCTTTCTATGAATTCTGGAACCATCCCGGGCCTCCCGGACCCCCGGGCTCCCTGCCAAAACTGGGCACACGAGATCTCCAGCCGCCGGTCTGGTCTGAAGGCAGACAAGCTGGAGTATACAGAGATTTGTGCAGAGATCACAACCTGCAATTCCTAGAAGTGGAGCTGCTCGGAAATGGAGCTGCACGGGAAGCCACCTCCGGATGGTGAACCCCCCCCCCCAACAACTAAGACAATATAGATTTAAATTCGTGTTTAAAATGACATGTCTTCGTAACAAAGGTTTCTCTCCTCGTGTATTAATGACTATGTTTATGTGTATGTTTAAAGTTTGGTAAACAGTAGCTTTAAGGCTAAATTCTTACTAGTCAAAGATAAATGAAAAAGGTTTTCAACGTAATTCTCATAAAGATAAAAATTAACTTACATTTAAAGTCTGAGGTAAAAATTAGTTAACAATCAATATATTTCAACTAAGTTGGTCTAAACAAAAGGTTAAATAGACTTGTTGATATGTAAAACACTACCTTCTCTATTAGAAATGGTAGATCGCACAATGGCTATGCTAATTATTCTCATGCCTGAGGTTTCCTGTCCGGCCCACACCTAGGGTGTGTCTCCATCTTGAATGGGTGTAACAAAAGGTTAAAAGACGTTGTTGATATGTAAAAGTCTCAAATTCCTTCTCTATTAGAAATGTTAGATCGTGCAGTAGATATGCTAATAACAAGTTTTGTTTCATAGTAAGTAAGTTGCAGCCAGCTGCCTTTGGGACCCTAGGCCGTTCCCCGCCCCCATGCAAATGCCCGTCGAGGCAAGTAGCCCCCCAGAGGCAAGAAATATATTTTTTTTTCAGATATGGCCTCCTCAGGCCTTCCCTTGGCAACATGCTGGTTTTGGTTATATATGTTTCTGTTCACCCCACACCCTTGATACTATAGTCATTTAGTTAAAAAGAAAAGGGAGAATTGTCGTATGCTTTACATTGGCTTGTTCTAGCCCTCCCCCTCCAAGAGAATTGGATGAGTCCTGTTAATTTCGCGGGCCTGCTTGGCCCCGCCCCAAGGGACCCTGGGAGAGGGTTCCGGAGTCCGAGAGTTCCTGAGTTCCCCAGTGACAGAGTTCCTGAGTTCCGGAGTTCGAGAGTGCGAGGGTGCGAGAGTTTCAGAGTTCGAGAGTAAGAGAGGGTTCCTGAGTCTGAGAGTTCTTGAGTTCCTGAGTTCGAGAGTTTCAGGGTTACAGAGTAAGAGAGAGTGCCAGAGAGACAGAGTTCCTGGGTTCCTGAGTTCCAGAGTAAGAGAAAGAGTGCTTGCGCCGCCGCAAAGAGAGCAGAGTTCTGTTTGGTGATTAGTTTGTCTTAGTTTATGAATAGTTCCTCCTGAATAAAGAAATACAGCTTCCCTGCCCAGCCGTTGTCTCCGCGTCTCTGTTACCTGCCCGTGAAGCCAGCCCGCCCGGCTAGAGCCTCTGAAAATTTTAACAACACTCAACCACATCCTCACAATTTCCCTATATCTCCCTCTTTCTTAATGGCCATATATAAATGGGCCATTGGCTGTTAAAGACTCCATTTCTGTCAGGGGAATAGCAGTATAGGGGTGAACATAAACCTTTTGTTCAGAAACCTGAATGATATTGTGCAGGTGTTTTTTTAAAAAAAAAAAAACTGGAATAAGACAGGGAGTGATAATTAAGAGTAGCAAGGCATAGCATGAGACTAAAGAGAGGCCTGGTAGGGAGAGAGGGGCGGTCTGATGGGCAGAGAGGGTGGGGCCTAAGGGAAGAAGGGGTGTCTTCTGCCTACAAAGGGCAGGGCCTAACAGCAAGGGGGCATTTCCTGCCTCTGAGGAGCAGAGCCTGTCAGCCAGGGGCATTTCTTGCCTCTGAGGGCAGGGCTTGCAGGTGAGGGGACATTTCCTGCCTCTGATAGGCAGGGCCTACAGGTGAGGGGGGCTGTGGTCTTCCAGGTGAAGGGGCTTGTGGCCTGCCTGGCGAAGGGGCTATTGAGTGCTATAGAGTCCCAAGAAAGCTTGCTACAAAGTCCATGGACTACTGCAGTCGGTTCTTGAGAATCCCAGCAGCATAAAAGGAGTGTTCAAGAGGTGTACCAGCAAGTCCAGTAGAAGCGTCAGTCCAATGCCAATGACTAGGGGAAGAAATGCCACACATCTATTTTGATGGTCGTGGACAGCCACTGGAATATTGCTTTTCTATAGAGAGTGAGCTGAAACCGCCAAAAGGTGACAGGTGAAGCAGAAGCAGGAAGGGCAGACAGTGATGGGCCAAGGAAGGGCAGTAGGAAAGTTCTGTCCTTTGGAGTCTGTGAATCTATTTCTTCAGATCATGCCAGATCACATCATGGGTTTCAGGGAGGGCGCTGTAGTCCTGCCATCTTGTGGGTGATGTCAGAGGACAGGAGCCCAAATGGTTTCCAGGAATTCCTGTGAAAGAAACACATACAAATCTGCTTCCCATGGTTAGCAGGGCATCTGGTTCAAATTTTTATAGATTTTACAGGAGGTTTAATGTAGTTAGTGCCTTAGCCAACTGAATATTGGGGGGAATGTATCCTTCCTTTTTTCTTTACTTAATTGGGCCTAGGTATTTGGTGGGCCTTCTCAACAACAGTTTGTCTTTGTGGGTTGTAAGGGATATCTGTAGTATGGGTGATATTATAATGGAAAAGTTTTGATAGCTGGTTTAAGGGTAAACAGCAGTTTATTAAAGCTGCAGAAGATGAAGAAGCTGTTTTAAAATAATGCAAGACCAGGATAATTGAAGAAGCATACTGCAGTGATCTGTGTTAGGAATGTACAGCAAGACCTCCTATGTTATTTATTTGCTCATATAAACAAATAGAAAACAAAGAATAGTATTTAAAGAACTTAAGCTGCATGTTTTAGCAGAACTTGTAGAGAACTGAAATTTGTACTTTCTTTGGTTTCCTCAGTCCCTCCCTAAGGTAGTGTTCACATATTATCCATGTTAACCCCCCCAATAGTACATTTTGATTCCACAATACCAAAGTGATGAAATTGGAAACACAAAACTTTCATTTTAAAGAATTACATGAGCTTTTTTGTGGTCTATTAATATTTGACAACTTGGTCAGAGAGCACCTTTGGAAATATCTCCACATGAGTGGTCTAATGCCTGTTTAATTTAGATTTTGGATGAGGGGCCATATACTAGAAATATAGAAAAATAATTTGCCTATCATATAAAGTTTGAATAATATTTCAGGAGAGTAAAAGTCATTGAAAATTTTAGATTTTCATCTTAGTATGCATACGTCTACTTAGCATTTCCTATAGAGTCAATTTATAGAGTTATTTCCTATAGAGTCAATTATTTCTTTAATTCATATTTATCTAACAAGGTCTTCCTTACGTCTTCAAACTTGACTGATAACCAACAGAAAAGAGCATCTTTTCTGGTTTACTTTGCCATTTAAAAACTTTCATTATATCTTGTCAGTATTACTAACATTTAGATTTTCTGATAAGAAGTCAGTTGACAGTCTGTTTTTATTTTTTTTTATGGAATTTCTCTGATCTCACCCAGATCTCAAAGAAATAGAACAAAATAAGTGTACACAGAGATGACCTGATAGTGACTAAAGAGTCATAATTACAGTATGCCAGTCTCTTGCCCTTATTCAGCTTTTTGTAGTCCTTAATTTGATAAGGTTAGCTTAGTCACCAAAATAGATAAAAAAAAAACTCAGCAAACATAGCAACAAAAAACTAAATGACCCTATCCAAAAATTGGCAGAGGATATGAACAGAACATTCACTACAGAAGAGATTCAAAAAGCTAACAAACACATGAAAAATTGCTCCAGGTCACTGATTGTCAGAGAAATGCAAATAAAGACAACATTGAGATACCACCTCACCCATGTGAGAATAACATACATCAAATGACAGCAGCAACAAATGCTGGAGAGGCTGTGGGGACAGAGGAACTCTTCTGTACTATTGGTGGGAATGTAAATTGATCCAACCTTTGTGGAGAGTAGTCTGGAGAACACTTGCAAGGCTAGACATGGACCTTCCATATGACCCAGTAATTCCTCTTCTAGGGATATACCCGAAGAAGTTGAGAAGACTCCTCAACTCCCAACCAAAACGATTTGTGTTTACCTATGTTCATAGCAGCACAATTTATAATAGCTAAAGCTTGGAAACAACCCAGGTGCCCAACAACAGATGAATGGCCGAGCAAGCTGTGGTATATATACACAATCAAATACTACACAGAATCCTGTTTCAACCGCAACCTTTTGAAAAAAAAATTCACCGAGCCACAAGTGGATGCAAACATGTGTGGTAAGAAGTACAGGAGAAAAGTTCAATAACAAGAGCATCTTGAACTTGTAGTCCACAGTTACCAAAGTTACATCCAGAACAAAAAGTACATGTAAGAATTAAACAGAAAAAGAAAAAAACTGACAAGTGAATATTATTTTCAGATATGAAATATAGGCCATGCCCTTGACAATATAGTAGAGGAATGGAAGCCTAACTGAGACAGAGACAGGACTGTAAGAGGGAGGTAGAGATTGAAACTGTCAGACAAGGAATAATGGAAACATAGGCTGGCATTGTGCCAGAGGAATTATGAGAAATGGAGCAGTTAATTTGTGAATGAGAATAAATATGAGTGGGAATAGCAGAGCTGAATGCATAGCTTAATATGAAGAAAATTTACAAGGAAGAGAGAAGATTCAAAATGCTGGATTTGGCAATTGCTAATTAATGCTAGTCACTGATTTTTATCTACAACTTAACATTATTTTACTTCCTTATTTTCTTTTTTTTTTTTCACTTGATAAGACAATGAGAAATTGAAAGGTGACAGGGAGATGGAGGAGAGAGAAAGAGAAACACCTGCAAAGCTGCTTCACCTCTCATGAGTGTTCCCCCTGCAGATTTGGGACTGGAAAATGTAACCCAAAGTCTTCTGCATGGTAATGTCAAATTTTGCACCATTAAAAACAATCATCATAAAAACTAAGTAGTTTAAAGTAACTATTGTTTGTTAAACTTGTGATTGTGTACATTAGTTGGGTAGAGTTCAGGTAAACCATAGTTCACTAATCTCAAGTACATTGATGAATCAGATTATTTGTGTGTCAGCTGAATTCTGATTACTGTGGGCTGGTGTGACAAAGTCATCTCTGTCTCATTTTTTTCTCATCAGAGATCACTTTAGTTTATGTATGTATACATTATACCTGAAAATTCCAACAATACAAATAATAGAAATGTACCTATTCAGAGGACATTTGCAATCTGTATATACTTCCTATATGCACTGGTATCATGCAAAGCCCATGACTACACCCTGTCAGTGGTAAGTGGGGCATAAACAACTTGAGGGTATTTTTAAGACTTATTATTTTTTAATTTATATTTATTTACTTTTCCTTTTGTTGCCCTCATTGTTTTTTATTGTTGTTGTACTTATTACTGATAGTGTTATTGATTTCATTGTTAAATAGGACAGAGAGAAATGTAGAGAGGAGGGGAAGACAGAGAGGGGGAGAGAAAGATAGACACGTGCAGACCTGCTTCACCACCTGCGAAGTGACTCCCCTACAAGTGGGGAGCCAGGGCCTCGAACCAGGATCCTTATGCAGGTCCTTGCGCTTTGTACCATGTGAGCTTAACCTGCTGCGTTTCCACCCGACTCCCGCAGAACTTGAGGGTATTATTGAAAGAACCTATTAATATGATGTAGGAAAATGACTATACAATATAGTAAAAAACTTTGAGGGAGTCGGACGGTAGTGCAGCGGGTTAAGCGCACATGATGTAAAGTGCAAGGACCAGCATAAGGATCCCAATCCCCTGGTTCTCCACTTGTAGGGGAGTCGCTTCACAGGCAGTGAATCAGGTCTGCAGGTGTCTATCTTTCTCTCCTCCTCTCTGTCTTTCCCTTCTCTCTCCATTTCTCTCTGTCCTATCCAACAATGACAACATCAATAACAACAATAACAATAACTACAACAATAAAACAACAAGGGCAACAAAAGGGAATAAATAAATATAATTAAAAAAACTTTGAAAGGCTAACAAGCACATGAAAAATTGCTCCAGATCACTGATTGTTAAAGAAATGCAAATAAAGACAACATTGAGATATCACCTCACCCCTGTGAGAATGGCATACATCAAAAATGACAGCAGAAACAAATGCTGGAGAGGCTGTGGGGAGAGAGGAACCCTTCTTCACTGTTGGTGGGAATGTAAATTGGTCCAACCTCTCTGTGGAGAGCAGTCTGGAGCACTCTTGCAAGGCTAGTCATAGATCTTCCATATGACCCAGTAATACCTCTCCTAGGGACATACCCCAAAGACTCCATAACACATACCAAAAATATGTGTTTACCTATGTCCATACCAACATAATTCCTAATAGATAAAACCTGGAAGCAACCCAGGTGCCTAACAACTTTGGCATATTTTAACTATCCCTCACACCCGGACTTAATTTTCTGCAACCATGAAGACTGAACTAATTAACACAATGTCCAATTTCCACTCTATTACTGAAACAAATTGATTAAAATTTTATTACCAGTATATAAGCAAAAGACTATTTTGTAATTTGAGATATCAGATATTTACTTTTTTCCATATAGGTGAGGAAAATAAATTACTTGAGTAGAAAAAGCCTTTGTTCTAGTTCTTTATTTTGTTCTCTCTCTCTCTCTCTCTCTGATGGGATAAAGAGAAATTGGGGGGGGGGCAATAAGTAGAGAAAGGAAGAGAGACGGAGAGACCTCTATAGCACTGCTTCACTACTGGTGAAAGTTTTCCCCCTGTTATGCCCTATTGACCTGTGAGTCTACAATTTGTTACTGACCATCCAGTGGTGTTTTGCCACATTGTCCTATCTTAATGTTCCTTTGTTTATAGAGATTATTGTGTCAGCATCAGTCAGCACATGCCCTTAATCTTTGTTTTGTTTTGTTTTTTTCAATTTTTAAAGGTCTAAATAAACAGCAGTGTTCTTTCCTGATCATCAGGACTTGGGGAAGCATATTAAAACTGCTTTCTTTGTTATATTTGTAACTTGTTTAGTAATATTAGCTATAACATTTTAACTAACTGTGCCTTGTTTATAATAGCATTTATTCCCAGTCTAGTTAAGGCACCAGCTGCTTTAGAGAGACATACAGTCATAACATTCAACATACATGTACTACAAATTATAAACTGCTTAATTTTGCAACTGAGGTCAATAGTCAACAATATAAGTAACCTTAGTAAAGTCATTCTATTATATGACGGAAATAATACCCAGAAGTAAGTTGTGCTTTGGTATTAAGTATGCTGTGCTTTGGTTAAGTTATTTGGGGAGAAGATTTTACAAATTGCAACTCACATAAAACTTGAACTGAATTTCAACAATCAGTTTGGACTGAGATAAAAGTTATTGTAACTCTATGACAGAACGATTTTCTATAGGAAAAACATTGCATACATACTGTTACATAAAGTCATCAAACTGAAGAAAAAGTAGTATGGTATGACTTCCCTTGTGTTACATATTTATCTACTAGAATCCTGCTACTAAAACAAGTTGCTAACTCTTGTTGACATGCCTCTGTCTCTTACTTGTAAAAATATAGAAATTAACTTCTACTTCCATGGCTTTCTGCAAGGACTAAATAGCCAAACAAAGTAACCCAGCATATATTGAGCTGCATGCTAATGTCAAACTTTGCACCATTAAAAACAATCATCCTAAAACCTAAGTAGTTTAAAGTAACTACTGTTTGTTTAACTTATGATTGTGTACATTAGTTGGGTAGAGTTCAGTTAAACCGTAAAGAACTTACTCCCATTTTAAAATTCTTTTCTCCAAGTAGTGTTCACTTTCATTTTTATGATATCAGATGTGTCAGTGTCTCAGTATATCATTTTAGGCTTTCAAAATAAATATATATATAATGATATTAAACAAATATGTAGAAATAATAGTTGACTAATCTCAGGTACATTGATATTTCAGATTATCTGTGTGTCAGCTGAATTCTGATTACTGTGGGCTGGTGTGACAAAATCAGCTCTGTCTTATGTTTTTCCCATTGGAGATCAGTTTAGTTTATGTATGCATACATTATACCCGAAAATTCCAACAATGCAAATAATAGAAATGTACCTATTTATAGGACATTTGGAATATGTATATTCCCCAAGGATTCCATAACATTCAACCAAAAAAATATCTGTAGACCTAAGTTCATAGCAGCTCCTGGAGGCCATTTCCCCCCCCCTTTGTGTTGCCTTTGTTGTTTTATCATTGTTGTGGTTATTATCATTGTTATTTTTTAAATTTTTATTTATAAAAAGGAGACATTGACAAAACCATAGGATAAGAGGGATACAACTTCACACAATTCTCACCACCAGATCTCTGTATAAAATACCTCCACTGATAGTTTTCCTATTTTTTAACTCTCTGGGAGTATGGGCCCAAGATCATCGTGGGATAAAGAAGGTGGAAGGCCTGGCTTCTGAAATTGCCTCCCCTCTGAACATGGGCATTGACAGGTCAACCCATACTCCCAGTCTGCCTCTCTCTTTCCCTAGTGGAGCTTCAGGACACATTGGTGGGGTTGTCTGTCCAGGGAAGTCTGGTCGCATCATGGAACCTGGTGGCTGAAAATAGAGTTAACATATAAAGCCAAACAAACTGTTGACTAATCATGAACCTAAAGGCTGGAATAGTGCAGATGAAAGAGTTGGGGGGGGGGTCTCCGTTTTGTAGATAGCTAGTAGGCATATTTTAGTTATATTCCAAAGGACCTGCAGCTATACTAGTTTTTTTTTTTCCCCTGAGCCTGAAATCTGATATGCAGGTGGATCCAAGTTATTGTCTGGAGAGGTGATGTCATGGCTGTAAAAAGGACCAGAAACCTGGGTCAGGGAAGAGTTGCTCCCTAAAATGAAAAAGGTGTATAAATATTGTTGACTCTAAACCCCATCGATTTGATCTGATCTGAGGCCCATATTCAGGTTAGGAACCTATGTGACCTCTGCATCCCTGTAGATCTGAGCTCACATTCTGTGGTCATGAGAAGGAATGTTTCAAGCTGCCCCAATATCAGGACCCATCTTCCTCAGGTGTATTATAGAGCATGTTGTCCAGCCTCCCTGTGGATACATGTGTATGGTGTTCCTTTACGTACATTAGCACAGTGATTTATTCAGTGTAATATGGCATTCACTATCACTGAAGCATATCTACAGGTCTCTCTCCATCCCTCCCTTCCTCTCTCACCCCCCTCTTAATTTCTCTCTGTACCATTAAATAAAATGGAAAGAAAAAAATTGTATAAATAGTCAACAGGAGTGGTGGATTCATAGTGCTGGCACCATAACCCTTGTAGTAGTAAAAAAAATAAGTAAAAAATTTAAAAAATGTTGTGACTTTACTGACAATCAAGACATAGGTATAAAACGTGTGTATAGAACACACACATATATATCATATATGCATGAAATCAATTGCTAGAGTATTAACTTGGGTAACAGGATATGAATGATAGTTCCATTATGTTATAAGTAAATTCTGCAGTCATTAGTCTCTGTCTTTTCCTTCAAAATGAGGATAAAATACATCTACCCATGAGGCTTTTCAGTACAGATACTTTTAAGTATAGATATAAACATCAATCAGTAAACTTTGAAAATAACAAGTTGTAGGGAGTCGGACGGTAACTCAGTGGGTTAAGTGCAGGTGGCACAAAGCACAAGGACCAGCATAAGGATCCCTGTTTGAGCCCCCAGCTCCCCACCTGCAGGGGGGTTACTTCACAGGAGGTGAAGCAGGTCTGCAGGTGTCTAACTTTCCCCCCCCTCTGTCTTCCCCTTCTTTCTCGATTTCTCTCTGTCCTATCCAACAAGGACGACAACAATAATAACTACAACAATAAAACAACAAGGTCAACAAAATATAATAAATAAATATAAAAAAGAAAATAATAAGTTGTCAGTGCTGGGAAAGTGACGCAACAGATAGAGTGTAGGTCTTCTGCATATGAGTCCCTTTTTTCCATATCCACATGTCTCCAACACATCTATAGCAGCCCCCTCGTCTGTCTCATAAAATTAGATTTTCTTTAAATATAACAAATATATATTTTCATCTTTCACAAATGAAGCTAGTTACAAACTACAGAACATTTAGGATGGATACTTGCAAAGAAATAGGGCATAATTTAGTTTCACTGTTTCAGAGAAGGATAAAAAAACAGAATTGGCTTATAGTAAACTTTCAGTGAGTCCAATTTGCAGCCATGGTACTGAAAACCAGGATTCCTTCAATACTAAATGTAAAAAGAAAACACTGAGTCCTACTTCTGACCATTGTTCTTTTCAACTGGTCATATCAAAGTTCAGCAAATTGTTTTAAATCTTGTGGGCACTAGAATCCAGTTATATTATTTAGTAGATAGCACTTCCTTCATTCTAACCTCCATATTCCTATTTTCTTAAGGATCTCCCTTATCTGATGGTCCCAGAGGTATATAAAGATATTTCAGAAGAGATGTCATATTCCCCATATATTATATATAGACTGGCAGAGGTACGAAATCCACTCAGAAAGCACACATATACAAGCATACACACACACACACACACACACACACATACACACACACACTGGCACACACTGGCATACACACACACACTTTTAGAGGTAGGTCACTATGAATTATCAGATTGTGAATCTATACATGGTCTTTGTATACTGAAAAACATTTTACTATCTTTTTCTGTCATTCTTCCCCTTTACTGGCATCAAAAATGCCCATGCATGAGTCTATAGAAAGTTGGGGCCAAGGACATCAGGTGGTGGCTCATTGGGTTGTGCACATATAATGAAAGTGAAAGAGACCTTGGCACAAGGATCTGGACTCAGCCGTCTCCCCAATTGCAGGTGGATCACTTCACAAGCGGTGAAGTATGTGTGCAGGTGTTTATCTTTCTCTCCTTCCATCTCTATTCTCCCCTCCCATCTCAATTTCTTTCTGCCCTGTCAAAAAAAAGAAAAGAAATGAAAAACAAACTGAAGATTATTGTTGGGGAGGGGTGGTTGAGTGCATATGTTACAGTGAACATGACCTTTGTTTGAATCCTAAGTCCCCTCCTACAGGGGGTAAGGTTTGTAAATGGTGAGCCAGTGCTGCAGATGTCCCTCTTTCTCTTTCCCCCTATCCTCTCACTTTCTTGTGGTGTCTACTCAATAAATAGAAGATATATAATTTAAAATAATAAAAGAGGGAGTTAAAAAAAACACTAGTATAGTCATGAGCCCTTTAGAATATAACTAAAATAGGCCTACTAATCTTCATCTTCATTATACCCTATTCCAGCCATTAGGCTCATGAATAATAAACAATTTGTTTGGCTTTATATGTTAACTCTTCTTTCAACCACTAGGTTCCAAATGCTACTATGATGCTAGTTGGACTTCCCTGAGCAGACAACCCCACAATTGTGTCCTGGAGCCCTGCTTCCCCAGAGCCCCTCCCCACCAGGGAAAGAGAGAGGCAGGCTGGGAGCATGGATGGACCTGTCAACACCCATGTTCAGCAGGAAAGCAATTACAGATGCTAAACCTTCCACTTTCTGCACCCTATAATGTCCCTTGGTCCATGCTACCAGAGGGATAAAGAATAGGAAAGCTATCAGGGGAGGGGATGGGATATGGAGTTCTGGTGGTGGGAATTATGTGGTTGTATGGTTTTCGTCAGTGTTCCCTTTTTATAAATAAAAATTATATATATATATATATATATATATATATGGAAGTAAAATACATCTTTGTGGAATATTCTCCACTGAGAAGAAATGGGCTGTTTTACTTTAGATTTGACAAGCTACTGATTTATTATAGTCTCATTTTGATTTTATCACTGAGCAACTAGAATGAATTGACAAAGAAAACAATTAGCATATGATGCACTCACTGGAACCTCTAATACGAAATATTGGCTGCTTCTGTCAACACGGCCAATTAACAAAGATACTCAAAGGGTAAGTGATAGCCAACATAAGCCACATGGCTTCATGCACTACATCCTGCAGACTTATTAGCAAATGCAAAGTAGGCACAGGATAATAGACTGCTTTGTCAATATAACATTTCAGGTGAATGTCTTATCTGGGCAGTGTTCTCAAAGCAAACAGATTTTTGAGGAAAGAGATCTTAGTGTATGTATATGTGTATGTGTACAAGAACACAAGAGAAGAACAGGAAAAATGGACTGCATGTTGATGCCAAGACATGTGAAATACATCAGAAAAAAGCAATTATTTTCAGAATAATTCAATCTAGTTCTACCCACCATATGGACTGTTTCCTGTACAAGTGTATGCTTTTGAAAGAGAAAACATAGACTCAGACTCTAGGAATTGATTTATACAAGAGTTTTAAACAGACATTAAGCGACCATTCATTTAGCAATTATTTGTTGAGCAAGAGATAATATGAAGGTGGGGTTGTGGTTCACCTGGTTGAGCTCACATTACCATGTGCAAGGACTCAGGTTGAAGCTCACAGTCCTCACCTGTCTAGGGGAAAAAGCTTCAGGAGTGGTGAAGTAATGCTACAGGTGTCTTTCTCATTCTCTGGGTCCTCTCTTCTTCACAATTTCTCTCTGCCATATCAAATTAAAAAGTTAATAAATACGCATGTGGCACAAAGCGCAAGGACAGGCATAAGGATCCTGGTTCGAGCCCCCGGCTCCCCACCTGCAGGGGCGTCACTTCAAAGCGGTAAAGCAGGTCTGCAGGTGTCTGTCTTCTCTCCCCCTCTGTCTTCCCCTCCTCTCTCCATTTCTCTCTGTCCTGTCTAACAATGACGACATCAGTAACAACAATAACTACAACAACAATAAAAACAAAGGCAACAAAATACATATAACATTTTTAAAAAGAAATAAATTGAGTTAATATGATATTTTATGTGAGTGAAATAAAGAATAAAAAGAAACACTTGGGCCAAGGCAGCAAGAGGAGCTGACAGCGCGCGGAACTGGTGCTGCAGAGCACAGGGAGTCATGCAGGTTCCTTCGGCCGGCTTCTGCAGGTTCAGCAGCGTCTGACCGGCTGGAATTCGGGAATTTACATAGACCTGGAGCTATGCTTGTGACTCCGCGGCTCCTCAAAGGCCCTTAGACGCCTGTTTTCTTGCTGCAGCCTAGGACCATGGAGCCCCCTATCCCACAGACCGCCCCCTTCACTCCCAGCTCAGTCATGGTCCAGCCCCTCCTGGATAGCTGAAAGCCCCACAGCCGGCTCCAGCACCCCCTGACCATCCTGCCCATCGACCAGATGAAGACCAGCCATTTGGAGAATGACAGAATGACTACATATACAACCCTGGCCTGGTGTCCCCCACGGGCCCTGAGTTGGCCCAGACGCCCGCCCTCTGTGACCAGGACACCCACTGCTGGATCTCCTTCAGCGGGCGCCCCAGCTCTGTCAGCAGCAGCAGCAGCACATCCTCTGACCAGAGGCTCTTAGACCACATGGCACTGCCTCCTGTGGCTGACCAAGCCTCCCCGAGGGCAGTGCGCATCCAGCCCAAGGCCATCCACTGCGAGCCGCTGGACCTCAAGGGCCCGGTGACCACGCTGCCCCCAGAGCTAGATGAGCACTTCTTGCTGCGCGAGGCCTATGGGAAGTGTAAGTGGAAGGAGTGTGCGTCCCCTCGGAGGGAGCTGCCTTCCTGCTGGGTCTGCAACCAAGAGTACCTGTGCTCGGCCCAGACCCTGGTCAACTAAGGCATGTGCCTGGTGCAGGGCATCTTCTACTACTGTACCAAGGAGGACGATGAGTGCTCCTGCGCTGACTACCCCTGCTCCTGCTCCTGCTCCCGCTCAAACTGCTGCAGCCGCTGGTCTTTCATGGGTGCCCTGTCCCTGGTGCTGCCCTGCCTGCTCTGCTATCTGCCTGCCACCGGCTGTGTGAAGCTGGCCCAGCGCAGTTATAACCATCTGCGACGTCCTGGGTGCAGGCACATGAACAGTGTCATCTGCAAGGCAGCTTCTGGGGATGCCAAGGCCAGCAGACCTGACAAGCCTTTCTGATGCTTGGGTCCAGGCATTCATGCTCTCACCCCCTGGAATCTGGCCACCTTCTGACACCTAAGAAGACTTGCAGGGAGTCCTGAGTTCTGAACTTCCTGCAGCTCATCTTTCTGGGCACTCACTCAACTCCCTGTCACCCCAATGTCAGGGAAGAAATGAGAGACCGCCAAGGTCTGCCCTCTTTTCTCCCCTAAAAAAAGATGAAGAAGCAACTTTGGGTTTGTTTTTCAGGGTGCTGGAACTTTGTGTTAAACAGACAGTGGAAGGGGGTGTGGTGTAGCCAGGGTGGGGGACAGATCTTTCTCTTTTTGGGGGGATGGAACACAGATGTGGACACAAACCCGGAAGTTGCAGCTGCTGGAGTACTTCTTAGTCTCCCCCCACCCCCATCTTCCTTTCTCTTTGGCTGCCTGGGAGAAATCACTGAGTGGTCAGGGGACTTTTGAAGAAGATCCTTGGAGTCTTGATGTCTTTACCTTCTTCTCCCCCCTCCACCTCAGTTGGTCCCTGCCTGACACCTAACAGGGACCATGTAGACTCTGGTGGCCCCTGTTGTATATACTGAGAACAGAGGGTAGCCAGTGAGTCCCTGCTTCCCTTGCTCTGCCTCCACAGAGCCAGGGACAGTACAGTTCTCCTTTCCAGCTTCACTGCTAACTCTTGGAGGGGAAAGGGTGTTTCACTCACAACACCGACTTTCGGTTCTTAAGTGAGTCACAGACTCTCCTGCCCGCTGTATGTCCCGAGTTCTCTCCACTCAGATCCTTTCCAGAAAGCTGATGATGGGTAGAGAAATCCGGGCAGCAAATGTGAGACCAAATATCATTTTTTGCCAATGAGTCTGAAGCTGTGGTCTCTGGATCCAGTCATTATGTTTTTATAGATTAATTAAACCAGATGCTAACGGTGTTATAAAGAAAAAAGAAATAATGAAACACACTTGCTTCCTTTTGGGCCACCCCCCCAGGAAAGACTGATTTTAAAATTGGGGGGGGGGGGGCGTGCAGCCTCAAGGAACACAATCCCTCCCCACCAAGAACAGGATTTTAATAGCAAAGAGGAGAGGCAGCACCTCCCATTGGCAGAGTGACAGCTGATCCTAGCTGGGGGTGGGTTCCTTCTCTTCTGATGCTGCTGCTTGCTGTCATAGCCTTTTATGTACAGTGATGTGTCTGTATCTTTAATGTAAATAGATTATGAAAAAAGAGTCTATTCCAGTGTTAGGAAGGCCCTGGTGGGGGAGTCAGGAGAGTGTGGGTGGGTGGGGGCGATTTTCCAGGGGCTGGCTCCTAGTGGTTGAGCCTTGCTGTTGTGTGTAGCCCCACTCCCCTCACCCCCCTCTAGGCAGCCCTCAAAGTAGCAACTCTCTCTGTCTCAAGGTGCTAAAGGACTCAGAAAGTGCAGCGTCTGTCCAGTGGGTAGGTACTTGTTGCATGCAAAAGCTGTAGTGTGTCTGGTCCTTCCTCCCCAGCTATTGTGAGGGAGTTTTTGTTTTGTGTGGTATTTTGTGTTACCCCCTCTAACAAGAGGAAGCAGACTGGGTCAGAACAGCTGCCCCAGGTGAGATGGGAAGTGCATGGCATGAAGTGTTGGTAGCATTTCCAGTTTGTCTGTAGAGGCTGAATTGCTTCCTGGAAGGAGGCAAGTAGCTGTGGTTGGTATGCACCCAATGCTTCTCAAGGACTTTTTTTTTCCTTTCCTTCTAGAAGGCTAGTAGTAATATCTTATGATTTAGTGTAAGTTAATTGTAACCATAGGTATTTATTGATTGGAAGACAGAAGGGGGAGGTTCTTATTATTTTAGGATTTATTTATATAACATTTTGCTAGCTTCAAAAGGCAAATATGAAACATTGCATCTGCATTTTCTAAAGCTGCCCTTGCTACAGTCAGCGGATGGTCTTGCACAAATCTGAAGGAATGGTAGGGAAGAAAACATATTCAGCCAACCACTTATACTAATTGAATGTATCAGCTATGTGCTAAAAGGGACTGAAGAGGTTTTCTTCAGAGTAGGTGTGCAGAGGTCTTCCCCTTCCCCCAAATGAGAGGACATTCATCCACTCTTGGGGTGGGGTGAGGGGGTCTTCAGAACTTTCCCCAGAGCCCCTTCTTCAAGTGTCTCTCTATGGGAAACTCGACCTAGTGGCAAGCTGCACTTTGGTGATCTTGGTGTTCTATGCTCTGGTTCTGTGGAGAATTGATTTATATAAGCTGTGTATTATACACAACACACACACCCCTCTACCCTACACTGATCCTCTGTCTACATAGACCCTGTTTCTTGCCAGACAGCCTCCTGAATCCTGCCCTTTTGTGTACATAGTTGTAAACATGGATTTTTTTCTGGGGTTTGGTTTTTTTCTGGCTCCCACTACCCCCATTTTGGCTTGTTCTTTGGTTTGCGCTCATCCTTTTAGATAGATGTCTGCAGAGTGGTGCCCCGTGTGCTCAGTGGGAAGGCGTGAAGCAGTGTGGGTTCCCTCAGTTCTGTGGTGTTGGCCTTTCCTCTGCATGTTTTCTTCTCAGCTTCTTGGCCAAGAAAACTGGCTCATCCATGGATGCCAGGGGCCAGTCAAGGGCCACTGAGGTACCAAGCTCTCAGAAACATAACACATAACTGTGGCTGACTGTGCTTCCTGTCACCAGTGACTTGCCTGGTGGGACTGACAAGAAAAACATATCACTTTTCCTATGCCTCATCTTGACCCTTTTTGGAAAGTGCCCACTGGTTCCACTTCTAGTCAGCTTGCAGTGGTGTGGTAGTTCTGCTTGAACCAGAAGTGGGGCGCATAAACCTGGATTCAGGACATTTCTTCTTTGTACCCTCCCCTTGCTTGTTTGAACAACCAAGACCACAGCAGGAACCCTGGTACCTGGGTTGAAGACCAACTGTGGCAGTTGCTACAGGCCCCTGTGCAGCTGAGAGATGGAAGAACTTCATGAGATTCCTGTGATTCTCTGGGCATTTTAAAGCCTGTAGAGCCTATTGTATATCAAGTGAGGCCCCAGTAGGAAATGACTTGGCCAAGGTGACACAGCTTGGAAAAGGATTGCTGGGGAATTGTAGCCAGGCTTCCTCACCGTGAAGCTCCATATTCTTCAGGCTGCTCCAGGAGATTCTGGAGCAGGTGTGGGCAGCACATGTTTGCACTGTACAAATGCACTGGGGCATCCCATGAGGTTCACCAGCCTTCTGGTTCATGCCCTTGGTAAGTTTTCTCATGCACTCTGCTTACTGTGACTGTTGATGGCAAGTCTTAGGCTGCTATCTTTGCTTGCTGTGGGTGACTATGTGATGTCTCATCTTGCTTTCTCTTCTTACTGCCCCACAGTTTGGTGTCATGTTACAAAACAAAAGCTGTTCAAGGTCCCCCATGCCTCTGCATTCCTATTTCATTTCCCCCTGTCACTGTAGCCCCCTTCTCACCCACCCCACTACAAAAGTTGCCACAGAAGGTTTCCTTTGTATAGAATATTTATTTTGAAGCTCTATTTTAATAGTATTTATTTTAGAAAGTCTACTATTGTAAGAGTTCTTCTGTTTGTGAAGAAAAAAAAAACAAGTTAAAAACTGAGTGTACTGATCTAGAAAATATATATAAATATATATTGTTAAATATAAAAAAAGAGAAACACTTGATAGCTTATACTCCTGAAATGTATAGTTTGGTAAAGAAAGAAAGAAAGAAAGAAAAGAAAAAAATTATTTACTTTAATTAGGTGTAGGATAAGAATGGGATATGCCCAGCATTTAATCAGTGAAGATTCTAAATGTTAGGGATAAGGAAATCAATAAGGAAAATCACTTTTTTCATAAGAATGTTAATTGAAAGATTACTATAAGAGTTTGGTAACTGTGAGGAAATCATAATGTTTCTACAGTGGGTTCCATTATTCACTGTGGCAAAACTGGTTTCTAAGTTCTAAAGTTTTTCTCCCTTGTTATAGAAAAGCTCTTTTTCTTTTCTCTTTCTAAATTGACATCTAGGATGACTGCCAGTGATATTATATCACCCCATATGTTTTGCTTAATTACACTATTTCCTGAATTCGTTTTCTGAAGTTAAGATTTCTCTTCACCTCATCATCAAAACATTATGAAAACATGAACACTCCCTGTCACAGTGATATTAAAAGATAAAACATATTTTGAAATTACATCTATTTGGAATGTTTTCAGAATTAGGTGAAGAATAATACATTATCCTGATAATTAAAATCCATGTTATAAATCATAGGCTATTGGAATTGTTGGGTACATAGACTTGAGTAACTATAATGTACATGGCAAGACGAAGTCTTAGTAAGATTTAGATGTCTTTTAGGTATCAAGTATATTTTTAATTTGTGGAATAGTAAAATTCAAGCTATATAATTTTACTATTTACTAAATAATGCACGCTTGAGGTTCTGACACCTCCAAATGAAGTTCAGTTTTGCTAAAGTATTTTCCACCAAATATTCTAAACATTTCTCCAATATTTTGGTACAAACCTGCACAATTTTTATGTGGGCCTGGGAAAGAAACCCAGAAACTGATGTGTCTAAGTGACCTTCCCAACCTAATTTTTATTTTATTAATTTTTTTCATTATCTTTATTTATTGGATGAAGACGGTCAAAAAGAGGGGAGGGGGAGATAGAGAAGAATAAGGATGGAGAGACACCTGAAGCGCTGTTTCGCCATTCATGAAACTTCCCCCTTGCAGGTAGGGCCATGGGCTTGAACCTGAGTTAGAATGTAACATGTGCTCTCAACCAGGTGGTCCCTTCCCCTTCATTTTTATAGTTTCCTTAGTAGTCTCAGGTAGTGCCAGAAATCAAACACAGAGCTACATATATTAGTTAAGACATGTGCTTAACCAACAGGCAACCTCCCGGAACCCATCAATCTGTATAGTACTTTTATCCTTATAAAATTCCTTTAAACTTTTTTTTTTCTGTTGTCCTTGGATACACCCGGAGTTTTCACCTGCATGGGCTATCCCTTTACCCTCCTTTAACTTATCTTCCTCACCTTTCCATATACATCTCAAGCTCTTCCAGTTTGAGTAAAATTAAAACTGCTGGAAGCAAAGTAAGAGTAGTTGCAAAGCTATAAACAAATATTTATTTTAATCATAAAATAGATTTTATTTAACAGAGTGGTAGAATTATTTCATGTTTTAGAATTAAAGTATATGTTAAAAATGGTAAAGGAAGCTACAAAAGTGGATATGTTCAACTAAATTATCCACATATTTGCCAACTAAGAGTTAGAGTAGAAATAAAGAGCATTCTTATACTATGATCTGGGGAACTAATTCATGGGTTTTCATGTGCTTCTGAAACCTGTAGATTATTATTTAAATAATAAAAAAGTTTCAATCAGAACACAAGATAAGATTCAGATTTTTTGGGCCCTGCCTAAAAGTGGGAAAACACATCTGCACATAGGCCCCAGAAATCTGTATTTTAATAAATATATCAGAAGACTATTTAAAGAATTGAAAAGCTTATAAAAATATCTATTCTCCTTCCTCCTCTGTAATCTAATTTTTAGACAACAGACATAGATGTTTATCAATATGTAAAAGTTGATTTGTATTAGTTACCCCTAAAAAAATATTTGAATCTCAATTTATTGTTCTTTATACAATGCAGTGCTGAAAAGAAATCCAGAATTTCTTCTTTTTCAATATGTATTTATTTATTCCCTTTTGTTGCCCTTGTTGTTTTATTATTGTAGTTCTTATTGTTGTTATTTATGTTGTCATTGTTGGATAGGACAGAGAGAAGTGGAGAGAGGAGGGGAAGACAGAGGGGGGAAAGAAAGATAGACACCTGCAGACCTGCTTCACCACTTGTGAAGCAACTCCCTTGCAGGTGGGGAGCCAGGGGCTCCTACCAGGATCCTTAGGATGGTTCTTGTACTTTGCACCACCTGTGCTTAACTTGCTGCACTATCCCCCGACTCCCAGAATTTAGAATTTCTTTAAAAAAATTATTATCTTTTTGGATAGAGACAGTCAGAAATTAAGAGTTAAGAAGGAGATAGAGAGGGAGAGTGACAGAGAGACACTTACAGCCCTGCTTCACTACTCACAGAGTGGGGACTGAGGGCCTGCTCCTGGGTCTATGTGAATTATAGCATATGCACTCGTTCAGTTGCACCACTACCTGGCTCCTAGAATTTCTTGACTTTTATGTTAATTCTATTCTTCCTCTCTATGCCAAGTTAAAAAAAGAGGAGGATATGGAAGAAAGCATCTAGCTCAAGACAGGTACCCAGAAAATATTCAGAATAATGACTGAAAGGAGCTCCATAGTGTAGAATTACAGAGTAGGAGCCAGTTATTTTCACAGATTATATTGATTTTGAATAATAGTAAAATCTAACTGAATGAGGAAAGATTGAAAAGATATACTAAACAATTATCTTTGTCTCTCTCCCTCTACATTGCTATCTTTATTGTTTTTTGTTGTTGTTGTTGTTACTGCTATATTCTACTTGTTCAATATTACCTGTTAACAAAGAAGGTGATCTAGAAACTACAAGTTACTTTTGGGTTGTTTGTTGTGGCAAGTGAAACAAGAGTTGAAATGCATCGAAGGGGACACATGGGTGGATTCAGTCACTTATTTTATCTGAGAGTATTTGGGAAGAATTGAATGAATTAGCTATTGGCAGTCTGTTGATGAAATTATCTGTCATAGACAAAAATGAACAAATACCTCTCAAAAGAAAGATTTAGTTCGTACTTCACCAGTTCTTCGGCTCAGAGACATGCTCATGTTATTCATTTGTTCTAGTCCTTGAAGATAAGTTTTAACTAAAGGTCAATGGCTTGCTTTGCTCCCATAGGAAAAGAGGTTATTCTGTCAGGAAGATTCGAAGTTGTACATAAACAAGAGCTATGTTATTCCTCCAACTGACCAGAAAGTGACTGAGCACAGGTTAGACTTAATTTTCTAATATATTTTACCTTTCATGGCACTCAAAGCTACTAGAAGTCTGGAGCAATGGGGATCACCTTATTGTCGTTCCATCATTTTCTTCCATGGCCACTCTTCTGTTACTCCACTTTATTCAGCTATTATCCCTTTCCTACTTTTTACTGTATTGCCTACATGGAGTATTGTAAACTCCATAACAAGTCACTGGCAAAATAGCTCACTTGGATAGTTTGCTGCTTTCCCATATATGCAATTCAGTTTCCAGTCCAGCCCCTGCTACATTAAAGGAAGCTTCTGTGCTAAGGCTATGGCTACTTTCGTTTTTTCTCTGTCTCTCACTGTCATTATCATTCTAGATCAGTGAAGCCTAGGAGATGACTTAAATGAAAAATAAATAAATATATTCATAGCATCTCTCTAATTCAGTTATTTTTTCTTCAGTCATGTGTGAATCTAGATCCATCTGCCATGTGTGTGTACACAGATAATATTTCATCTTCGCTTCCCTATGATTTGTCAGAGAATTCTTAATCAAATCTCATAATGTCCCTTATTCTGGAAACCTGATTCAGTGGACAGGAACCATAACACTGAGCTCATGTAATCCCAATCCTTTATGACAGATACAGAGAAGAATTCATTAAAGAGCTGTAGCATCCTGTCATATTAATCAACAATTCTCTTTTCACTTGGCTCGTGCTATTACATATTGGGTCTTGTTTAGTTGCAGGTACAGAGTCCAATTTGAAAATAAATACCCTGCTATAAGCTACCATGCTATCTTTAATTTCTCCAAAAAACGATTACGTTGACTTTTCTCCTTTGTTCCTGACTTGGATTTTGTATATTAAATCCATTAAAAAGAGAGAGAGGTGAAAGGTTTGTGGTAGAACTAAAGCAAAGAACATTCTCAGTGTGTCAATATTCATTTTTGTTTATTCAAAAAATCCAACGTCATTTTATTTTATTTATTTTTATTTCCTGTTACTATTCAAAGTAAGAATTTTTTCAGCTGTTTATCACATGGAAATGAGAAATTATATCACTGTGTCAGTAATTGTACTTTTAAACAGTTAACACCCCAATAAATGGATAAAAAGAACTTTAAAATTTTTTTTCATCTTTTATTTTTATTTATATTTATTTACTTTCCCTTTTATTGCCCTTGTTTTTCATTGTTATTGTAGTTATTGTTGTTGTTATTGATGTTGTCATTGTTAAATAGGACAGAGAGAAGTGGAGAGAGGAGGGGAAGACAGAGAAGGGAAGAGAAAGATAGACACATGCAGACCTGCCTGTCTGTAAAGCGACTCCCCTGCAGGTGGGGAGCCTGGGGTTCGAACTGGGATCCTTACGCCAGTCCTTCCACTTCACACCACGTGCACTTAACTCCTGCGCTACCACCTGACTCCCAAAAAGAACTTCTTGATATATAAAATTGAACAGTAATAAGAAAAAATATATACCCAAGTATTTATAGTTAAATCTACTTGATATCCTTTCATTAAACTTATCAAACAAAACATCCATATCTTCAGAAACACACTTGGGCCAGCAAAATAGGCCATCTGCGTAATGCACCTGCTTTCCTACAAGCTTACCCCAATTTGAATTAGGTCCCACTGCTCTCAAGGAAGCTTTGGTGCTGTGGTGTCTCTTTCCCTCTCTGTCTTTTCACATCTCTCTTTCTATGTAAAATAGTCAAAATTGGTGAAGTCCTGGCAATGAACAAAAAGGAAAAAAGAGTGAGAGAGGATCACCTGAATGTTTATTTATTACTAATTAATTAATTAATTTTCAATAAACATTATTCTATTTATATATTTCAATGAGAGAGAGAGACCAGAGCACTGACCAGCTCTGGCTTGTGCTGGTGCAGGGGATTAAACCTGGAACATCAAAGCTTCAGGAATGAAAGTCTTTTGTAGAGCCATAATAGTGTCTCTACTGCTCAACATTGTTTTAGATTTTACTTTGGTTAATAGAAAAATTTTAAGAAGTCCATTAAGTATTTTTCATATATACCCATCATTATCACATGCAAAGTTCCCCTGATATTAAAATCTTGTATTACTTTGGATATACATATATTTTTATGATGGGAAACAATTAGTGTACAAATATTTATATGTTGTTATTAACTAAAGTTCATAATATACTTTGAAGTTATTCAATATTAAAATATACTATTACTTCAATGCCTATGTCATTATTCCTTATAGTATATAAACATTTTTTAATGTTTATTTATTTATTCCCCTTTTGTTGCCCTTGTTGTTTTATTGGTGTAGTTATTATTGTTGTCTGTCTTTGTTGTTGGATAGATCAGAGAGAAATGGAAAGAGGAGGGGAAGACGGAGGGGGAGAGAAAGACACCTGCAGATCTGCTTCACCTCCTGTGAAGCAACTCTCCTGCAGGTGGGGATCCAGGGGCTCGAACCTGGATCTTTATTCTGGTCCTTGTGCTTTGCACCACCTGAACTTAACCTACTGTGCTACCGCAGGACTCCCAAGATAGTTTTTACCAACTTAAAAATTCCATCTATTCTGCTTCAACTAATCATCCCTCCCATTCTCACTTCCTGAACTCCTGGCAATTGCAGATTTTTCCCAGAATGTAGTAAATGTAGTATTGTGAATTCTTGCACTTACTCATATGCAGTTAATATCTTTTGGTCTTCAGTTTCATAATTAATATATATTTTCTTTTAATATACATTTATCATTTAGTTATTTTAATTATATTGAGTTTGTATGCTTTGTAAGTTTCAAGTGTGCCCTTGACACCTTAAAAAAATATATATATATATACCACAATTTTAAAAATTGTTGTCACTTAATAATATCCCAGTGTATAGATTTATTGTAATATTCATACCCCCACTATAGAGCATACTCATGCTTCTAATTTGAAAAAATTATAAATAATATTGCCTCAAGAAATCAGACAGTATTTTGTGCACATTAAAAATTTCAATTTCTTAGATATAACTCACCAAATACTTTATTCCTCTTGCTGATAATACATACTAAGTATTGGTAAATTCTGTGACCAGATACAATACATGTCTATATCTTTTTAGTGAAAACAACGGGGTTATAATATAAGGAAATGTCTCACAGTTGTTTTGACTTTAAGTTGAAAACAGTGAATTGGCAGGGTGTGTAGACTAAATCTAGCAAGTAAACTTCATTCACATGCTGTTTAGTATTTTATTTGTTTTCCTTTTCACTCAATAGTCCAGGTGAAATTACTTACTTTTGCTTCAGACTTTTAACTTCATCTCAGAATGGAGATAATAGTGATCTATAGGGCTAGGGTGGTAGCATAATGGTTCTGTAAAAGACTTTCATGCCCAAGGCTCTGGAGTCTGCTGTTCAATCCTCAGCCCCACCATAATAAACCAGAGCTAAGTAGTGCTTTGGTTTCTCTCTTTCTCTGGGTTTCTCTCTCTCATCAAAATAAACAAAATATACTAAACATAGTCACATCCCAGAGGATTCTTTGAATGTTTAAATGAGATAAAATGGTCAAGGCATTTAGAATGGTGATAAATGTGATTGGTTTTAATTGATATTGTTATGAAGGTTTAGATCTACCTAGTGAACTTCTAAAACAAGCCAACTTCATCCGTGCATTCTCAAAAATTATTTATTGTGTATTTTTATTAGCCAGAAATCATTATGGCATTTGGTATACTGAGTGGCAAAAGATAATGCTTTCCCTAAAGAAACTAATGTCCTCAACAAAGCTAGGAGGCCACTTCCACATAATCTGAAAAAGTTAAAGTGTTATCACAGAGAAAGAGACAGTGTCCTGATATCCAGCACACGGAACCACTTTTGTTTGTTTGGTTTTATTAGAGCACTGACCCTCAGGCATGAGATTCTCTTTGCATAACCATTATTCTATGTACCCCACCCCACAAGCTCTTTTAATCAAGGGCTGTCTTCGTGGGCACTACAGTCAGGTTGAGACAGGCAGTGGCCCTTTTCTATCACCACTTGACTATGACAAGAGATGCGATTTGTTTACTCTTTCCAAATCTCAATTCAATTTTGAACATTCACTTTATATACTAAGGTTAGATGACTTATTTTATATACTAAGGTTAGACGTACTAAGGGCTAGATGACATAAGGTATTTAGATGATACCTTGCATATAATACATTAACAGACTGGCAGTTACTATTAATCCATGAATTATCACCAGGTAGTTCACTTCTTTTTTAGGTGGTAAGCAACAATTTATTTTCCATGTATCCTTTTCACAGAAATACTCGCCTGAGTGATAATTATAAGTTTAAGACATTCTTAACAATGCAAGAACTTGGGATCAACAAATCTGAAGTCTATTTAGGATTCAGTTAACTTAGTTTAATATTCAAGGTTTAGCTGAATCCCTTGTTTTATTTAAAGAGACATGTTTGATGCTTCTGTAATACTCTTGTACAACTAAACACTGACAGAAGTGTGATGTCTAAATTAATGCCAACCATACTAATCAAAGGTTATTTGCTTTACTGTTTAAACAGATTATTCATGGCACGAGCTGATGTGTTTTGATTTTTCAACGTGTCATCTATAAGATCAGAGTGGATATTTTAGCCTTGTTATAACTCCCTATAAATAGAGGCATAAATTATAAATGCTCATTGATGTGATTATAAGTTGTCATTTGGGATCCTTTGATCTTGACAAAATATAATGACTCTGAGTTAGAGCTTTGCACTAGAGGGGACTTCTTTCTCTAATACTTCTTTCTCTAATACCTTTTTTTTTTGTCCCTCATCCCATTATAAGAAATCTTCACCGTTGGTATGAATGTTTGAAAATTTATCCGCAAAAAATGTGCAATTGTTTCAACCACTATAACAAAGTTTTCCTAAAGTGCTAAGCAGAAGATATTAGCTAAATCCAGAGCCTAGAAATTAGTTTGTTCTGATTAAGTTTAGTCATATGGTTCTACGCTCTAGTCCTTGAAAGTCTGTATTTCAGATGTTTGTAAGGAAAGCACAGAGTCTAGGTAAGACACTATTCATGTGAATTAAAATCCCTTTGTTGCCTTACAAGATAAAAGCTTGGACGAGTAAAGATGCCTTTAACTCTCTAGATATTTAAAATAATGGTATAAGAAATATAATTTTAAGGTGTTTTTGGTTGGTGACATATGTTTAGTAAATTATCTCCCTTCTAGTTCTATTATGGGCTTGTGATGACTAGCCCATTCTCAGTATTCCAAGCTGAATTTAATGATGTCCTGATCTGTTCTCAATAATACACAGTACTTTTTCTCAATGTCCTAAAATGCCTATCTAATTTTGCTTTTATGGTGGACCTAGTAACTTCTCACATGTTTAGCAGTTCTGCTGGGTACCACTGCTTTTTATCTCTTTTCAACCCTTTTCACAGCTCACGACAGCTCTGAATTCCTGTACAATGTAAATTTACTAAGTAATAAATGGCCCATTATCTCTTTTTCCTTTCATTCACATCCAGAAAGTAGTACTCAAAATAGATCACAAAGAAATAAACACCAGCAGCTCTTCTTCCCCCTTTTTTTTACCAGAGGAAGTTGAAAATTAACACTGAAATGACTTCAAAAATTAAATTCTATAAATATATATGAAACCTAAACATATTGAGACACTCTTAATCCCTCAAGAAATGATAAATAGCCCTAGGCAATAGTTCAGAACATTAGAGCCCAAGATATATATATATATATGCATGAGGATCCACATCCCCCTAAAAGCAAGCTTAGATCTTCCTCCATATTCTAGAGTTGAGCTGTGCTCTGATATCCCCTTTCTCTCTAATATATATATAATATTATATCTTAGAATTATTATATTATTTTATTATTATATTATTCCTTAAAAAACAAATGTGAGAAAATGTTGAATCCAGCTACATATATACTACAGAAAACTGAGTACAGAAATAGTTGACATCCCCCCCCAAGCCCAAAGCATACAATGAGAGTGACAGAAATAATAGTCATGATGTACAGAAAAAAAAAAAATCTTACTAATTCACACAAATCTCTTATACCAATTTAGGTTGCCTCCAATCAGACCCACTTAGTAGATTGCTGTTAGAATGTTGTGAAAACGCAGGCTATAAGTGTTGGAATTTGGTACCTACACTTTTCCGTTGACTTGTCCTTTCTTTACACATTGTGATGTTGTCTTGCTGAACTGTAAAGTTTCCAGCAGCTGCACTCAGAATCCCAGTGAATTCTTTCTTCCAAAAATGTTTGACATCTCTTGTGACTCAAAAGTTAGAGTATGGGTTTGCAAATAGGCTATCAGAAAGTGTTTCAAAGTTCTTATTTTTTTTTAAAGTTTTTCAGTAAATTTATTTATCCAAAGCATATATTCAATTCAGATACAACAGAAGAGTTTTGAATCCAAAGCTGACTCTCTCAAAAAAAATTTAAAATTCTGTGGACAATAGTGTGGGGCTCCAAGTTCTTATCCCTCCAAACATAACTTGTATGCCCAGCTTTTTGTCTCAGGCAACAGATTTTGTGGTTATCCTAGTCAGCTCATACCATTTTTACAGCATACTTACAGGTACCATAAGCTTAATAATGCCAGGACAATTGAATTTGACATAATTTATTCTTTAAAAGAGGTGCTACATTTTGAAAATCCTCAAGGAATTATCTACAGATCAAGATACAGAGAGCCTGATAATACATTTTACCCAGACTTCCTTTTTCCACCTCTTTATAGATGGGAATGGAATGCATCTAATTGGGGGAAGTATTCTCTCCTTTCAAACGAAGGTTAAATAAGTCAGCAATGCTCAGAAAGAAGTAGATTGTGTGCAGACTCCTTTTACATATATATCAAAGATCAAGGCTTCAGTAAGTTTATTAGAGGATAAAAAATACTTTTATGAGCTACAATATTTCATTCTTGAGTCAATCATGCTGTAATGAGCACCAAGCACAGGAGGTAAAATAAGATGGACTATCTGAGGCAAAACGAAATCTCTGTGGAAATTAACCTGGCCTCAAAAGAGCCTTTATAAAACAAAATGATGCCAACAGCAAGCAAGTCCAACAGCAGATTTGAAGGTCAGCACTCAAGAAGGACAACAAATGCAAATATTACACCAATCATTTACAAAGTTACTTTGGTACAAATGGAGAATTTATTTGTCCAACATGAACTACTACCATTGCAAGAAGTCAAAATCACTGCAGAATTTTTCCCACATACCTTTGGCTCACACTGGACTTTCTTTTTTAATCCAGATATAACATAGCTCTGGGAGAAACTGTCACCTTCATAGGAAAAAAAAAAGATTAATCCAAGAAAGCAATACACATTAGAATATATGTGACTTTCTGACTTAAAGAGTAACTACTAAGCCCATCTGGTAATAGATAGTATTTCCACATACTTGTTTAATATCCTTATATAGTATTTTTTATTTTGAAAGCCTAAAATGATATACTGAGATATTGACACATCTGATATCATAAAAATAAAAGTGAACACAACTTGGAGAAAATAATTTTAAAATGGGACTAAGTACTTTAAAAACTAGTAATAACAGATACTTGATGATTCAAATTTCCTTTAAGATAGAACCATGAAGCACCAGCAAGGAAAGATCACCAAGTAGAATTGAATGCACTAAGCTACTTTTTTCGAGAATTTATTTATTTATTCATGAGAAAGATTGGAGGAGAGAAAGAACCAAACATCACTGTGGTATATGTGCTGCCAGCAATTGAACTCGGGACCTCATGGCTGAGAATCCAGTACTTTATCCACCTCCCGTACCACCTCCCGTACCCCCTCCCAAACCACACACACACAAGCTATTTTTTAATTTTTTTTATTTATAAAAAGGAAACATTGGCAAAACTATAGGGTAAGACGGATACAACTCCACACAATTTCCACCATCAGAACTCCATATCCCATCCCCTCCCCTGATAGCATTCCTATTCTTTAACCCTCTGGGAGTATGAACCCAAGGTCATTGTTGGGTGAAGAAGGTGGAAGGTCTGGCTTTTGCAATTGCTTCCCCACTGAACATGGGTGTTAACAGGTCAATCCATATTCCCAGCCTGCCTCTCGCTTTACCTAGTGGGCCGGGGCTCTGGGGAATCAGAGCTCCAGGATACATTGGTGGGGTTGTCTGTCCAGGGAAGTCTGGTTGGCATCATGCTAGCATCTGGAACATGGTGGCTAAAAAGAAAGTTATCATATAAAGCCAAACAAGTTGTTGACTAATCATGAACCTAAAGGCTGGAATAGTTCATATGAAGAGTTGGTGGTTATATTCACAGTGTTTCTGTTTATTTTTCTTTTTTTAATTGCCACGAGGGTTATCATTGGATTTTAGTGCTTGAATCCATCACATATGAATGCAATTTTATTTAATTTTCAGTGTAATATATACTTTTTAATTTTATTTATTGATTCATGAGAAATTATAGGAGAGAGAGAAAGAATCAGATATCACTCTGGTACATGTGCTGCTGGGGACTGAACTCAGTACATCATGCTTGAGAGTCCAATGCCTTATCCACTACGCCACCTCCCGGACCACTGTAATATATAATTTAATAACCTATGCATTTTTCTTAGTTATTATTGTTGTATATAGAGACAGAGATAAGTATAGAGGGAAGGGGGGATAAGAAGAAAGACACCTGAAACATTGCTTTACTGTTTACGAAGCTCCCCCCAGGCAGATTTTTCTTGAAGACACATTAAAGTCAGCTCTATGAAGATTAGTGAAAGCAACCAAAACAAACCCTTGTCAGTAAAAAACATTGGAATGTGACTCATTTAAGAGTTATTCTCAGGATCAGAAAGTATCTATTTCATGTCCTTTGCTTCTAACCCAGCTGGAATTTTCAATATTGTCAACTTCTAGTTTCTAAAACTGAGAACACATCAGGGGCCATGTGGATGGCTTTATTCAGTTCCAGAATATAATTACTTCCTTTAGTTTTGTTTGTTTAGTTTTGGTTTTGTTTTGTTTTCTTTTTAATTTTTTAATTTTTATTCTCTTTATTTATTGGATAGAAACAGCCAGAAATGGAGAGGGAAGGAGGAGATAGAGATACACCTGCAGCCCTGCTTCACCACTTGCCATGCTTTCCCCCTGCAGGTGCGAGCCAGGGGCTCGAACCTGTGTCCTTTCACACTGTAACATGTTGCTCAACCACGTGCACCACCACCTGGCCCCTTGTTTTATTTTCTAAAAGTTCTTGAATCTTAACCCCTTGGCATATTTTCAGGATTACTTGGATTAGATTTATAAGGCTTTAAAATTCTAACAGAAATGCCCTAAAAATAAAGTTTCCTCTCTTTCAAGGAGCATATGATTAATAATGCAATTTTCTTTTAAAAATGCACCACTGTTCTCTTAGATTTTCTTCTCAAAATCAGAAGTAAAACTTTTCAGATATCATCATGAAGTGGCAAATATTCTGTTGTTCATATGAGAATATATCAGAAAACTATGTTTGTAAAAGCCCCCCTTTCCTTTAAATGTAATGTTGAAAGGATTCATACTGAAGTATTGTTGAGATTACATAATTTTAATTACATAATTTTTATATTTATATAATGCTTTCAAATTTTTGAACTACAGCTAAATGGCACAGAAACTAATATAGAGACATACAAAAGGATATGATAGCAAAAGATTTTTATAAATATTTTATTAACATTGAGGAATTTTCCTTGCTACTGGTGTTTTAATTTTGACTATTTACAAAAATTATTAGAAAGTGCCCAGTGGAATTCTAGTAGGTAATGAATTAACCAAAGATCTGTAAAAAAACAAACCTTTCTGAAATTGATTTCTAATTTGAATAAAGGAATCCCTTGTGACCAAAATGCAAAGGAAGGAAGGATTAGAATAAATCAGTTGAGATGACTGACAAAGCAGATTAAAGTGTTGGAGCTGAAAGAAGAGATTTTAAGCACAAGAAAATCTATTTCTTTGAATGTCTAATATATCGTGTGTGTGTGCCTGTGTGTGTCTACACACACACACTTGTGTATCATGGAAGTGCAATGCACTAGAGGAAGATCTGGCACTGTGGTATTACATCGTCTTTGTATCTCTTTATCTGAATGAAAAAAAGACATTAGAGGAGCAGTGAAATTTTATATATGTGAGTCCCCAACACACTCACACACTCACACACACACACAATTTAAAAATCTACATAGTACAGCAAACATCAGCATTTCACCAACTTCTATTCTACTCTTGAAATTCTAGTTATGCCTGGATTGGAGCTCTGTAACTTTCAGTCTAACAGATTCATAGTTACTATCAATACTATCTGAATAGACTACTTGTATATCAGATGGCACACAAAATAAATTAAAGGAATATCTTACTATAGATAACACTTCATGTGATTCGGGCAGTAGCGCAGTGGGTTAAGGGCATGTGGCACAAAGCACAAGGAGCAGCTTAAAGATCCGGGTTCAAGCCCCCCTCCCCACCTGCAGGGGAGTCACTTCAAAAGCAGTGAAGCAGGTCTGCAGGTGTCTTTCTCTCTCCCTCTGTTTTCCCCTCCTTTCTTAATTTCATTTTTTAAATATTTATTTATTCCCTTATTATTGTCCTTGTTGGTTTTTTATTGTTGTAGTTATTATTGTTGTTACTGATGTCATTGTTGTTGGAAGGGACAGAGAGAAATGGAGAGAGGAGGGGAAGAAAGAGAGGGAGAGAAAGATAGACACCTGCAGACCTGCTTCACCACTTGTGAAACGATCCCCCTGCAGTTGGGTAGCCAGGGGCTCAAACCAGGATCCTTAGCCAATCCTTGTTCTTGGAACCATGTGCACTTAACCCACTGCACTACCACCTGACTTCCTCCCAGTCTGTTTCTATCTTTCCCTAGTGGGACAAGGCTCTGGAGAAGTGTGGTTCCAGGGTAGAGTGGTGAGGTCTTGTGTCCAGGGAAGTCAGGTTGGTGTCATGGTAGCATTTGCGACTTGGTGTCTGAAAAAGCACTAAGATATAAAGAATAACAAATTGTTTAGTAATCAGGAACCTAAAGGCAAGAATATAGCAGATGAGATTTGGGGCCTCCAATGTGGAAGAAGCTAGTAGGTCTATTTTAGGTATTTTCCAAGGGGGGCATGACTTTACTAATTTTTGCCTGATCACACCAAATAACATGCAGGTGGACCCAAGTTACTGTCTGAGGAGAAGGTGTCAGAGTTGGAAATAGGACTAGAAAGCTGGATCTGGGTAGAGAGTAGCTTTACCCAGAGTAGGAAAACTATATAAATAAATAAACTATATAAATACTGCTAACCATAAACCCGATTTATTTTATCTTGGGCCTATATTTAGTGCAGGACCCTATGTAACCTCTACATCCCTGTAGGTCTGAGCTCACATTATGTAGTCATAGCTAGGAATAGTCTATGCTGCACTCCTTGCAGGTCCTGTCTTCCTCGAATGGCAGAGAATGTTGACCCAGCCTCCTATTATTGATCTACTATTGTTGATCTAAATTGAGGGCAAGGTCCTGTAGAGGCCAACAACAGGGCCCACTATGTTGATCCTGATGGAGATGACCAGTGTCAGGGGAGAGAGGGATCTGTTTGAGGTGTAGGTACATCATGTCCATGAGGAATCCCAGGATTCCTTAACTAAGGCCCCTGATGTTGGGGTAGCCTTGTAGTGACCAAAAGAGTCATCATTAATGTATACTGGTCTCTTGCCCTTATCCAGCTTTTGTAGTCCTTACCTTATCTGACAAGGTTAGCCTTGGAGTGATTGGGAAAGTGAAATAGGAAGTAGGTGAGAAGGGTATCTAGGTCTCAGTAGAAACTATTTGATTAAGTACTTTATGATTTTTTTTTAGGTTTTTCTATTTGATTTCTTACTAAGTACTTTCTTATTCAGTACTTACTACAAACTATTGTGAACTTTTACTTTAAGGTATATATTTTCCACTAACTTATAGATGCACATGTGCACATACATGTGCTCTGTCTCTGGGCCCTGGTCTATCTAGGTTCTGTGGCTTTTTAAGCAGTACATCACCCAAAATGGAATTAAGGAGTCCTATGAGCTAGGAAAGGTCTCACCACATTAATGAAGCTGAAGGGCTGACATTCCACACTTGGAATGTCAACACAATCTGATGTCAAAAATGTCGATGTGGTACTGGTTGAATTGATTCTGAGATCAGCAGGTGCAGTATCAAATGGTATGGATCAAAAGAAGCTTGCAGGAAAATGAGCCATGCCCCAGAGATCCCAGGACTGGGAGAAATTCGGGTTTTTTAGAGAATGTGGAGGGTTCCTGATGCATTATAGTTTAAGAAGTCAATATGTTTATAGTTTTGATTGTAACCAGGTTATCTGGAAATTTATGCTCTATCTCTTGGGCCCTGGATCTGGCTCAGTGAATAAATCATTGGACTCTCAAGCTGTTCCCCTTTTTACACTTCGTACTAGAATCACTTTAACTTCCGAATGTTCCTCTGTATATCTAAATTTACTTCTGTTTGTCATATAAACATTTTATTTAAAAATCCTATTTTGTTCAAATTAATTTTTAGGGAATTTTCTAATGTTAGGAATTTTTACATTTCTGTGATTCATACTGCCTCTTTTCGCATCTACATGAAATTTAATTCCACATTGAATAGTTGTATAAATCAAAGTGTTTGTACCTGTCAAAGATCTTTGCTATAAATAAATGGGAAATATATACATGCACAAACATCTTTTATTTACAAATCTGCATATTTTAAAACTCAATTGTATATCAGAGCTTCCTTGATTTCTACAAAATCAGGTGGACCTATAGTCAGTCATCATTGCTCAAAAATGGCTTGTATGTTTCCAATTTACTTTTGCCTGTTTTGACCATGTGAAGAATCTTTAGAATTTTTGGTTGCCTTTGTCAAGTCTACCAAGTTGGATGATGGATTACTAATTCAACTTCACAAAATATATGTGACATCTACATCCCAAAATAGTTTTGAGTCACTTTGGAATGATGCAACATAGTTTTGATATTACTAAAAAATACCCCAAATTATAGTTTAGTTTTTAATGGAAATGATAATTTTATGGGAGTTGGGCGGCAGTGCAGCAGGTTAAGTGCATGTGGCCAAAGCACAAGGACCAGAGCATGGATCAGGGTCCCAGCCCCTGGCTCTCCGCCTGGAGGGGAGTTGCTTCACAGGTGGTGCAACAGGTCCGCAGATACCTATCTTTCTCTCTCCCTCTCTATCTTCCCCCACTCTCTCCATTTCTGTCTGTCCTATCCAACAACGATGACATTGATGAAAACAATAATAACTACAACAACAATAAAAAAAGGGCAACTAAGGGGAAAATAAATAAATAAATTCCAAAAAAAAAGAAATGATAATTTTACCACACTTAAACTAGGATGATTTTATGTGATTAGAAGTTAATCAAGAAAAATAGTTAAATTTACTAAACACTAAACATTATCAGGATTACAATCTCTTTATCTTTCTTGCATAAATCCACTTGTGGTGATATAATTTGATTAGCTTTATTATTTATTTATTTATTTATTTTTACCAGAGTACTGCTCAGCTCTGGTTTATGGCGGTGTGGGGGATTGAACCTGGGACTTGAGAGCCTCAGGCTTGAAAGTCTCTTTGCATAACCATTATGCTATACCCCCACCCTGATTTGATAACCCTTATAATAATGAGATGTCTAAGTAGAAATTTATGTATATGCTCAAGTGAAGCCAGAGTATAATGCTCAAGAAGTGAACAATCCTAAATTAACATAAATGCAATCTAATGCTGTTTGTTGAGTTAATGTTATGTCATTGAAACTTTATTCCATCATTTCCATTACTGTGTATTATAGTATAGTTTCTCATATTAAGGAAAACTGATATTTTGTCATGGATAATCCTCTTTTTATAGGGGGTACTCTCTCCTTCACATTGTAAAATATGGTAGTATTGCTATTTTCTAATCAGTTGATGTCATCACTGAAATCATTTCAATATATTGATGAGACAAAGTAGTCCCTTGCTGAGAATCCTCATATTAAGAATGATGTGCCCTCATATTTCTTTTCTTTCCAAATATGACCTGCCAAGTTCTTTTTCTAATTTACATTGTCTTTTCCCAGAAGTTGTTTGAGCTTATGTCAGATTTTCTCCTAGAATTAAAAAAAAAAAAATCCAACCTGCAAGTTAGTCTAATACAGAAAATGACTTAGATACTCAAATCACCAAAATAAGAGCTATTTGTTTTAAAATAATAAAACTTAACATATATCCTTATTCCACATATTTCCTCAAATATAACAAAACTTAATGTGATGATACAACACAAGATAAGTTTTACATACATGGCATGCCCCACAGAAAACTGTGCACCATTGAAAAACATTAATTCCAAATTCAATGAAAAAAATTTTATTGCATTAATCAGTCAACAACTCATCAAATGCCAGTAGATTTTTCTTCATATTGATATATACTATAGAGCACACATAATTTTCAGTACCATTTCAAATAATTAGCTGTGTCTTCTGCAATTATTAACATAAACACTAGGTGAGAGGAATAATTATGCTAGGAAATTTCAAGTCAAAGTTGCATGTTGGTTTCAAAAGTCTATCAGACTAAGACTAATGTCATAAGTTGACCCATGCTCATATTTTCTCATTGGCTTGCATTTATATTGACTTCTCTTTTTCTCTGTCTTTGGTGAAGCTTTGAAATAGGATATTTCTGCATGTTATTTTTGGTACTAAGACATGTTAATGAACATTGCTTAAAGTATGTTCAGCAGTGATACTAGTACTTAAAAAGAAAAAAAAAACTCATGAACATAACAATCTTATTTATAAATTGGGAACCCTGGTCTTTTAAAACATGTATTTTTTTTGAAACCTGAATTTCTCCTGTAGACCCTTCATTAGCTGCAACATTACATTTCTGGCTACTGTAGGAATCCAGATCACTGTGTATAGAGACAAAGATATATTTTATTCCTTACTTCAGACACACACAGCACAGGGAGAGAGGGAGAGAGGGAGAGGGGGAGAGAGAGAGAGACAGAGAGAGAGAGAGAACAGAGGGAGAGCACAGAGGGAGAGGAGAGAGAGAACAGAGGGAGAGGAGAGAGAGAGCAGAGGAAGAGGAGAGAGAGAGAGAGAGAGCAAGAAGGAGAGAATCAAATAAAATGCTCAGATTGTTCTTGTTTTGGTCTCTGGATGCGAGGGAACACTTACAAACTCCCCTGCTCACTTTAAAGTTGGTAACTTCATCAAGTCCCTACATGCCAAGTATTGAACTACAGCATCTGGCTGCAAAGCTGTTTAATCTCTCTGGGAGTTTATTGGTTTAAATCCATGACTAACAATCATATAAAAATATGGAAAAACCAGATGTCTTCAAACTACTATATATTTTTTTTTAAGATGAAATATATTTCTCTCTTGCTTCTCAAGTTTTCTCACACTCTAAAAAATTTTAAACAGATCTCTTTTCTGCTCTGCTCAACTCCTGTCTGTGCTTCCCTATAAAGGCACCAGGGGATCAGATCTATAGGATATATACTCATTATTTTGATCTGGAGAACTTCCAACATGTCACTACTTAAAGCTGTTAATTGCAGCTTTATTTCTGCCTTGGAACTGCTGACAAGTGGGGCTATTATGAATACATAGTGTATTATTTTAATCTTTGCTTTATTTATTATTATTTTTCTTAACCAAAGCACTGATCAGCTTTGGTTTATGGTGGTGCTGGAGATTGAACCTGAGACCACTGGCACCTCAGGCATGAAAGTGTTTTTGCATACCATCATGCTATCTCCAGAGCCCAAGTCTTGATTTGTTCAAACCTGAATCTACAACCAAAGCATATGTATGAAAATAGATATACATATCAAAGATGACAAAACAGTTTTAATTGTTCCTGGTGATTACTGGGTTCATATATATATATATATATATATATATATATATATATATATTTTTTTTTTTTTTTTTTGCTCGGTTAAGTTGGTAACAATAAGAGGTATATTCTACAACTTCTAGGACTATTCTAAAACTAAATAATTTCAATCAAATATTTTAAATAACATTTAAGTAATTACTTTAGTGGCACCTTTAATTATAAATGACACCACTAAAAGAAGAAAGATATAGCAAATAATATCATTTGTGAAATTTAAGAAATCAATCTAGGGAATAGAGTGAAACATGAATCAAATCTCTATAGTGTAACATCAATGTTACTCATTGTGTTACATAGTGTCAAATGAAGGGAGGGGGCTTAAAGTGGGGGTAAAGGGGTAATGTCCTCTGGTGGTAGGAAATGACATTTTGGTGCCGGGTGAGGTATGCTGGCACGTATTTAGGGGAGATATGAAGTTTTAACCCTGAGTAAAAACATATACTCCAATAAAAATGAATAATAAAAAAGTAGGCCAAGCAGTGGCCCACTTGGTTTAGAGTACCAGTCCCGGCTTGCACCCATAGGGGGAAGCTTTACAAGTAGTGAAACAATACTGCAACTATTTCTCTTTTCTCCATTTCTCTGTCTCATTCTGAATTTCTCTGTCTCTATCCAATAAATAAATAAATTAATTAAATAAACAGTAATTGAGGAGCTAGGAATTAAAACCCATGACACCTGTTCATAGTTAAAATGTGAAGAGAGATTTTGAAACCAAGACACATTGTAGTTGAGAATATTCCCTTGCCTGTCATTCAATTCTGTTTATTGGTTTTCAATAGTAGGTCTGGTTTTGTACACACATGTGGGTCTGTCTATGTATGAGAGATCAAAATAAGTCCATCAACTTTGTAATTTTATTGTGGTCCCTATAAAACATTTTTTGTCTCAAAACACTCAACTTTTATGACACCAGTTTCACGTTTCAAGGCTTGAATTTTCACATCCACCTGGCTGTAATCTAGTGGTATATTGGGAATGTAAAAAAAAAAAAAGTATTTGCATTTTACTAAGTGGATCTGAAGTTACATATAAGGAAAATATTGTTACTAAGCTAATTGTGGAGTATACTTATTTCCTACACATACCTTTCAATGTCAGAAAGGGTTGACACTCCCATTGTTATCATTCCTCTATAAGTTGTAAAAAAGAAAAGAAAAGGTTTCTTTTCACTCTGGTTAGAACACTCAACTATCTCAAGATTTGCCTACTTAACCCTGCCTCATTTATAGAATACCTCTATGTAATTACTGTCACTAGTATAAAGGTAATGGGATTTGTATGTTGGTGCTATTTTTCTGCCTCTAAGATACTACTTTGGTAATGAAATGCAGAGTGTTACTGTGCATGACTCTAGAACCTTAAAGTTAGTAGTTAATAGAAAATATATGTCTTACGACCCCATCTGCTACTCAATTATATTACTAGAAAAATCCTGTTCAATGAAAAAAGTATTGCAGAAATCTCAGGGGATCCATAGTGATAATTCCTATAATATATTAAAAATTAGTAATAAGTGACTGTAGAAAGTTTAAACAGCTTGCCTGCCTGCTGTGTGACTTTAGCCCTTTCTCTAAACTTACACATGCTCTGAATTTCTCGTTTGTAAAATGAAAAATTGAAGACGTGATCTCAAAGTATTTGAGGTTTTTACCTCACCTCATCATTAAAAATCAAAGGATGCTCAAATCCTCTGCCTGATGATAAATGAGGCACTTAAGGAGGTAAATATAGTACCCTGATTAATAACAGACTAGCATTTCATACAGGATGGAGAGGAACCTTTGAGAGATTTAACAAATGTCTTCCTTTTTTATTTTCCTTCTTTATTCTATGCTTGCAGTGTATGAAATGAACTCCTTGTAAAAAAGAGTATCAGGAAATTTAGAATAAGACATGATAAGAATATGGAAGAACTTAGACTATTTCTCTAGGTGTTTTGTTTTGTTTTTGCTAACACCTGTGTTAGCAAATCTTTGTTTCCCTGACAAATAATAAGTATTCAGTAAGTTATAGATGTTAATTTTATATGAATCTACATGGGCAAACTTTTAAAGCAATGATAATCTCCATTAAAAGGTAAGCAATTTGAGAATATGGAATATATTCTTTATTCATCTTTGTGTTCACAGAGTTTAAAACAAGATCTGGCACAGTGTAGAAAACCAATTGATGTATATTGAATAAATAATATTAATCTCATTTGTGAAGGTCAGGAAAGATATAATACTAGCAATAATAACAATAATAAAAATATCTATTTATTAGCTTTTGTGCTCCAGGCTGCATATTAAGTATATTTCCTTCATTATAAGAAGATGGTCACATAATTCTTATTCTCACAGGCAACAAAGAGAGTTTTTCCTTGGCCCAACTTTTGGTTCATGCTTGTTATTAAGCATTATAAACTTATGACAATTTAATAAAGGGATAATGATAAATCTTTTTGTTTTCATTTTTATAATGCTTTATCCTAAATATTAGAACAATTTAAAATAATTATTTATTGCAGCTGGGTAAGTGGCTTAACTGGTAGAGCATGTAATTTGCATGCCTGAGATTCCCAGTTAAACCCATAGCTAACATGTGCCAGAGGGATGCCTTGGATCTCTCTCCCTCTCCAGTCCTCCCTCTTGGTCTCTCTCCCTCCCTCCTACAATCTCTCTGTCTTTCTTCTTCCCATGTCAATAAAGACTAATTTAAAAAAATAAAGAAAACTTGGGGGTCAGGCAGTAGTGCAGCGGGTTAAATGCAGGTGGCATAAAACTCAAGGACCAGCTTAAGGATAACGGTTTGAGCCCCTGGCTCCCCACTTGCAGAGGAGTCACTTCACAGGTAGTGAAGCAGGTCTGCAGGTGTCTATCTTTCTCTTCCCCTCTCTGTCTTCCCCTCCTCTCTCCATTTTTCTGTGTCCTATCCAGCAATGATGACATCAGCAACAACAGCAATAATAACTACAACAATAAAGCAAGGGCAACAAAAGGGAAAATAAATAAATAAATAAAAATATAAAAAACGTAAAATGTTAGATTAGTGAAATAACTCACTTAAGACAGTGCATTGCCTTTTCCACATTCACATCCCAGGTTTCCAGACTAGCTTCCACCGTATTGAAGGAAGTTTTGTTGCTGTAGTCTCTTTCATACTCTTTCAATATATATAATAAATAAATGGATACAATCAATTTTTTAAATATTTATTTTAAGACATAATTTTATTTGTTATTTGATTTTATTTTGGAATATTTTTACTCAATTGTCAATTTCCTATAAAGTATTTAACCCATTGATTTTTTTTTTTAAAAAAACTACTTTTAAAATTTACAATTTGTATATTGCTCTTTTGTTTGGTAGTTTTCTTTCTTTCTTCCTTTCTAAAAGCATTATCCTGGGATATATGATGACTAGGGTGGAATTCAGGACCTCACAAATGCAATTCTGCACCCTACTGTCTCTTAGGTAGCAGCTTTGTAGATTAATTTTCTTGAAAACATCTGTAATTTCATCACTTGCTATTCTTTTTTTAAAATTTTTTATTTAAGAAAGGATCAATGAACAAAACCATAAGGTAGGAGGGGTACAACTCCACACAATTCCCACCACCCAATCTCCATAACGCACCCCTTCCCCTGATAGCTTTCCCAGTCTCTATCCCTCTGGGAGCATGGACCCAGCGTCATTGAGGGTTGCAGAAGGTAGAAGGTCTGGCTTCTGTAATTGCTTCCCCGCTGAACATGGGCGTTGAATGGTCGGTCCACACTCCCAGTCTGCCTCTCTCTTTAGGCAGTGTGTCTCTGGGGAAGCTAAGCTCCAGGACACATTGGTGGGGTCTTCAATCCAGGGAAGCCTGGCCAGCATCCTGGTGGCATCTGGAACCTAGTGATTGAAAAGAGGGTTAACATAGGAAGCCAAACAAATTGTTGAGCAGTCATGGATCCAAAGCTTGGAATAGTGGAGAGGAAGTGTTAGGGAGGTACTCACTGCAAACTCTAGTGTAGTCCTGCTTTCAGGTATATATTTTGCAGTAGTTTATGGATACGTGTGCACATAAGCTCTCTCCCACAGAAACTGGTGTATATCTAGGTTTGGGGACTTTGTTAGAAAGTGAACCACCTGAGATGAAATTAGAGTGTACTATAAAAGGAAAGGTCTCACCCGAGTAATGAAGCTGGAGGGTTGTCATTCCACACCTGAAGTCTCTGGACACAGTCTGAGGTGAAGCATGTTGAGGTGGCAATCGTTGCATTGGTTAGGTTGTGATCGGCGGATGCAATATTATTTGGTATAGATTGGGAGACACATACGGGAAAGTGGGCCCTATCCAAGGATTCCAGGAATGGGGGAATTAGGGGCTCTATAGTGGAGATGTGAGGTTCCTGCTGTCTTAGGGTTCAAAAAGACAATCGATAGTTAATGTTATCATCATATTATTTGGTAATTGGGTTAACTTTGAAAAGTCCTTTTGTTATGGTTTGCTGTACAGTATCCAGTATCTTGTATATAGCTGTGCTATTGGATGCTTCTAATCTACTTGGGTTAGGCTTTTGAGAGAGTCCGCATATCAAATACACAGCCTATATATTAAAAAGATTCAGTTTATGTTTTGAGAAACTTTGAGACATACAATTGATTTCCCCCTCTCATATTAATTAACTACTGATTTATATGTCTACATTTTGCTAGGAGTGTACATAAACACCATTCCCACCACCAAAAGACTGTGACCCATCCCTCCCACCCATTCCCACCCCCACAGGCCCAGGAAGCTGCATGTCTACACCTCACCACAGGGTTTTTACTTTGGTGCCCTACTTACAATTTGATCAGGTCTGCTTTTAGTTTCCCTTTCAGATCTTCTTACTTAACTTCTGTTGATGAGTGGGGTCATCCCATACTCATCTTTATCTTTCTGACTTAGTTCACTTAACATAATTCCTTCTAGCTCTGTCCAAGATGGGTCAGATAAGGTGGGTTCATTGTTCTTGATAGCTGCATAGTATTCCATTGTGTATATATTCCACAGCTTTCTCAGCCACTCATCTGTTGTTGGGCACCTGGGTTGCTTCCAGGTTTTAGCTATTATGAATTGTGCTGCTATGAACATAGGAGTACACACCTCTTTTTGGTTGGGAGTTATGGAGTCCTTGGGCTATAACCCCAGGAGAGGAATTACTGGATCATATGGAAGGTCCATGTCTAGCCTTCTGAGAGTTTTCCAGACTGCTCTCCACAGAGGCTGTACCAATTTACATTCCCACCAGCAATGTAAAAGGGTTCCTCCGTCCCCACATCCTCTCAAGCATTTGTTACTGCTGTCCTTTTTGATGTATGCCATTCTTACAGGAGTGAGGTGGTATCTTAGTGTTGTCTTAATTTGCATTTCTCTGACAATCAGTGACCTAGAGCAGATTTTTCATGTTTGTTAGCCTTTTGGATCTCCTCTGAGGTGAATGTTTTGTTCATATCCTCTGCCCATTTTTGGGTGGGGTCATTTGCTTTTTTGGTGCTAAATTTGCTGAGCTCTTTATATATTTTGGTGATTAGTTTCTTGTCTGATGTCTGGCATGTGAAGATCTTCTCCCATTCTGTGAGGGGTCTCTCTGTTTGTTTCATAGTTTCTTTGGATGTGCAGAAGCTTTTCAATTTTATGTAGTCCCATTGGTTTGTTTCTGCTTTAGTCTTCCTTGCAATTGGGTTTGATTCATCAAAGATGTCCTTGAGGTGTAGGTGGGAAAGTGTTTTACCAATGTTTTCCTCTAAGTATTTGATTGTTTCTGGTCTGACATCTAGGTCTTTGATCCATTTGGAGGTGATTTTTGTTTCTGGTGAGATAAAGTGGTTCAATTTCATTCTTCTGAATGTTTCATCCCAGTTTTCCCAGCACCATTTATTGAAGAGAGCCTCCTTTTTCCATTTAATCCTTTGGGCCCCCTTATCAAAGATTAGATGCCCATAGGTGTTGGGATTTATTTCTGGGCTTTCAATTCTGTTCCACTGCCTTGTGTGCCTATTTCTTTTCCAGTACCATGCTGTTTTGATGATGATGGCTTTATAATATAGTTTAAGGACTGGGAGTGTGAAGCCTCAAAGGCTTTCTCTTCATCTATTGAGATAATCATGTGGTTTTTGGCTTTGCTTTTATTGATGTGGTGAATGACATTGATTGACTTACGGATGTTGAACCAGCCTTGCATTCCTGGGATGAATCCCACTTGGTCATGATGAACAATCTTTTTGATATGTTGTAGTATCCGGTTGGCCAAGATCTTGTTTAATATTTTGGCATCTATGTTCATCAGAGATATTGGTCTGTAGTTTTCCTTTTTTTGTTCTTTCTCTATCAGCTTTTGGTATCAGGGTGATGTTGGCTTCATAGTAGGTGGAAGGGAGTATTCCTGTTTCTTCAATCTTATGGAATAGCTTAAGAAGTATGGGTATTAACTGTTTCCTGAAAGTTTTGTAGAATTCGTTTGTGAAGCCTTCTGGTCCAGGACTTTTGTTGTTGGGGAGATTCTTAATAACGGTTTCAATTTCTTTGTCTGTGATTGGTGCATTTAGATTTTGTAGTTCTTCTTGGTTCAGTTTTGGAAGGGCATAGGTTTCTAGGAATTGTTCCATTTCTTCCAGATTCTCTAGCTTGGTGGCGTATAGTTCTTTATAGAAGTTTTGCAGGATTCTCTGGATTTCTGTGGTGTCAGTTGTGATATCTCCTCCATCATTTACAATTCTATTAACTTGAGTCTTCTCTCTTTTTTGTTTGGTGAGTCTGGCTAGGGATTTGTCAATTTTGTTTAATCTTTCAAAGAACCAACATTTGGCTTCATTGATCTTTTGTATGGTTCTTTTATTTTCGATGTTGTTTATTTCTGCTCTAACTTTAGGGATTTCTGTCCTTCTAGTTGCTTTAGGGTTTCTTTGTTCCTCTTCCTCTAAGTCCTTGAGGTGTGCAGTAAGGTTGTTCATTTGAGCTTCTTCTTGGTGTTTAATATGTGATTGTATGGCTATAAGTTTCCCTCTCAGTACTGCTTTAGCTGTGTCCCAAATATTTTGATAGGTTGTGTCTTCATTTTTATTAGTTTCCAGGAACATTTGAATTTCCTGCTTGAGTGAGTCTCTGACCCATTGGTTCTTAAGGAGCATGTTGTTTAGTTTCCAGATTCTGTGTCATTTAATAATTTTCTGTTTGTTGTTAAATGTTAGTTTTACTCCACTGTGGTCTGAGAAGATACTTGGGATGATTTCAATGGTCTTAAATTTATTGATGCTGTCTTTGTGGCCTAACATGAGTCACTTGCTTTTCATCCTCTTTGTGATGTCTTTGCATAAACAAAAATTCTTCATCTTAGTCACCAGATTCAGCAAATTTCCCATTATAATTAATGCTTTTTTGTGTCTAGTTTAATAAGTCAGGGCTTTCTTTTCTCAGTATAAGGGATATGTTTGCCTGTAATAATATCTTCCATATAATTTATTATTTCACTTTCAAATTTACATCTGCATGTGAGATTGCTTCTAGTATTATGCATGAAGTAGAGATTGGTATTTAACTTTCTATAGATGACCAATTGTTTTTGCACATTTGTTTAATTTTCCATTTCATAGCAACTAACTTTCCTGTTGCCATACCGAAGTACTCTTCATTCACATATAATAGTTGAATATTCAATATATCAATCATTATTGGCCATGTTATTCAATTTACTATAATGAAAAATTCCAGAGAATCTACTAGATTCATCAAATGCCTTTGATTAATTGAAGGCCAGATATTCAATCCAAGTTGGAGTTTTAAGATGAAAATGTTTAGCAAATAGGTCTAATGTGAAATTATCTGTTTTTTATATCATCAAATACACAATTCACTATCTCGCGAAGCTAGCCCAACATTATGGCGCCCGAACAAGGACTGACATAAGCCCTGAAAATGTTGGGCTAGCTTCGCGAGTGGAGACAGATGACCAGGGACTCATGGTTGAGCTGTAGGCAGTATCTCTTTATTCATGCAGAACGCAGCACAATCTAAGCTGAGCTAAGCTAAACTAAAACTAAAACAAGCAATGTTGTCTTTATATATACTTCCCAAGTAGGGTGTGAACAGGATGTGACATAGAGAGGGTGGAGAGAAAAGTGACTGGTGAAAATCAGGGTGTGACAAGGAGAGGGTGCGGAGCAGGTGAGAATTCTACCACTGAACCACCAATGCCCTGGAGGGAGGGTGGTGCTTTATGTAAATATAAAAGTGATTTATGTAAATAGACCGCAGCTTTGAGTGGGATCAAACCAATCCCTATACAGGCATACCGGTGCTTGGTTAAGCAGAAGCCAGGGGGAGCTGGCATACTACCCAACAGGTTAGTATAGATATTTTATTTTATTAACAATATCCAACTAATCTCACAACATCCCTTGAGGTGGACACTATTTTTTATTTATTTATTTATTTATTTATTTATTTATTTATAGAATGGAAGTAGTGACAAGACCATAGGATAAGAGGGATACAATTCCATGTAATTATCACCACCAGAACTTCATATCCAATCCCCTCCATGGAAAGATTTTCTATTCTTTGTCCCTCTGGGAGTATGAACTCAGGATCATTATGGGGTGTAGAAGGTGGGAGGTCTGTCTTCTATAATTGTTTCCCTGCTGGACATGGGTGTCTACAGGTCCATCCATACTCCCAGCCTGTTTCTCTCTTTCCCTAGTGGGGCAGGGATCTGGGGATGTGGGGCTCCAGGATACGTTGGTGGCGTCATCTTCCCAAAGAAATCAGGTTAGTGTCTGGAACCTGGTAGCTGAAAAAGAGTTAATATATAAAGCAGAACAAATTGTTGACTAATCATGAACTTTTTTTTAAATTTTTTAATTAATTTTATTTTTGAGAGAGATGAAGAGAGGAGAGAGAGAGAAACACCAGAGCACTGCTCAGCTCAGGCTTATGGTGGTACGGGGGATTGAACCTGGGACTTAGGAGCCTCAGGCATGAGAGTCTGTTTGCATAACCATTATGCTGTCTCCCCCACCCCTAATCATGAACTTTAAGGCAAGAAAATTGCAGGTGAAGATTTGGGCTCTCTGTTTTGGAAAAAGCTAGTAGGTCTATTTTAGGTATATTCCAAGGGCCCCCTGACCTTGCTTGTTTTTGTCTGAGCTTGACAGCTAACATGCAGGTGATCTAAGTTATTTCTAGGGAGATAGTGTCATAGTTGATAAAAGGGACTAGAAAGCTAGATTGAGGAAGAGAGTAGCTCCCAAATATGGGGAAAATATATGTATAAATATTGTTAACTGTAAACCCCATAGATTTGATCTGAGGCCCATAGTCAGCACAGGAGCCTATGTAACCTCTGAATCCCTATAGGTCTGAACTTGCATTCGGTGGTCATGGCTAGAAACATTCCAGGCTGCACTAATTTCAGGACCCATCATCCTCGAGTGATAGGTTCAGTATGTTACTCAACCTCCCTTTGGAGAATGGAAAATCCTCTACCCTTGTTTATCCACGAGGGCAAGGTCCTATAGGGGCCCACAAAGGGGTCCATTATATTGTTACTGATGAAAATGTCCAGTAACAGTGATAAGACACATCCACTAGAGGTCTAGGCCAGAGGTGGCCACTATTGTCATACTGGTCTAGATTAGAAAATCATATTGGTTGAAAGACTGACTGAAAGTGATGCAACCATAAAATGAGAGAGCATATAGAATATATATATATATATATATATATATATATATATATATGTGTGTGTGTGTGCGTCTTTTTGCTTTCTGTGAATAGAAGTAAAACATCCCTAAAACTCTAATTACAATATTCTATGACTTTTATTCTGATACTTGTCACTCATGAATTAAAGAATAATTTAAACAAAGTTCTATAATATACTTGGTTCTGTGCTAAGCACTAGGAAAAAATGTTTGCCACATAAATGGAGATAAACGACATAGCAGGAATACAAACACTAAATAAATCTGTGTAGTATCTATTTCCTTTTCTTCCCCCAGATTTCTTTTAATGATCCAACAAAAGTATAGTCCCATAGTGCACTCATTACGACAGCTTTGTGCCTGCACCCCACTCCCCACACACAACCTCACTCCCAGGATAACCACTAAAGTTATCTCAAAGTCTTACAGACCATTTGGTTGTGTTTTATTTTATTTTATTGCCACCAGAGTTATTGATGGCACTTGGTGCCAGCACCTTGAACCCACTGCTATCGGTGGCCATTTTGCCTTTTTTGTTTTCTTTCTAATGTTATTACTTGATAGAACAGAGAGATGTTGAGATGGGAGTGATTAAGCTAGACATCTATAGACCAGCTTCACTGCTCCTATAGCATACACCCCCACAACTGGGAAATGGAAGCATAAACCCAGGTATTTGACAGGGTAATGTGTTGGCTGAGTTTCGGTTTTTGTTTTGTTTTCACAAGTGTTCAGCCCTTTATATTGCACATCTGATTAAAACTATCTAATACTTGTCTTTCAGGGACATGTAGGTCATTTGGTAACAGATATAAAGTATATATGTAAGACTTTAAAAGCAATGACAAAAAGTATAAGACTTTTTGATTTAACCTCTGCCCCTGCTCTCCCACATTTTTTAAGTACAGAACCAGAGATGGAAGAAAGCAAAGTCACTATGCAAAAGACTTTTATGCCTGAGGCTTCAGGGTCTCAGGTTCAATTTTAGTTACCACCATGAGCCAGAACTGAATGGTGCTCCTATAAAAAGAAAAAAAGAAAGATACAATATAGCCAGAACAAAGAGATGGAAGGAGACAGAGAGAGAGAAGAAGGGAGGGGAGGATAAAAAAAAAAAAAGAAAAGAAAGAAACAAGATACATCTGAGCAGTTTCATGTAGTATCTCGAAGACAAATGTAGTACAGTAACTGGAGTGGGCACTATATCAATTCAAGTTGTCAAAAAGTGAAAGAAAGAAAGAAAGAAAGAAAGAAAGAAAGAAAGAAAGAAAGAAAGAAAAATACAATTACCACTAGTTTTACACCTATGTGGAAAAATGAAACAAACTAGCAAAATACAACAAAAATAACTTAACCATGAAAACTACATGGTTGCCAGAGGCTAGGGAGGAGTTCCCTACACATTGGAAGAAAAGTGGAAATGGAATCAGTGTTCTGACTCTCTCTCTCTCTCTCTCTCTCTTCCTCCTCTTGAATTCTCTTGTAAGACATCTCTCTTGTAATACGTAAATAAATATGTATTTTAAAGAAAAATAAATGATTAATTTGTCAAGGTTATCCATTAAAAATAAGATATTTTTCCCACAGATAGTGGAGCTGATTATGCTGAAAATAAAATACTGATCTCATTGCATTCTTAGTCACCTTTTTAAATCCCTCAAGTGATAGCCAATAAAGAATTTGTCAAGCTAAGGTTTTTGGTTTGCAAACAAGAGTATATATATGATATATACCTCGGAAGGAATTACTGGGAAATTTTTGAAGACTAAGGATAGTATTACCAGGTTGCAATGTCTGATCTAATAAGTAAAATGGAGATAGATCTATAACTCATAAAACCCACTCAGGTACTTTAAATGGAACATTTGAAAAAATCGTGGTGACAATGAAGTTAATTACTTTCACCATGTCAAGTTTGGCATTTTTATTATGCATCATGAATATCTGACAATCATCAGATTGAGTCACCACCCATGACATTTGCTTCTTCTCTTAAAATAATATTTTTAAAATGAAAGGTTATCCTTTCTCTTTTTCTTCATTAATATTATGCCCTGCCTAAATATCCCCACTGACAGTTCCCTGAATTTGCCTTCAATTATTTCGACAGAAATCATGGGACAAAAGTTTAACAAGAGAAAATAATAGTGAAGAATTTGTCCCATCCAGTAAAGGAACTGCTAAGTTAATGCAAGTCAGTCCTTATCTTTTGCTCATGAAAAATGGAAGCACAGAATGAGAAAGTAACTTCTCTAAGACAAGCTAACTATGAATAAAAATGATAAAAATTCTCAGATCCCTGATTTCAAGGGATTTGTTGTTGTTGTTGGCTGGTCGGTTGTTTTCGTTTGTTTTTGCCTCCATGGATATTGCTGGGATTTGGTGCTGGCACTATGAATCCACTAATCTCTAAGTCCACCCCCCCTTTTTTTCCCATTTGTTCAATAGAACAGAGAGAAACTGAGATGGGAGGGGGTTGGTAGGGAGAAAAAGACACCTGCACACTTGCTTCACTGCTCATGAAGCATTTCTCCACTCCTGCAGATGGGAAACGGGTTCTAACCTGGGTCCTTGTGCTTAATCAGGTGAGCCATTCCCTCATGGAGACAAAATCAGGAAGAAACAGTTGATGATTAAATTATAGTGAAACATCCTATCTTCTAAAAATGTTATTTTGTCTTGGTATATACATATACATATATCATAGTACTTTAATTGGCCAATTATAGCTATGCTGTTCCCACATATTTACCATTTTTACGTACTTAATTCCTGTGTGTAGATTTGTATCCCACCTACTACTATTTCCATTTGCTGAAAGTGCTTTCTTCAGTGGGTTGAGACTCTGATATAATGGTGTTGGGACTTTCATGGTGAGTATAGTGAGTCATACACATGTATAAATGCCACATATACCCCTAAATTTTTTTTATACTTTAAGCCAATAGGAAATCAATTTTATAAATGAAATTATAGCACTTACTTTAACATTTCTTGTGGTGGCTGTGTAGTAGTAATAAGCATTCTAAGGTTTTGCATTTCTGAAAAATTATGTCATTTACTTTCATTTTGTAAAGAGTTTTTCTGGATATAAGATTCTAGGATAACAGGAGTTTTATTCTTTTTTTTCTTTTCCTCTTTTTTTTAATTGTTGTAGTTATTATTGTTGTTGTTGTTGCCATTGTTGGATAGGACAGAGAGAAATGTAAAGAGGAGGGGAAGACAGAGAGGGGGAGAGAAAGATAGACACCTGCAGACCTGCTTCACCGCTTGTGAAGTGACTGCCCTGCAGGTGTGGAGCCAGGGGCTTGAACTAGGATCCTTATGCTGGCACTTGCGTTTGGTGCCATGTACAGGAGTTTTATTCTTTATTCGATCAGTACTTTACACTATTAGTATAGCTTCTTAATGTTGTTTCCCTCCATATCTTTGCCTTTTTATGTTTTGCTCCTCTCTAGTGTTCATTTTAATTTTTTTCTGTTTGAATAGCTCTTTACTAGTTGTAAGCAAATAGTCTGTGAGGCAAACTTGTAGTATTTTTTCCTGGCTTCTCTGGGATAAAATTTCTTTAATCAAGCAGTTTACAAATTTTATTAAATTTGAATAATTTTATTTTTCTGATCATACTTCCCTACCCTGAGACTTCATTACATACATATTTGGTTCTTTAAATTCCTGAATAATTGTTTGATGCTCTGGTAGATTGAGTTCATGTTATTTATTTATTTTAATGATGGTGATATGGAGAGACAGATAAGAGGAGGGTAGAATGGAACACTACTTTGCTCCAGCATACGGTGGTACTGGAAATTGAAAATGTGACCTCAGAGCCTCAGGTATGAAAACTTATTGCATAGCCATTATTCAGTCTCTCCAGCAAGAAGGATTGTTCTTATTAGTCTTTAAAATTTGAAGGAAGGAAGGAAGGAAGGAAGGAAGGAAGGAAGAAGGGAGGGAGGGAAGGAATGAAGGAAGGAAAGAAGAAGGGAGGGAGGGAAGGAAGGAAGGAAGGAAGGAAGGGAGGGAGGGAGGGTGGGTGGAAGGAAGAAAGGAAGGAAAGAAGGAAGAAGAGAGGGAAGGAGGGAGGGAAGGAAGGAAGGAACGAAGGAAGGTGGGCCGGGTTACCCTGAACTCCCTCTCAAAGTGGTCAGAAATTGGATAGTCAGAAGGGTCATCTTATTTTTTTTTTTTATCTTTCAGAAATCACTATCCTGAAGGGTTTGTAATCCAGTTACTGAAAATGTTATGTCTTAACCATTTCAGGCTAGTCTAGTAACTTTTAATGCACTAGTTTATGAGCAGCAGAAATTATTTTATCATACTTCTGTAGGCTTAAATCTGACCAGTGAGGCAACATAATCAAGTATTGGTGAGAGCACTTTTCTAGGTTATAAACAGTCAATATCTCACCGTATTCCCATAAAGGTCTCTTTAGCTCCTTGTAAGAATACCTTTTACATTTACATATGGGGGCCCACCACTAGATCATAAGTAAGCTGATTACCTCACAAAGACCCCACGTACAAATAGTATCACATTGGAGATTAAATTTCCACATGATGATCTGAGGAAAAATGAACTAGGAAAATAAATAGAGCTGTTCTACAGATGGCACCTCATGTACCAAAGTAAAATTTTGTTTCATAAAACTCTGTTTATATACATCTCATATGAAATAAAATGCACATATTAAAGAGAGGTTGAAGCACATTTCATTATTATTATTTTTTGCTGGGTTTTGTTACTTTATAAGTGTATCCATTGTTTAAGGTTGAACTTTAGTTAGCTAGTTTTGCTTAAAATCAGAATGCAGTCAGCTTAGTTGTTAGCAAGTACTGCATTAATATATTTTTAGCACTCACACAGTAGGTAGGTATCTATGAGACATGATGAGGTGAGATATTTTTTCCCCTGACTCTCATAAACAACTTTGTATCAGGTTGGCTAAAGTTTATTGTAAAAAAAAAAAAAAGTCATTGTAAAGTTACTAATTAGGCATTATTTTAATCCAGTTTTCAGCTGACAAGTTTTCCATGGCATAAAACATTCATGGAATTGAAGTACAAGGTCTGGTCAGGTGGGCTGATTTGTACTCCTTGCAGTCATTGGTAATTTGCTAGATAATTTGAATTACTGACTTTAGTGAAAAGAATTGAGGAAACTTTCAAGAAGGATTTTATTCTCATCAAATCTACAAATAAGAGGATTCATATGACTTCAGAATAAATTAAGGTGGGAAAATTAGAGACACAGATTCTTGGAGGGTATAGATTAATTTAAGACACAAAATAAGGACTAGAATTGTCACTGTAATTTTTTACACCATTATTATTTATTTTGATTTTTTATTTATATGGATTTGAAAGTTAATAGTTTACAATACAGTTGTTGGCACATGGATACAGTTTCTTATATTACCATGATAGGTGTCTGCAAAAACACCCCTCAACTTAGGTCCTTTTCCATCATGTACCAAGACTGGAAAGCCCCCCCCCCCCACCTCCCTACATACATACACCTTTATCTCTGCCCTTCTTTCTTTTTTTTTTTTTACAGTCTTTTTATTTATTTATTTAAGAAAGGAGACATTAACAAAACCATAGGATAGGAGGGGTACAACTCCACACAATTCCCACCACCAGGTCTCTATATCCCATCCCCTCCCCTGATAGCTTTCCCATTATCTATCCCTCTGGGGGTATGGACCCAGGGTCTTTGTGGGTTGTAGAAAGTGGAAGGTCTGTCTTCTGTAATTGCTTCCCTGCTGAACATGGGTGTGGACTGGTCGCTCCATACTCCCAGCCTGCCTCTCTCTTTCCCTAGTATGGTGGGGTTCAGGGGAAGCAGAGCTCCAGGACACATTGGTGGGGTTGTCTGTCCAGGGAAGTCTGGTCAGCATCTTGCTGGCTTCCAGAACCTGGTGGCTAAAAAGAGAGTTAACATACAAAGCCAAACAAATTGTTGAACAATCATGGACCTAAAGACTGGAATAGTGCAGATGAAGTGTTGTGGGGTATTCCTTGCATGCTCTTGTGTACTTCTGCTTTCAGGTATATATTTTTCCCTAGTATATGGGCACATGTGAACCTATGCTCTATCTCAGGGGACCTAGACTATATCTAAATTTGGGGACTTTATTGGGGACTGGAACACCTGGAATGGAATTAGAGAATTCTATGAAAGGAAAGCTCTCACCCAAGTGATGAAGCTGAAGGGTTGTCATTCCACAACTGAAGTCTCTGGACACAGTCTCAAGTGAAGCATGCTGGGGTTATACTCGGTGCATTGATTAGGTTGCAATCGGCGGATGCAATATTATTTGATATGAATTGAGAGAAGCATGTAAGAAAGTGTGTCCTACCCTAAGGTTCTAGAACTGGGGGAAATATAGGCTCTATAGTAGAATTGTGAGGTTCCTGCTGTCTTAGGGTTCAAGAAGACAATGGATAGTTATTGTTATCATCACATTATTTGGTAATTGGGTTAACTTTGAAAAGTCCCTTTGTTAGGGTTTGCTGTATACTACCTAGCATCTTGTATATAGCGGTGCCACATATCCCAATTAAAGGGCTAATATAATTGAAGCAGTGGAATTGACATTGAGTCCCCATTTCAAATAATGGATTACACTTGGGATTGGGGTGGATATTTTATCTCAACCAGGAGGAAGGTGAACTCATACTACTGGGGCATTTGAAATAACTGACAATTTATTTCCCTAGCAACCAGGATGTTATCCGCTCTTTTACCACCTGTGCATTTTTCCCCAGAGCAGAAGTTTTCTCTGTCTTTGAAACTAAACATTGGTGAATTTTCTTATTCATGCCATGTTATAGTTCTAAGGAAGGCCACTTAGTGATGCTGAATTTTTGAGGCTATTTCGCTGTAATGAATTACTTCTTCTGTATCTCACGAGAGCACCATTCCTTAAGCCTAAATTACCTAGAGGAGAAGCACAAGAATTCCCTATTGTTCTAAACATTTTATCAGGCTGCTTTGGATTTTGTTAAATGGAAGGCAATTAATTAAACTGGCTTTATAAATTGATTAAAATCATTGTCATGAGACAGATAATTTTTTATGACTGTGTGGGAAGAAGTATGTAAAGGAGAATCAGTACAAACTCAAACCAGTTACAGTGGATCTTTTGAAGCTTTTGATAATAAATAAATAATTTTGGTATTTCTCCAAGGATAGTTGTCAAAAGATGATAACGATCAAAAAGCATTTTCTTCTATTTTTTCATTTTTATTGCTTCCAATATATTTGCTGGAATTTGTTGCTTGCATAAGGAATTCATCACTTTATTTTCTCCCTTTTCTTTTTACTTGATAGAACAAAGAGGCTGGGAGTCGGGCGGTGGCGCAGTGGGTTGAGCGCGCGTGGCGCAAAGCGCAGGGACTGGCGTAAGGAACCCGGTTCGAGCCCCCGGCTCCCCTCCTGCAGGGGAGTAGCTTCATGGGCGGTGAAGCAGGTCTGCAGGTGTCTATCTTTCTCTCCCCTCTCTCTCTGTCTTCCCCTCCTCTCTCCATTTCTCTCTGTCCTATCCAACAACAAAGCAACATCAACAATGGCAATAATAACCGCAACGAGGCTGCAACAACTAGGGCAAAAAAAAAAGGGGAAAAAATGGCCTCCAGGAGCGGTGGATTCATAGTGCAGGCACCGAGTCCAGCAATAACCCTGGAGGGAAAAAAAAAAAAAAAAAAGAACAAAGAGGCTGTGGGGGTGGAAAAATGAGAGAGAGAGAAAGAGAGAGAGAGAAAGAGAGATCTGCAGTCCTGCTTCACTGTTTGTGAAACTTTCCCACTGCAGGTGGGGACCAGAGACTTGAACCCAGGTCCTTGTTCATAATATATTTTCTAAAAGGAAAGGATGATTTTTTTACATAAAAACAAAATCCATTTTCCATGACTCTTTATAGCTACATTTATATTTTTAAAATTAGTAAGACTACAAGGAAGGGGACCTGTGGAACTACAGCAATGATCAATATTTAACAGACAGCCTGGTTATAGGAGAAAATTTTCATTTAGATTTGAGAGATTGGGGAGGGGGGCTTGTTTGACTTCCCAAATGATCACCTGCATGATCCTGAAAAATTTGTCTCAATTTTCACATAGCCCTTATCTTTGAAATGGTACTTAATTTGAGCTTAGGTCCCTTCTAATTCTAGTTTATTGGAATTTTCTGTGTTTGCTTAATGCACAGGACTTTATATCTATAACATACACAAAACAAAAAATGCTTCTGGGGGGATTTTGCAGTAATCAGTGAGCAGGTTTGGCTGTGTGTGTGTACTTTGTGAATGAGCTGCCATGAGTTTTCATATGAGAGAGGATAACTTTCCACATTTAGTAAGATGTACATTTATTAAGAAACTCTATGTTTGTTGGATAATGGAGTTTTACAGAAGGCAATAAATGTTTTGTGTCTATTAAAAACGTTTGAGCAACAACCACACATTTTGGAGAGCTCCATTAAATGTGTCCTATGTCTTGCACTTTCTATGTCCATTTGGATGAGAACTGAAGTGCCCACTAAAAGACTGAATTAAGTGAAGAACAAAATGAACCAATTAATTCTTTTTTTTTTTTTTTACTCCAATACAATGAAGGTGCCAAACAGAATATAGTGTAGCTCAAAGTTGACCCTTTCATGTCTCTAAGTGTGACTTTCCCTGACAGGTACAAATCATGCCCCTGCTCTTCTCCAGCCTCAAAGTTCTATGCATACTCAAAATGAAATAAAAGGGCTTTAAGAATAAAATGTAATGCTTTAAGTAAATAATAATAACACTGAATATATTGATTTTTTCCTAAGTCCCTACACTACCTTTGGTCCAACATTGGTCTTGAATATACAATACAATATACTAGATATATTCTGTTATTTAATATTTGAACCCCCCAAAGTTTCAAAATGGTCTTTCATGAATGTAAGGGCTGGGTAGATAGTATGCACCAGATTTACATACCATAGATCCAGGAAGTCCTATATTCAGTCCCTGGCACCATCATTAACCAGAGCTGAATAGTGAACATGTTGCACTCTCTCTGTCTCTACCTCCCTTTCTTCTATTCTTTCAAATAAGTAAATAAATGAGTACATACATAAATATATTCATTTTTAAAAGAATGTCATTGTATTGCTAGATATTTTGAGAATTTTCCATGAATTCTAATGGTAAACTAATCTACCTTTGAGACAACAGGAAAAAAATTAGAGATTTAGGAAACCTCTACAGTGTTTTTTAACTATGATATTAATGGTTTACAATATAGTCAGTTGTTGACACATGGATTAATTCCTCATCTCTCCAAGATCGGTGTCTGCAAAACATTCTCATATCCAAATTAGGTCCATCATCTTGTGACAGGACCGAAAAGTTTGCCATCCCCACTCTCTCCCTTTCCTCCTTCACCAGAGTATTGTGCTTTGGTGCAATGCAAGACCCAGCAGTTCCTCTCCTGGGAATATAACCTAAGGAAATAAACCCACCTATTCAAAATTATCTGTGTTTACCTATGTTCATAGCCACACAATATGTAATAGCCCAAATTTGGAAGCAACATCTACAGTTACTCACATTTCAGGATCCTCTTGTCTCCTTTCACCCAGTGAACATGCACATTCAATTCCTTGCATAATCATAGTGATTTGCTCCTGATGACCCCAAGCAAGAAAAAAAAATGCAGTGTGATATGCTGCTTCAGTGCCATATCTAGTCTCCTTAGAGCATACACTAAAGTTCTTTCTACCTTGTTGACACCAGTGAAACTAGAATCGTGACAATACCAATCGCTGGGAATAATTGCAAAGGATTGATAAGACAAATATTTATTTTAAAAGTCCTTAAGACCAAACCCACTATGCCCTAGGTGCTCCTTTAGTGAGTGTTGATGATACTATGTAATGTAGTCATCTTAATAAGTATGAGCTGAAGTTGATTAACTCTGGCATATGAGAATCAATTATTGGATATTCAAGAATTCTGAGCTCTTAAATAAACTGTTGGCAATTGTAACAGGAAATATTATAAATGTTTACATCACAGTACACTACCCCTGCACACACACACACACACACACACACACACACACACACACATATAACTGAACAAGTTTGTAACATAGAAGTTATTATAGACAAGATTGGGCATATTCAAAGTGGTATGGCCATATGTTGTTTTTGCCGGGCTGGCTTCACAGGCAGGTAACAGAGAATCCGGGACTCATGGCTGGGTTGTACGCAGTATCTCTTTATTCATGCAGGACGCAGTGCAATCTATATCAAGCTAAGCTAAACTAAAAACTACAAACAATCTTGTCCTTATAAATATACTAGCCCAGTAGGGTGGGAACAGGATGCATCGCAGAGAGGGTGGAGAGAAAAGTGACTGGTGAAAATCAGGGTATGACAAGGAGAGGGGGCGGAGCAGGTGAGAATTCTACCACTAAACCACCAATTCCCTGGAGGGAAGGTGGTGCTTGTTAACAGAGGTTATGTAAATAGAATACAGTGTTATGTAAATAGAATGCAGGGGGGATTAAACCAAATGAAACAGAAGGGGTTTTTAAAGCATACCAACAGCCATAGACAGAAGTTATTATCTATCGGGGCTGAGTGGTAGCGCACCTTATAAAGCACATACATTACAGTGCGCAAGGACTCAGGTTCAAGTCCCCGGTCCCCACCAGCAGATGGAAAGCTTCACAGGGCTGCAGGTGTCTCTGTCTCTCTCTGCCTCTCTCCTCTCAATATCTGTCCCTATCTAATAAAATAAAGATAATAAAAAAATTCATAAAAAGAAGTTATTATTATTGTTCTTATTTCATAGCTAAGATACTGAAATCGTAGAAATACTGAAATCGTAGACAACTGTCAAAATTCATAGTGTGTGCCATACAATGTGATTTTTTTAAAGTTTTCACACTTAAATTCTATGCAGTGATGCTATGTGCAGCAATACATAGTAAGTTTTTTTCAATAAATATTATGTGTTATTACCAATCATAAAGTATTGATCAAACTGACTTTCATTTGTTACCTCTCATCTCTACCATAATCCCTAAGCTGTCATATAATTATGCATACCAGCCTTGAATGTGCAAGGAAAATAATAGTAATGTTATTATTATTAACACTTTAAATATGTTGTGGGCACTAGAATTAATAATAGAAGGAATATGAAGTATATATTTATTCCATAAACTAGTTAGCACATATAGACTTGAGTATAGGTAGCATGGCTGTATATTAACTACTGTTTGAGCTTTTGAGAGTTAGGATATGCATACTATTTGTGGGACTGCCCTCATCTTCCCTCAAATGAAAAGTCTGTGAAGAAGAAGAGTGGTAGTGGTTGAGAGTCTTTGTCTTCTATATAACTCCGCAGAAGGTTGCTGTATCTAATCTTTGATCCAAAACAAATTAGTTCTACTATTCATTCATTCCTTGAGTTTATACTAATTGGTTCTTTACTGGGATTCCAATGCCTCGAGAGCCAATATCAGATGTGATGCTGGTGTACTATGGAAGCTAAGGGGAAATAAATAATAATAAGTCTATTTCCTCAACAGTAAAGTGTGAGTAATAGAAATACTTATTTTTCTGATTTAAACAGATACATGAATATGGTAATGAAATTTGAGAGTTTTAAACTTGAAATTATTGTAGACTATCAAGATAATGATATTGAATATGGGTCCTATATAAAATGAATGGCGTTTATAGTTAGCAATATTATATATTTTTCCCATATTTTGGAGCACTCTCTTCTCTGATCCAACTTTTTTTTTTTTTTTTTACCAGAGCACTGCTCAGCTCTGGCTTATGGTGGTGCAGGGGATTGAACCTGGAACTTTGGAGCCTCAGGCATGAGAGTCTCTTTGCATAACCATTATGCTGTCTCCCCTGCCCTCTGATCCAACTTTCTAATCCTATTTGCAACTATGACACCATATCCCCAGACAACAACTTGTTAGATGTCAGGCTCAGGCAGAAACTAGTGAAGTCATGGGCCTCCTGGAATATACCTAAAATAGATTTATTAGCTTTTTCCAAAATGGAGACCTCAAATCTTCATCTACAATATTTCTGCCTTTAGGTTCATGATTAGTCTACAGTTTGTTCTGCTTTATATCTTAACGCTTTTTCAGCCATGATTATTCTTAAACTTTGAAGTATTTGTATTTTTCTATCAAGTGAACTTTTAATCCTCTGATTTTTCTGGAGTAGTACACATATTTTCCTCACTTATTTACACTGTGTAAGCTTTTGCAATTTTAAATGTCTAAACTAAATTTTGAGACTGAAATTTATGCAGTAATATTTTGAGGATAAAAAGAAGATCATTAATTTTGCATTATAATACTTCTGAATTTTCTAACCATATGGCTTAGACACAGACAAGCTTTGCTATATTTCCTTTAGAATTATTTGTCTTGCTTCAAAAATGTCATATAATCTTTATCATAATACAAAGCATAACACTGAGTCATAATTTATGAACAATAACTCAGAAAAATAATCTATCCTAAGGCTCAAATGTATTATATATATATATATATATATATATATATATATATATATATATATTAATCTAGCCCAATCTTGTCAGCCAGGCAAAGGAAAGGTACAATATGAAAATTGATGCATTAGATGTGATGACTATTTTTGAAGTTCCACAAAATAATAAAAACAACAAAATTAATATGTTTCAAAACCTTGTGTAGGCCATATATTTGTATTAGTGATTTAATAATGACCAACAAGACTGCGTGATAAGAACAACGGTACAACTTTATAGAGTTCCCATCAGCAGAGTTCCATATCCCATCCCTAATCTTGAGAAATACATTCTGGTAGATAAATTGTTGTTGTCATGGATGTTCTATAAAACAAAAGACACTTGAAGTTTGCTTATCTCCAGAGTCAGTTGTCAACTCATGTCACAGTATCAAAGACTATTGAAAGAAAACTTAACATTTGAAAACTTTAAAATCAAATGGTATCCAGGTCCTTGATCCATTTGCAAGGACCTGGATGTTAGACCGGAAACTATCAAATACTTAGAGGAAAACATTGGTGGAACACTTTCCCACCTACACCTCAAGGACATCATTGATGAAACAAACTCAATTGCAAGGAAGACTAAAGCAGAAACAAACAAATGGGACTATATCAAATGGAAAAGCTTCTGCACAGCCAAAGAAACTATCACACAAACAAAGAGACCCCTCACAGAATGGGAGAAGATCTTCACATGCCATACATCAGACAAGAGACTAATAACCAAAATAAACAAAGAGCTCAGCAAACTTAGCACCAAAAAAGCAAATGACCCCATCCAAAAAATAGGCAGAGGATATGAACAAGACATTCACTTCAGAGGAGATCCAAAAGGCTAACAAACATGAAAAACTGTTCCAGGTCGCTGATTGTCAGAGAGATGCAAATCAAGACAACATTGAGATACCACCTCACTCCTGTGAGAATGCCATACATCAAAAAGGACAGCAGCAACAAATGTTGGAGAGGCTGTGGAGACAGAGGAACCCTTCTGCACTGCTGGTGGGAATGTAAATTGGCCCAGCCTCTGTGGAAAGCAGACTGGAGAACTCTCACAAGGCTAGATTTAGACCTTCCATATGACCCAGTAATTCCTTTCCTTGGGATATACCCCAAGGATTCCATAATGCCCAATCAAAAAGATATGTGTGGAATGACAACCCTTCAGCTTCATCACTCGAGTATGACCTTTCCTTTCATAGTATTCTCTAATTCCATTCCAGGTGGTCCACTCCCCAATAAAGTCCCAAAACCTAGATATAGTCCAGGTCCCCTGAGATAGAGCGTAGGTTCACATGTGCCCATAAACTAGGGAAAAATATATACCTGAAAGCAGAAGTACACAAGAGCATGCAGGGAATACCCCACAACACTTCATCTGCACTATTCCAGCCTTTAGGTCCATGATTGTTCAACAATTTCTTTGGCTTTGTATGTTAACCCTCTTTTCAGCCACCAGGTTCTGGATGCCAGCAAGATGCTGACCAGACTTCCCTGGACAGACGACCCCATCAGTGTGTCCTGGAGCTCCACTTCCCCTGAGCCCCACCCTACCACGGAAAGATAGAGGCAGACTGGGAGTATGGATTGACCAGTCAACACCCATGTTCAGCAGGGAAGCAATTACAGAAGCCAGATCTTCCACCCTCTGCAACCCACAATAACCCTGGATCCATTCTCCCAGAGAGATAGAGAATGGGAAGGCTATCAGGGGAGGGCATGGGATATGGAGATCCGGTTGTGGGAATTGTGTGGAACTATACCCCCCTTATTTTATGGTTTTGTTAATGTCTCCTTTCTTAAATAAAAAAAAAGATTAGGAGCATTTCTGTATTGATATTATTGGTAGAATCTTGACCTTCAAAATTTTCCCCATCATAGAAATTCACCAAATATATTGTTTAATTTTTAATTTTTCAAATTAAATTTATTTTTCTTTCTTTACTATTCTGTGTTTATCAAAGACAAATCCCATTTGCATTAGTGCAAACTAACCAAAATTAGCAGACTTGAAACTTAACACCATCTCTGCTGCCATTTAATCTTATTTATAACTTTCTTTCCTTTCCTTTCTTCTTTTTTTTTTTTTTACAGTTAACATATTTCTCAATGGGAAAATGCCTTTATTTTAGCTTTTAAAAAAATTCTTTATTGAGGGATTAAATTTTTTTTATTAAGGAAGTAATGGTTTACAATCAACAGTAAAATACAGCAGCTTTTACATGTGTTATATTTCTTAGCTTTCCACATAATAATTCAACTTCCCAGTAGGTCCTCCTCTGACATAATGTTTCAGAACCTGAACCCCTACCCCCACCCAACCCCAGAGTCTTAACTTTGGTGCAACACACCAACTCCAGTCCAAGTTCTGCTTAGTGTTTTTCCTTCTTTTCTTATTTTTCAACTTCTGTCTATGAGTGAGATCATTCCATACCCATCTTTCTCTTTCTGATTTATCTCACTTAACATGGAGCAAGAAATTAAAGAGATCCAGATTGGAAGAGAACTCAAACTCTCACTATTTGCAGATATATGATAGTATACATAGAAAAACCTAAATAATCCAGCAGGAAGCTCTTGAAATTTATCAGATAATATAGTGAGGTGTCAGGCTACAAAATTAACATACAAAAGTCAGTAGCATCCCTTTATGCAAACACTAAGTCAGAAGAAAAAGAAATCCAAAAATCAACCCCTTTTACTATAGCAAAAATAAATAAATAAAAATAAATAAAGTAAAATATCTAGGAATAAACCTAACAAAAAAGAAGCAAAATACTTATATACTAAACATGATGAGTCACTATTCAAGGAAATAGAAAAAAGACGCAAACATGTTTTTCTATAAATTATGCTAATGAGAAACTTTTACAAATGGTTAAAATGTATATAGAAATTAGCTTAATCACAGTTTATCTAGTAGGCAGTTGCTTTCAACAGTTGGGTAAGTAAAAGTGGACATATGATTACATCCTAGACCAATAATTCCTGTGGGGATTCTGTTAGAATGCATAAAGTATTAGCTAATTTCTTTTATATATATATATCTTTTTTTTTTCCTCCAGGGTTATTGCTGTGCTCGGTGCCTGCACCATGAATCCACCGCTCCTGGAGGCCATTTTGCCCCCTTTTGTTGCCCTTGTTGTTGTAGCCTTGTTGTGGTTATTATTATTACCATTGTTGATGTTGTTTGTTGTTGGATAGGACAGAGAGAAATGGAGAGAGGAGGGGAAGACAGAGGAGGGGAGAGAAAGATAGACACCTGCAGACCTGCCTCACCCTCACCTCCGCCGGTGAAGTGACTCCCCTGCAGGTGGGGGCTGGGGACTCTAACCAGGCTCCTTAAGGTCACTGCTCTTTGTGCCACATGCACTTAACCCACTACGCCACCGCCCGACCGCCTAGCTAATTTCTTAATCCTGTACTGATACCCAGTGGTGCTCTTATGCTTTTGCTCTTATGAAAATGAAAAAGAAAGAAAAAAGTAAAACAGAATTATATACAAATAGCTTATTTTGCCTATTTTTATGCTTGAAAAGAGTTAATAAAGTAGAAATAAACATGTAGGTTGGAAAGAATGTGTAATAAATAGTTAAAGTAATTAGAAGACTGTATCTTATCTAGAACAATAAAATTTAAACAATCTAATAATATAATGTCTCAAAGAAAATTCTAGTTAATCATCTTAGAAACTTTATGAGAGACAATAATAAAATACTCTTATAATCTTTAGAAATTTTTCTAAGAACTATATTAAAAGTGCTACTGTGGGAGTCGGGCTGTAGTGCAGCGGGTTAAGCGCAGGTGGCGCAAAGCACAAGGACCAGCATAACGATCCCAGTTTGAACCCGGGCTCCCCACCTGCAGGGGAGTCGCTTCACAAGCGGTGAAGCAGGTCTGCAGGTGTCTATCTTTCTCTCCTCCTCTCTGTCTTCCTCTCCATTTCTCTCTGTCCTATCCAACAACAACAATAACTACAACAATAAAACAAGGGCAACAAAAGGGAATAAATAAAATAACAAAATAAATATTTTTTAAAAAAGTGCTACCGTTTTTAGTCAACATATTAAAATCACCTTCAAATTACATAACTGTCCAAAATCACAGAGCTAATTTCTCTATTGCTCTTTACAGCAAGTTTCTTCCACTTACATAAAAAAGAAAAAATGTGCATGAATAATTGAATAATGGAGTAATGGAATTGCAACTGATAAGTTTCATTAAACTAGCCAACCAAGTCCAGCATTGGTCAAACTTTATAATAGATAAAAGTGATTTTCCAAAAGAGAATATTATATCACTAGTGATCTTGCTATATTGGGACTTGTGGTTTATAGAATAAAAACCTTTGGTATACTAAATGGGTTCCATCAACACAATTATAATATGTGCATACAAGGAGCCGAACAGTGCAACATCTGATTAATGTTAAGCACTAACATTACAGTGCACAAGGAACTAGGTTCAGGTCCCTGGTCCCCACCTGCAGGGGGGAAAGTTTTATGAGAGGTAAAGCAGGATTGTAGGTGTCTCTCTCTGGGTCTCTCCCACTCTTTCTCTCTACTTTCCCTCCCGTATCAATATCTTTCTGTCTCTATCCAATAGTAAATAAATACATAATTATTTTTTAAATGTTCACATATAACTTGCCTACTATATGCAAGACACTTCTCCAGGCACTTTGGTGTAAAACACAGATCTATATAATCAAGAAAACTTCTATTACATTGAAATTCACAATATTATGAATTTTAAAGTCAGATGACTTTACCTTAGGGCCCCATGAAGTAAGCTGATATTTAAATTCACTTTAGAGGTGAAAATAGGACCACATATATTTAGCTCTTTACCCAATTAACAGGTGTGAAGATGTGAGTTTTTATTTCAAACCCCAGCAGTGTCATCTTATTAGGGGTAGAAAATGTTCTGAATTTTCAGACGATCACTATAGACTATGAAGAGAAAATATCGGATGCCCGACATAAATTCCTTTCTAGGCCCAAAGAGATTTCTGATTATAAAGTGGTGCCTATCTGAGCCAATCTGAAATCTCTAGCTCCTACAGAGTTAGATAATGTGTTGCTGGGAGGACGCCAGTGTGCAGAAACAGTACCTTATGACACCTGTGCTGTAGAGTCTACCTCGATAAAGAGGAGGAAAAGGTGAAAAAACACCCTCTGGTCTTTTATAACTGGTTACACGCCTTGAAATAATAAGGATGAACACAAACATCCAGAAAACAGCTTTTCTCCCTAAGTTACTGAATGAGTCATCTCAGTCGAAAACCTGCAATATCAGGAGCACCAAACTTTTTTTTTCTAGCAGATTTCCCCATATTTTATTTTTAATGATGATAACATTTAATAGAAAAGATATATTTAAATTCTACACAGAAACATGAAAGATCAGGTAATAATATATCCCTAAGGACCTTCCCATTTTTTTCTCATAAATTCTTTTGTTTAAATTTTTATTAGTGATTTAATAATGATTAACAAGATTACAAGATAACAGGGGTACAATTACACACAGTTCCCAAGATCAGAGTAATGTGTCCCATACCCTCTATTGGAAGCTTCCCTCTTTCATACTCTTTGGGAGTATGGACCAAAATTCTTTATGGAGTATAGAAGGTGGAAGGCCCAGCTTTTGTAATTGCTTCTCTGCTGAACATATATGTTGACAGGTCAATGCATAGCCCCAGCCTGTTTCTATCTTTTCCTAGTGGGGTCAGACTCTGGAGAGGTGTGGCTCTGGGTTACACTGATGAGGTTGTTTGTCCAGGGAGGTCAGGGTAGCATCAAAGTAGCATTGGCAACTTGGTGGCTGCAAGGCAGTATGATATAAAGCAAAATGTTCAATAAACAAGCACCCAAAGGTGGGAATAGGATAAAGAGACATTTTCTTTTTATTAAAAAAAAAAAAAAAAAACACTTTCTAGGCCAACAAAATAGCTCACTGTGATAGTACACTGCTTGGCAATATGTGTGACTCACATTTAAGCACAGAACCTTCAGGTTAGTTGACTTAAGAAGCTGGATTAGGAAGTGTTGGTTTTATTCTGTCTCTACCTTTCTATCTCTCTCTTATTCTTTCTATCTGAAAAAGTCAGGCCGGATTGGTAAAGCCCCAGAAACAACAACACCAAAAATTAAAAGTCAAGTTATGAAAATATGGGTGAATCTTTCTGAAGAATAAAATTAGTGTTGACATTCAAGTTAAATAGTGCCACTTATTTTTTTTATATTTATTTATTTCCCCTTTTGTTGCCCTTGTTTTTCATTGTCATAGTTATTATTGATGTCATCATTGTTAGATAGGACAGAGAGAAATGGAGAGAGGAGGGGAAGACAGAGAGAGGGAGAGAAAGATAGACACCAGCAGACCCGCTTCACTATTTGTGAAGCAACTCCCCCGCAGGTGGAGAGCCGGGGCCTTGAACCAGGATGCTTATGTGGGTCCTTGCGCTTGGCGCCACCTGCGCTTAACCGGCTGCGCTACCACCCAACTCCCAGCAGTGCAACTTATAGTCATTTGAGCTATGGTTTTAACTGGATAGGTTGCTACTTCTATATTACTTCAAATTGAATTTTATGCAAAACTGATGTTCTTCAGAATTCAGTGATATGTATTCAATAGAACTTCGATCACTGACATGTTCTGGAAAAGTTTCAAAAAAAGAACAGTGTGGAATTCTCAAATAAGTTTGTTAAACACTTCAAATATTATCTCAGTCCCTGGAGAGCAACAAATCATAAAATAATTCCCAGTTACCTTAATAGCCCTATAAAACTAGGATTTGATTAACTGTTAAATAATTCTAAAACTTACTTACCTATAGAATATTTTGTCATATTAAACTTATTTTCTCCCCTTAGAACATGTTCTTTGGAGTCCTAGATTAAGTAATTATGATGGAAATAAATCAAGTTTCTAAGTACACACAAGTTCCTAGAGAAAATACACGTAATTATGAAGTTTTATTAAATCTTTCTTTTAATTTCTTAAAACATTATTATTTAAAAGATTTATTATTTTATTTGTGAGCTACAAAGAGAGAAATAGAATAAGATTAGAGTGAGAGTATGTGACTAAAGCTTAGTTTGTACATACAAGGTTTCAGGATGTAAGGAATGCATTATATCATTGAACCACCTTTCCTAAGTGCTTAAAAACATTTGAAAGTACTAATTTCATGAATCAGAGAGATAGCTCTCTGAGTAAGCTGTATGCCATATGATGTACAGCCTGCAAAATGGCCCCAGATGGAAGGGGAAATGGCATGAGAGAAACTCGGGAGCTATGGGGCTTCTCTTTCTGAGTATATCAATTGTTGTGCAAACATTGAAAAAGTCATATTTGTTCTTTTTTTTTAATTTATTCCCTTTTTGTTGCCCTTGTTGTTTTATTTTTGTAGTTATTATTATTGTTGTTGTCGTCATTGTTGGATAGGACAGAGAGAAACAGAGAGAGAAGAGGGGGAGAGAAAGATAGACACCTGCAGACCTGCTTCACCGCCTGTGAAGTGACTCCCCTGCAGATGGGGAGCCGGGGTTCGAACCGGGATCCCCAATGCCGGTCCTTGTGCTTTGCGCCACCTGCGCTTAACCCACTGCACTATAGCCCGACTCCCGAAAAGGTCATATTTGTATGAGACCCAAGCTCTAGAACAAAATGCCAATTGTAGAAATGTAAAGTGAATGTGATTGGGCTTAAGAACAGGAAAGATAAAACTGCCCTCCTACCTTGACAAATTATGCAATAGTGTCATGTTCAAGTTTAAAAAGCTATGAGTTGTAGAGCATATGTGAAGAATATTGGTTAATTCTTGCTCAGTTTAAGATGACAATGTCAAATACAAATGCTTCTGCAAACAGTTGACACGATGATGGCTGAGTTATAAGTTGTGTTAAATAATGAATAGATAAAATGTATAGGAATAAAATATTAGCATGGGAAGATTTAGGGAAACCATTTTATTCTCTTCAAACCTACTGAACTGTATTTTTAAAAATAATATTTATTTATTGGCTAAGAGACAACCAGAAATTAAGAGAAGGGAAGAAAAAGAAAGGAATAGAGACAGAGAAACACCCACAGCACTTTTTCACCGCTTGTGAAACTTTCCTCCTGCAGGTGGAGATGGGGGGATTGAACCTGGGTCCTTGTGCATTATAACATGTGCTTTCAACCAGGTGTGTACTAAACTAATTTTTTTTTTTTTTTTTTTACCAGAGCACTGCTCAGCTCTGGCTTATGGTGGTGCAGGGGATTGAACCTGGGGCTTTGGAGCCTCAGGCATGAGAGTCTCTTTGCATAACCATTATGCTATCTACCCCTGCCCTAAACTAAATTCTTAATTCATATCTGTTTCCATTCTTCAATGCAACCACAAAGAAAAAACCTAGAGTGATTCTTTTAAAAATATTTGCATTTTATTTTTAAAAATACTGTATTCATATATTTTGTATAAGGACAGAAATTGAGAGGAAAAGGATGAGAGTGGGGGAGATGAGCACTGCTTCACAGATGATGACTTCTTCTTCAGAAAAGGACTGGGACTTGAACCTGTGTCCTTGTGCACTACAATGTATACACTCTACCTCCATACCCCTTAGATTGATTACTTTCAATTTCAAATTATCGAGAGTTGGGCAGTAGCACAGCGGGTTAAGTGTACATGGCGTTAAGCGCAAGGACCATCATAAGGATCCTGGTTTGAGCACTGGCTCCCCAACTACAGAGGAGTCATTTCAACAGGAGATGAAGCAGGTCTGCAGGTGTCTATCTTTCTCTCCGCCTCTCTGCGTTCCCCTCTTTTCTCTGTTTCTCTCTGTCCTAACAACAACAAAATCAATAATAACAACAATAACTACAACAATAAAAACAAGAGCTACAAAAGGGAAAAATAAATAATCAACTAACTATATAAATAAATAAAAATAAAAAATAAAATAAAATTCAAAGTATAGAGCTGACAATACAGCTTATTTGAATAGGTTCTCCTGCAGCCTCCACTTCACTAGAGGAAGTCTGATACTCTTTATCTTCTATCTGAAAAAATTCACCACAGAGAAATGAAGCCATGAGGATTACAAAAATAAATTAATTAATTAAATAAATTACATTTCATCAGTAGTATTTATTTACCATGATCTGTCTATCCATCTATCCATCTTTTTTTCTGATTTAATTTCCTTCTTAACTATGGCCCACACAGATTGTCTTGGGAAGTTTCAAAAAAAAAATTCAAAACCAGTTTCAAATTAGGCTCTTGTTCTTGTGGTTTCCATCTGCCTGGAGTAGCATTTTAGTAATTGAACATGGATCTGTGTTTCATTTAGTCATTTTACTTCAGATACCCAGACTTAAATGAGAATTCTCCTGGCCACTCTCTCTCAGTATATCCTCCCCTGCTTCAACTTTATGTCAGCCACTTAGCACCAGCAGTTATAGTGCTGAACATTCATTTACTTGCAAAATGAGGTGCCTTGTGAATTTAATAGTGTGATATGATTCAAGGCAGTTTTCTTATCTGTATAAAGTCTGAATGTCAGTGACAGTAGGGAGGTAAGACTGAGACTGTGGCCCACGTAATCATTCAAGAGCCGAGACATCTTTGACTGGTGGATTTCAAGTACATACTGGCATTTCCATCTGGTAATCAGGCAATGGAAGAGAGAATGGGTGGCATGTGGTAAATATTTATGAGACAAATATGAAAAGAGTTCACATTACTTTCCTTCATAATCCTTTTTTCTGAAACTCAATCCTTTAGACAGGTATCATTGTAGGGAAGACTGGAATGTGTGATTCAGCTGTCAAGAGGAAGAATGTAGAGGTATGGTGAATGATTTCTTAGGTTCTGTCATGATAACTCAAATTAGAAGATAAATTTTACATGGCAGGATTTTATTTTTATTATTATTACATCTTTCCAATTATGAAAATGTTAAATATTTATAGTATATGCTCAAGTAAAAGTTAATCATTAAAACATCTTAATACTCATATAATGTTAGTAAGTGTTGGTCATGTCAGAATCTTTGATATTGAATTTTCTACAAAAATGGCATTATATTGGAAGTGCTATTATAGTCACATTATATGAAGTTAGTGATGCACAACGATGATGGAAAAAATTTATAAGGTCATAGAGCTATTGAAAGTCAGACCAATGATTTGAATTTAATTTGACTAGAACCCATTTTATATAAAAAATAAATAATAAACATTTACTTCTTTTTTATTATTTTTATTTATAGAAAGGAAACACTGACAAAACCATAGGATAAGAGGGGTACAACTTAACATAATTCCCACCATAAGCAATTCATATCCCCTCCCCTCCCCTCCCCTCCCCGGATAGCTTTCCTATTCTTTATCCCTTTGGGAGTATGGACCCAGGGTCATTGTGGGATGCAGAAGGTGGAAGGTCTGGCTTCCATAATTGCTTCCTTGCTGAACATGGGCATTGACATGTTAATCCATACTCCCAGTGTCTCTCTCTTTCCCTAGTGGGGTGGGGTTCTGGGGAAGTGGGGCTCCATGACAAATTGGTGGAGTTGTCTTCCCAGGGACGCTGGTTAGCGTCATGGTAGCTTCTGGAACCTGGTGGCTGAAAAGAGAGTTAACATATAAAGCCAAACAAATTGTTGACTAATCATGAACCTAAAGGCTGGAATAGTGCAAATGAAGAGTTTGGGGGGAGAGGCCTCTGTTTTGTAGATAGCTAGTAGGCCTATTTTAGTTATATTCCAAAGGGCCCATAACTATACTAGTTTTTTTTTTTTTCCATGAGCCTGAAATCTGATATGCAGGTGGACTCAAGTTATTGTCTAGAGAATTGATGTCATGGCTGGAAAAAGGACCAGAAACCTGGATCAGGGAAGAGTAGCTCCTGAATATGGGAAAGATGTATAAACATTGTTGACTCTAAACCCTATCAATTCAATCTGATCTGTGGCCCATGTTCAGATTAGGAGCCTATGTGACCTCTCCATTACTATAGATGTGAGCTCACACTCTGTGGTTATGAGTAGGAACACTTCCCTCACTCACTCCAAATCTAACCTTACCAAAGCAAGGAGGGCAAAAGCTGAATAAAGGCAAGAGACTGGCATGCTTTAGTGATGACTCATATGCAATGCCTAGGATAAAACTCAGGATCCCATTCCTGCAGGTCCATTGCTCCATCACTCTACCCACTACACTACCTCCCAGACCACAAGAATTCATGTTTTACTCTGCTTCACTAAGTGTCATTGTATTGATATATTGGATGAGTCGCTGCATTTAAGACAAAATTTCAAAAATTTAATGATTTATTTCTGTTTAAAATGGCTACCATAAGGTGAAGTTGTTCATTCTTCTTTGCTGTGGCATTTCATCTGAGAGAGGAAGGCAACATATAGTAAGAATGAGACACTCCATCCCTGGATGTGTATCTTACTTAGTCATATATAGCAATAATCTTAACTATAATTTGGCTTCCCCGTTGTCATTACCTAGAACTTTTTTTTTCATTTTTCAGCAAAGTTAGTAAAATCAGAAGCATTTCATTTTTATTAAAACTCATTTTTATTGTTTTGCTTATCTCATTCTTATCATATTTGAAGATTCCTTTTAAACATAAAGGTCAATTTTTATGTTACATCACAATAACACAGAACATATGAGTAGCATTTATAGACTTAAGAAGAAATACTAAGACAAAATTTTAAATGAGAAATATATTTGGTGATATTGCTTTGAATGTCTTCCACAAAAACACACTTCCTTCTGTATATAAAATACAATACAAAATGTTAATATAAACCTCCTAGATCAGACCTAGACCACATTTCAGCTTCCACATTCATTGTAGTAAGTTGTGCATCTAAAAGAATACAATGAGACCAGAGAGTGGTTCACCTGTTTGGCACATGTGTTGGAATGCTCAAGGACCCAGTCTCGAGCCCCCAATCCCCACCTGCATGGGGAAAGCTTTGCAGTGGTGAAACAGTGTGGCAAATGGTTCTCTGTCTCTCATTCTTCCCTATGCCCCCCTTCCCTCTCAATTTCTGACTGTCTCTATCCAATAAATAACAAAGATAAAAAATTATAAAATGAAAGAATACAAAACAGGAAATGAGAACAAGAGATACTGAAATATATGACATTCCAGTTTGGAATTAGTGTATTTTTTTCTTTTCTTTTCTCTTTTTTTTTTTTTTTTTTTTTTTACCAGGGCACTGCTCAGCTCTGGCTTATGATCGTACAGGATATTGAACCTGGGACTTTGGAGCCTCAGGTATGAGAGTCTCTTTGCATTACCATTATGCTATCTACCCTCTACCCTAATGTAAATTTTAATATTACAAAATATATTAGTGAAAATCTGTAATTGCCTTGTTATTTTAAACATTATGAATACATAAGATTTTATAGAGCACAGGATGCTTCTTGACTAGCAAATCTTAAAGATTGATAATGATTAATGAATATTTCATTGATTTCAGTAATGGCTGGTGATAAAGTCACTGTTACTCTCTTCATTTTGTTTTTCAGATTTTTTTTTGTTCTCAGGTGATTTTTCCAAAGGTATGAAATGATATGAGTTATTGAACAATATGTCACTAAAATTGAGTCTTTTGAAAGTTTGTATTTGAAAGGCGATCTAATTCTTTCAAAACTGAGTGAATAAAAAAATATTTTCACTTGTGATTACAAGGGATTATAAGAGCTAAGATATAATTTACTCTTATTCAGGACAGAGGTCATATACATATCTGAAGAGTGTATTCAGACCAAAGTTTTACACAATCCTTTTGTAGTTCATTTTTCTGAGTTATAAAACTTATGATCTGTGACAGAAAATATTGAAAGTTCTTAAGAATAAAGCCAAAGAAAGGAAGAAATGCAGGAGTGAGAGAAGAATAATGGATGAAGAAAGAGAAGAAATAAAGTAAAAATTTCAGATAAATATGCCTAGTTTTATTGATCCTTTATCAAACCAACACACATTCCTGATTGACTTTTTGCTTATTTAGTCACATGTATAGATATATGCATTATATATACATGGGTGTGTTTAGTATCATGCTTTTGTTTTATTCATGAATGTGTTAAAAAATGCTGCATTCTTTCTTAAAACGTTTTATTTACTTATCTTGGATAGAAACAGAGAGACATTGAGAGAGAGACAGAGAGAGAGAGAGAGATCCACCTGCAGCCCTGCTTCACCACTCCTGAAATGTTTCTCCTGCAGGTGAGGACCAGTGACTTAAACCTAGGTCGTTGTGCTCTCCTATAGTGTATGTGCTTTACCAGATGTACCACTGTCAGCCCCCTTTTGCTGTATTCTTGAGAACTTGTAGGTTCTAGCAGGTGAGCACAATTGCTCCTATACCCTCCACCAAAGACTTGTCTGCTCAGGACTTGTTTGTTTCTGGATAGCTGCACTTGTAAGGAATGGTGAGAGAGGAAGGGAAGAAATGCCTTGCCAGCCAAATCAACTAAATCAACCCTGCTGATCAATGGGATAACAGATATTGTAGTCAGATTGTTCTCACATCTTAATGGCTGTGTTCTTGTATGTTAGGACAAAATTCTTCTTCTGAGTGTACACTCCCAGGGAGGTAACATGTAGAAAGGATACTAAAATGTAATTACTTTCCTCCCCTACTCACACTTGACAATATACTGCTGTGAAGCACTGATGTAAATTGCACTTAAAATGTTTTTTTTTTTTATATCTTCAAATTAGTTTCTAAACTTCAGCCTACAGTCCTTATGAGTAGTAGTACCTAGTGGCACACTTTTCCTGACAGTCACTTCTGAAACTATTATTAAGACTTTCACCAGAATGTCTCAACTGTGTCTTTGGTAATAATCAAGTGCTTCCAGCTGGTACAAACTTAGTATTTAGAAATAGCATAACAACAACAGACTTAACTAAAAGTCTTTCAAATTAGGATAGGTACTCCTCAATATAAAAATTCCCAGTGGTGCTCTTTCTTTACAGAGTAGCACATAACAACTACCAGGTTAGGCTATTCAATGTTGAGTTGTAAACAAACAGGCATTGCATCAGCTAAGGAAGTTTCTATTTTTGCATTGTTATATACAAATTAATATACCTGTATAGCTAAATAAAATTAATGACATTTACTGATTATTCAGCAGAATAATTCTGTTTACCTACTGAAAACAAATGAGACAAAGCAGTATGAATTGCCTTTTGTATTGTTCTATTTTAGTCAAAGGAGCCTTCACACCATATTTACATATTAATGATTTAACATCATCTTACAAAATTAAACAGTTTCATGGAATTTTACACCCATGCAGGGGATATGTAAGTTACTGAACCTTCTATCAATGCCTATGCCCCACCCCTAATAAGCACTGTACTTCTTACAAAGCCTGAGAGAGCATGGTTATCATTTTTTAAATTTCATTTGGGATAATCTTGGTGCAATTCACTCTATTTTTAGTGCAATGTTTAATGTTCCACATATTTTCGGCTTATGCTAGACACTACCATAAGTCATAAATCCATCATTCCATTATCCATTAATCAACTAATTCATAAATACTTTTGAGTAGTAAACATGGTTCTTTAAAAAAATAATATATAGTCTTTGAGAGAGCAAAACATTGGCAAATGCCAATGACATATAACTAGATAATTGCTTTATGGAGCTATGTGTGCATAGTATAAGAATAAAATAAGGATGCTCAGTTTTCTATAAAATCATAAGAAGGATGGTCTATAATGTAAGCAGAGGGCATCATTCTTGTTAGTATATGAATAACACTATGAAAGAGACTGAAATTTTCCAGAAATGATATGTATTTTAGTCTTTTAGCGTAGAAAGTAAAAATGATACTCTATTGGGAGTAGAAAGAAAGTTATAATGAAAACTCAAATTTCTTAATTCTCATTTGTGTTCTTCTAGCGTTTGCCCTTCTTCTGTAGCCAAGTCAACAGTGTCAGGTTGAGCCTGATGTAAAGTTTCGAGACCTCCTTTGAATCTGGAGAGGTGGCAGTCATTGACTATGTGGGTCATAGTCTGTCTGTAGCCGCAGGGGCAATTCGGGTCGTCTCTGGATCCCCAGTGATGGAACATAGCGGCGCACCGGCCATGGCCTGTTCGATGGCAATTGAGGAGGGCCCAATCATAACGTGCTAGGTCAAAGCCAGGTTGACGCTTGCAGGGGTCTGTGATGAGGTGTTTGTTCTTTACCTCAGCTGAATGCCAACTCTGTTTCCAAGAGTCTGGAAAAGAGAAGTTCAGTGTAGGCATAGGGGACCAGATTGGGTGACGAGACGTCAAGCGTTGGACAGGGTGGGCGAAGATATCCGCGTATATTGGCAGGTCCGGTTGAGCGTAGACGTGGGAAATGAGCTTAGATGATGCCACATCCCGACGAATATCTGGCGGGGCGATGTTGCTAAGAACTGGCAGCCATGGAACCGGGGTGGAACGGATGGTTCCAGAAATTATCCTCATGGAGGAATATAATTTGGAATCAACCAAGTGAACATGGGGGCTACGGAACCATACTGGGGCACAGTATTCTGCAGTGGAATAGCATAATGCCAGAGATGATGATCGTAGTGTGGAAGCGCTCGCACCCCATGAGGAGCTGGCCAGTCTTGCAATGATGTGATTCCTCGCGCCCACCTTTGCTGCAGTTTTTATGAGATGTTCGTGAAATGACAGAGTGCGATCGAGAGTAACGCCAAAATAGACTGGCTGGGCTTCATGCCGGATTCTCGTGTCGCCAAGCTGCACATTAAGCTCACGCGAGGCCGAGGCATGGTGTAGATGGAAAACAGATGATAGCGTTTTTTGCAGTGCTAGGGATTAGTCGCCATTTTTTACAGTAATCAGATATCAGAGACATGTCTTTTGTGAGTGTTTCCTTGAGGATGTCGAACTTGGATGCCTGAGTTGCACAGCAGATGTCATCGGCGTAGATGAACTTCCTTGAAGAAGTTTCTGGGAGGTCATTGATGTAAATATTAAATAGCGTAGGAGCCAGAACAGAGCCCTGGGGGAGGCCACTTGAAACAAGTCTCCATCTGCTAGACTTGTCACCCAGATGTACCCGGAATATTCTGTTTTGGAGAAGAAACGATATAGTGTTGGCCACCCATGGAGGCAGGCATCTTGAGATCTTGACTAGGAGACCACGGTGCCAGACCATGTCATAGGCTGCTGTGAGATCAACAAAGACAGCACCCGTCTTTAAATTCTTCTGGAATCCATTTTCGATGTAACTTGAGAGGGCCAGGGCTTGTTCGCAGGTAGATCTTCCTGGGTGGAAACCAGCTTGGGCGGGTGATAGGAATTTCTCTGTAAGATGAGAAATACATGACAGAAGCAGCCTCTCAAGGAGTTTTTAACACACTGAGAGGAGAGAAATTGGTCTATAGCTGGCGGCCAGTGTTGGGTCTTTCTTTGGTTTCAAAACCGCTATAATCTTCGCACGACACCAAACTTTGGGCATAGACTCAGATTCCAAGATGTGGGACAGGAATGAAGCTAGCCACTTCTTTGCCGCGGGACCCAGGTTAAGAATGAGTTCTGGGGTGATGTTATCATAGCCAGCAGCTGTTCCCGGTTTAACCCTCTTCAAAGCATCTTCCAGTTCAGACAGTGTAAAGGGAGAGAGTTTTGGAGATGGACAAGATAACCAGAAGTGGGATGACCACTCATGGGAAATTTCTCTTTTCCAGACTGGGTCGATCTTAGCACGTCCAACTTGAGTTAGGTGACTGGCCACTGAGTTTGGAGATACGGGAGGATGGGAGACGGGAGGGGGTTGGCTACCGGCACCCAGTCTGTGAAGAAGCTTCCAGGCCTTCCTACTTGAGTGGGTGAAGTTCAGACTTTCCGTGAGTTGTTGCCAGCGGGCTTGGCGTGCTGCATCCAGGGAGGCAATGAGATGGTCAGCCACATCTGGGTTGCCCGACTCATCATACTGCTTTAGTAGTTGCTCGCATTCAGCATCAAGACAAGGCGTATAGTTAGCACATCTCCCACGAGGAATGGCTTGGGAAGCTGCTTTGAAGATGGCTTGGCGGAAGCGCCTGTAGGAATCTACAGAGGGGATAGAGTTAATTGGAATTGCAGGAATAGATTTGTTGGTAAGATCACTGAACAGACACCAGTTTGCTTTCCGAAAGTTCCATCTTAGTTTCTCTGAGCACAGAATCAGTGAGAGCTGGAGACCAATGTGGATGATAGCTGGGCGGTGATGACTGTGCGGGAAGATCTTGAGAACTTGTCTCATAGCAGGAAAGGCTTGGCCGTTGACTGTGCTAATCCAGCACAGGTCGGGTGACGAGTCTTTATTCCTTCTAGCACTGTGAAAAGAGCCTGGCTGTTTGGGATCATATAATAGGGAGAGGTCATTCGCTGAAGCCCAGTCAGCTAAGATAGAGCCGTCAGCACGAGTGGAGGAATATCCCCAGTCTTGGTGATGACTATTAAAGTCTCCAACGTAAACGGCTGGGTGATTCGGGCTAGGCAGGACCTCGTTATCCCATGAGGCACTGGGAGGCTTATATACGTTGACGAGCTGAAGAGTTCCAATAGTAATGGAGTCGTAGAAGGTCGAAGAGGCCGTGTGGTAAACATCCATCCCCAAGACACAATTTGGCGTAGATGGCTCGGCCATGTTTAGGATGGAGATTATAGCATATTAAATCGAATCCACTGATGGTGAATCGAGCAGCTTCATCGACTGCTATATGTGTTTCTTGTAGGCAGATAACATTTGCCTGATGCTGTATCGCCAGTTGACCAATAAGAACGTGTTTGGCAAAGGACAGCCCCTCAACATTAAGTTGGAGGACTCGAAGAGCAGAACCAACAGCTTGAAAGCTGTCAGGAGCTGCTTGTTGCTGGCTTTGAAAGTGACTGGGTTCCATGTGGATTCAGTCGGCTAGGAAGGATCGTCAGTTTCCCCAATGAATGGGTACTCACGGGATGCACCACGGGAAGGTCGATCCAATGCATCCCCATTTGTGTTGATAATGAACCTCTGTGTCTGTGTATTGTGTACATACTGTATTGAATTATTTCCCCAAATTATGCATTGATGTTATAACCCCTAGAATCCATGAATATAACTTTATTTGATAATAGGTCTTTGCAGATGTAATCAAGCTGTTTTAGGCTGACCCTAAATGTAATAATTATGATATTGGAAACATTGGAGACCAAAAAAGGCACACACTAGAAAGAAGAAGATGATGTGAAAATGGAAACACCGTGGATATATGTTGCCCCAAGTCACTAGCCCCTGGAAATAACCAAGAGCTCACAAGGTCCTTTCAATGAACTTCAGAGGGAGCCAGATTCATCCATGTTTTATTTCCAAGTTAAATTTGAACAGATAACCAAAAACAACATATATTTCAGACACAATTAGATTACAAAATTATCATTATTCAAAATGTATTTCCACATTTATTGAGATATGACTGATGGCTGGAAGAATGTCTCAGTGGGTAGAGCCCTGGCCTTGCAAGGAGCATGATCCAGGTTCAAATTCTTGCGATACAGAGAATTGTCATAACATTGAGGGAAGCTCTAATATGCTCCTCTCTCATGGTCTCTCTCTCTCTCCCTCCCCCTCTCCCTCTCTCTCTCTCCCTCCCTCTCTCCCTCCCTCTCCCCCTCCCTCTCTCTCTCTCCCTCCCCCCTCTTCCTCTTTCTGTCTCTCAGAATTAAAAAGAAGCCTGGAAGCAGTAAAGTTTCTCGTGTGAGGTTTCAGCTTCTCAGAGAGAGAAAGAAATTGAATATAACATTACATAAATTTAAGGTGCACTTGTTATTTTGATATACATATTTCTTTTTTTATTTTTTTATTATTTATTTATTCCCTTTTGTTGCCCTTGCTGTTTTATTGTTATAGTCACCACTGATGTCATTGTTGTTGGATAGGACAGAGAGAAATGCAGAGGGGAGGGGAAGACAGAGAGAGGGAGAGAAAGAGAGACACCTGCAGACCTGCTTCATTGCTTGTGATGCGACTCCCCTGCAGGTGGGGAGCTGGGGGCTTGAACCGGGATCCTTACATCGGTCCTTGCGCTTTGCACCACCTGCACTTAACCTGCTATGCTACAGCCCGACTCCCAATATACATATTTTCAAATAACTATCACAATAAGTTTAGTCAACACATCTATCATGTTAAATAATTACTATGCATGTGTGTAGTGACATTTAATATATTTAGTGGCTTTGCAAATTTTAATTAAATAATATAGTCATTATGCTGCACATTGAATCTCTGAATTTACGCATCTTATATTTGGAAGTTTGTAACTTCTTTTGTTTATTAGAACTTAATAGTAAGCCCTTTTTATCCTGGGCTTTTCTTTGTTGAGAGGTTTTTTATTACTGTTTCACCCTCTGTAATCATCATTTTTCTGTTCTTATTTTCTACTTTCTCATGATTAAATCTTACTAATTGGTATATTTCTAGGGATTAATCTACCCCTTCATTATTAGTTAATTTGTTAGCATCTGTTTGTTTAACATGATCTCTTGTGATCCCTTTTTCTTCTACAGTGTCATTTGGTCTTCCAGGTAGTCTTGGCAGGCTGTTGATGTTTGGGAGCTTTAGAATCAAGTATAGGGGATAAGATCTTGGGAAACTCAGACTGGAGTGTCTCCTAATGGAAAAATAACTATCTGTGACTGATCTCTTGGCATTGTCAGGGATCTGGAGTTGTTTGTTCTTCTGTGGTTCACTGCAGTACATCTGTTGGTTGCCTGGTTTTGATATTGACTAGATTTCCTGAGCCTTGTATTTCTTGAATATTTATATCATAGGAATTTCACCTCTTTTTAAAGTAAACTATACAGTATTTGAATAGTTTTTACAGCCTAGACTTTTTATGTTTAAGATTGGTTTGGGATTACATTTGCATTTGTTGTCTTTGATTCTTATCTATGTCTTGAGGCACTACTAACAGTATTAATTGCATATTCCTGGAGAAACCCAGAAATCTTCATTTCTGGCCAATATTCTCCAACTCTATTTTCTTTCTGTAAATTACGTATGCATATCCTTTGAGCACAGTTCCAATGACATAGTTTCAGTTCACAGCACTGTTCCAGTCATTCCCCTCATGTTGTTTACATTGACCATGTGCACTGGCATTTCAGTGCCTTGTCTTTTTGCTGCTAGTAAACAGTGTTGCGCTCTGTTCTCCCATGACATTGCTGCATGGCTAGCTTGCCCAAGTAAAACAAGGTTTAATTAAATCTTAATGTTGCATCCGACTCTTAGAAAACTGTTATTTTCACTTCCCTATGCTATTAGCAGAATGTATAATGAGGGCTTGTGGAGCACAAAATCCGTTAACCACTTAAAAAGAGTAGCATTTTTGTCAGTAAATCACAATCTTTTTCATGAAACTTACACTTTGACTCACCATAGAGGTTTCATTTTTCTCCTTGCATACAGATGTGTATTTGTGACATTGTGTGTTCTTTTTGATTTACACCATGGCATAAATGTATCTTAAAATCTCTCAGTGTATCTAAGTGAAAAGCAGCAATATTTACCAATCAGGAGTTTTAGAGAATTCCTTCTATTGCTGCTATTACCTCAGTACCACTTTTATGTTCATAAATTGTCTAAATTGAAACTGCCAGGCTTTTGACTATTCCAAAAACTTAATAAATCATAGAATATTATGAATTTAAATTTATTTAATTTCCCTGATTTTTAACTTGTAGTATATATAATTGATTGTTATTGCAGTCCTGGAGCGGAAGAGAATAAAACAAAGTCTTTCAAGAGGCTGAGGAGATAACCTGTTAGATCATTAAACTTGACTGAATTATTTGAGGTTCTAGAGGCCACAAATTCAATCCCCATATGATGACCTTATATCAAAGCTGAGAAATGCTCTTCTCTCGTTCTCACTCATACATGATACATTAATTAAATAATTAATCTATAAAGAGTGATACCCGTGAATATCGGAGATTAATAATTTTCCACCATGGCAATAATATTTTACAAAGTTTCTTGCATTGCAGATGTTAAACACTGATACAATCAAAGACATTCAGTGAATGAAACTTATTGCCCATCTTAGAGAAAATATAAATGTTGGTTTGCTACATACTTTCAGTTTGTTAACTTGTTTTATTTCTCCCCTTTCATAAAAAGGTAAAAATGAAAAAAAAAACTGGGTAGAATTATTGTATGATATTATTGAACTGCCAGTGATTTGACGACATGTTCTTTGCTGGCTCATGTATTTATTTTTTATTTACTACATGACAGTTATCATATTTTTGATTCCCAGGTTAAGTAAAAACAGTTTAATAATAATTCAAGTTTAGATTAAAAGTCCTTGGATGAAAAATACTGAATGCTCTCTTTACAGAACTACCCAGAATATATATATGGGTTTTTTTTGTTTTTAACTTTTTTAATTTTATTTTATTTATTTATTCCCTTTTGTTGCCCTTGTTGTTTTTTTATTGCTGTCGTTGTTATTGGATAGGACAGAGAGAAATGGAGAGAGGAGGGGAAGACAGAGAGGAGGAGAGAAAGACAGACACCTGCAGACCTGCTTCACCGCCTGAAAAGGAACCTGCCTGCAGGTGGGGAGCCGGGGGCTCGAACCGGGATCCTGATGCTGGTCCTTGAGCTTAGCGCCACCTGCGCTTAACCCGCTGTGCTACAGTCCGACTATATATGTTTTTTAAAAGTTTGTAAATGTCCTTATATTATTTCTTCCTGTGTAAAAAAAATTAAATGTATATGAAAATATTTCAATTTCTGTAATTTTCATACAGAGCTAACCAATTAATGTATCCCTGGACAGACGACCCCACCAATGTGTCCTTGAGGCCTGCTTCCACAGAACCTCACCCCCCTAGGGAAGGAAAGAGAAAGGCTGGGAGTATGGATCCACCTGCCAATGCTCATGTTCAGCAGGGAAGCAGTTACAGAAGCCAAACCTTCCACCTTCTGCACCCTATGACCCTGGGTCCATACTCCCAGAGGGATAAAGAATAGGAAAGCTATCAGGGGAGGGGATAGGATATGAAGTTCTTGTGGTGGGAATTGTGTGGAGTTGTACCCCTCTTATCCTGTATTTTGTGTCAGTGTTCCCTTTTTATATTCTTTTTTCCTCCAGGGTATTGCTGGGCTCGGTGCCTGCACCATGAATCCACCGCTCCTGGAGGCCATCCCCCCCCCCCCTTTTTGTTGCCCTTGTTTTTTTAGCCTCGTTGTGGTTATTATTCTTACCATTGTTGATGTTGTTCGTTGTTGGATAGGACAGAGAGAAATGAAGAGAGGATGGGAAGACAGAGAGGGGGAGAGAAAGATAGACACCTGCAGACCTGCCTCACTCTCACTGCCTGTGAAGCGACTCCCCTGCAGGTGGGGAGCCGGGGGCTCGAACTGGGATCCTTACGCAGGTCCTTGCGCTTTGTGCCACCTTCGCTTAACCCACTGCGCCTCCGCCTGGCCCCCCAAATATTTTTAAAAAATAAAATATATATATTAAAATATTTCAATTTGAGTCATTTGCATAAAGAGCTAACCAAATACGGTGTCTATGCCTATTAGCATATGGAATGATCAGGAAATGATGTACACAAATGGAATTTGAAGTTATGTGATGTAAACTTCACAATGTAAACACAGAATTGATCAGTTTAATTATTTGTTTAACCCCTATGTGTTATTGAAAATAGAAGTCAATTTTAAGAGTCACATTTTAGATATTTATTGTTTAGTTTTGAATATACTAAGAGATGTAAATAAAAAGAAAACAATTTTAAAAGACAGATCTCTAGAATCTTCCCTAGTTCACTACTAATTCACAATATTTTTTAAAATGAAATAACTCACTAAATCAATGACTGTATAAGTAAACAATGCCACCCCATAATGAGGAAGAAGTTAAGAAACAATATCAGAAAGTAGCAGAAAGGAGAAACACAAAGTAAAACTTGGACTGGCTTGCTTTGTTGGGTCAAATTAAAGAACTATGGGAAAGGTGAACAAGGAGATGAGTGGAGGAGTGGGACTTTCAAGTCCTTGTATATAATGATGGAAAGGTCCCAGATTGAAAAAGTATTTTGCAGACACACATAGTGAGATGAGAAATTGCACCCATGTGACAACAAGTGTATCATCAACCATTAACCGCCCAGTATAAAAAAAATTAATGAAGCTATCACTGCTAGTGGAAATGCAAATGCCACTTTTAGAAACAATTTGATATTTGTTTGTTTTAAAGCTAAGCACTCTATCATAAAATCCATCAATCATACACTTGTTCACAAAACTATTTTTCATACAATTATATATATATTTATTAGTGATTGAATAATGATTGACAAGTTTGTGGGATAAGAGGGATAAAATTCCTATCACCAGATTTCCATATCCCACCCCCTCCACTGAAAGGTTCCCAATTCTTTATCCCTCTGGGAGTATGGACCAAAGATCTTTATTGTTTATATATTTTAATATAATTGTTTATATGTTATTTGTGGAAAATTTCTTCAGTGTTGTCAGAACTTAAACTAAGATGTACTCCTACAGGTAAATAACTGTAAAGCTGTGATAAAAACCAAATAATGGACTATTAATCAGCATTAAATATAAATGGCTTTTCATGTTACCAAAAGATATTTAGAAAACTCAAATGAATACTTAAAAGGGCTACATATTGCAGGATCCCAGTGATATAACCTGCTGTCAGTAACAAAACTATCTAGACAGAACAACATCATTGACTGTCAGATTAAGAGATAAGCAGATCACATAAAAATTAAAATTGGGCAGTAACAATTCTGTTGATGTGGTCTGGGATGTGGCTCAGTGAATAAAGCACTGGACTCTCAAGTATGAGTTTCTGAGTTCAATCCCTATCAGCACATGTATCAGAGCGATATTTGGTTCTTTCTCTCCTATCGTTCTCATTAATAAATAAATAAAATCTTTTAAAAATTTTTTGTTTACAAGAACACCAGTAATATATAGCATTATATATATATTTTTCAAAACACAGAATGCACAACACATTGAGTGGACTCTTATTTTATACTATCAACATAAGTTCATTAGTTCTAACAAATACACTATTATCATAAGTTAATAAATTCTAACAAATCTATTATAATATGATGTATAAATTGTGAAGGGAAATAAGAATGCATATATGGGTATATGAAAATTTAGATATATGAAAATTTTCTGTACCATCTGCTCACTTTCTCTGTGAGCCTGAAACTTCCTATGAACCACTGTAGCTGCATAATTTTAAATGTAATGGCAACACAACAAATGGTCTATTAGTGCTCTCATGAGCTAAGCCTGCTTAGCCACTCATGTTCATTTGTTGAACTCACGTTAAAACTGCACATGGCTGTATACATGTGTATGAACAAATGTGCATACTGTCAGATTCATATATAGGTTCTCTTCTTCAAAGACTGGGATTTTGTTCTTTTGATTGTTTGATAGCTATGTTCAAGTCCCATTTCTAAAAAAAAAAAAACCTGTTAATTATTCCCCTTCTTTCTCATCCAGGTGTCTCTGATGATACCAAAGAACATGTCATATTCTACAATTGCTTATAGGTTTATTTCTTTTGATAGACTCATTCTTCCTGAGGTAGAATCTGTCTTCATTTAGCAGTGCTCTATGTATGTAGCAGGTGCTCTAGAAAATAACTTATTGAATAATAATAATAATAAATATGGAGTAAGCTCTGATCCTGGAGCATTCTCAGGCCTAATGAATATCTATGGCAATCTGCCCTTGGGGAAATATGTGTGATGAAGCATTTCACATTGTTAGCGAATATGGCCAACTTTATTCCCTGGTGATGTCAATATGGCACATTTCATCAGCCCGAAAATTCTCTGGCATGGGAAACCCATAAAGTTTGGAAGCTATTTATGAATCTGAGAAGGTGAGTCAATAGACTGTGTTCCAAGTTGGCAAGAAATAATCCTAAACATCCAAAGTTTTAAAACTCACATTGGGGGAGTCGGGCTGTAGCGCAGCGGGTTAAGCGCAGGTGGCGCAAAGCACAAGGACCAGATCCCGGTTCGAACCCCGGCTCCCCACCTGCAGGGGAGTCGCTTCACAGGTGGTGAAGCAGGTCTGCAGGTGTCTATCTTTCTCTCCTCCTCTCTGTCTTCCCCTCCTCTCTCCATTTCTGTCTGTCCTATCCAACAACGACAACAACAATAATAACTACAACAATAAAAAAAAAACAAGGGCAACAAAAGGGAATAAAATAAAATAAAATAAAATAAATATTAAAAAATTTTAAAAAGCTCACATTGAACTCCTCATTAATTTAAATGTTAATGTAAATGTAAAACGTGTAATATTGATTTGGAACTATTTTAATATGGATATTGCATAGTGGAGCTTTCTAATAACAGAGTCAAAATGGACATCACATCACGTTACCATGATTTTTAAGTGAGGCTTTGTCATTTTCTCTACCCTATGCATTATCATGTACACTCATTTGCTTTAGTTTCACTGTATAATATTGTGAAGCCCTGTTTTTGAGTTTAATTGACTTGAACAGTCCCATGATCAGGATGATCAATTCTTTTTTTGTAACCACTACAACATAGGAGTCTGAATATACCCTGTGAAACTGACTCAGGCAAGTTTAGAGTAGTGATTTTTGAGGAAAGCATATAAATATACAACTAAAGTTGTTGATGTTTCTGTTTTATAATTTCTTTATTGGGGGATTAATGTTTTACATTTGACAGTAAATACAATAGTTTGTACATGCATAACATTTCCAAGTTTTCCATATAACAATACAACCCCCACTAGGTCCTATGTTATCCTTTTTGGACTTGTATTCTTCCCCTCTCACTCACCCCAGAGTCTTTTACTTTGATGCAGTATGCCAATTCCAGTTCAAGTTCTACTTGTGTTTTCTCTTCTGATCTTGTTTTTCAATTTCTGCCTGAGAGTGAAATCATCCCATATTTATCCTTCTGTTTCTGACTTATTTCACTTAACATGAATTTTTCAAGGTACATCCAAGATGGGCTGAAAATGGTGAAGTCACCATTTTTAATAGTTGAGTAGTATTCCATTGTGTATATATACCACAACTTGCTCAGCCACTCATCTGTTGTTGGACACTTGAGTTGCAACCAGGTTTTGGCTATTACAAATTGTACTGATAAGCACATAGGTGTACAAAGATCTTTTTGTATGGGTTTGTTGGCTTCCTTATGATATATCCCCGGGAGAGGAATTGGAGGATCATAGGGTAGGTCCATTTCTAGCCTTCTGAGAGTTCTCCAGACTGCTCTCTACAGAAGATGGTCCAATTAACATGCCCACCAGCACTGCAGGAGGGTTCATTTGACCCCACAACCTCCCCAGCATTTACTGCTGTTACCTTTTCTGATGTATGACATTCTCACAGGAGTAAAGTGGTATTTCATTGTTGTCTTTATTTACATGTCTCTGACAATCAAAGACTTGGAGCATTTTTTCATGTGTTTCTCGGCCTTTTGGATCTCTTCTGTGGTGAATATTCTGTCCATGTCTTCTCTCTATTTTTGGATGGGGTTATTTGTTATCTTGTTGTTGGGCTTGACAAGCTCTTTATATATTTTGGTTATTAGCCTCTTGTCTGATGTATGGCATGTAAAGATCTTGAGGTTTGGGTAGAGGTTTATTTTGCTGTGCAGAGGCTTTTTATTTTGATGTAGTCCCATGGGTTTATGCTTGCCTTAGTCTTCTTTGTAATTGAACTTCTTTCATTAAAAATGTCTATAAAATGTATGCAGAAAAGAGTTCTGATGCTTCTCTTTGAAATATGGATGTATAAATGAAATATAGAAATCAAGTTTCTAGATTGTGAACACATTTTGTATTTATTTCCTTCACCTCCATACTATAAAATTTGACCAAACTAATTACTCGGGCCTTTTCCAGCCCCACATTCTGTGTGTCTGTATAATGTTATGAGTCACTTTGTTCTGATCAACTCTCTGCCTAGTTCTTCTCTTCACAACCACCCACCACAGTATTTCTTCACATGCCTCTGCTCTGCAGATGGCTCCACCCAGTTTAATTCTCTGTACAAAAATGCATTTAAAGCAGACATTTGCTAACAATTCATATCTGTAGAACATGTTAAATACCAGGTAGAAAAGGCAAGCTAAAAGATGAGAAAAGCACCACTGACTACCCTGAACAGAATAATAAAATACAAAATTCAGACCCCTGGAGAGTTACCATATAAGACTTTCATGTCAAGAGATGAATATAAGACAGCAATTTCAATATTCAATAAGCTCAAATAGTATAGATCTGAGAGATCTAGTGAAGCTGAGTATTTATTGACTCTTGGCATAGTTAACAAGCTTTGTGCTATATGAATATATAGCACAGGGAGAAAGAGGAGGGACCTGAGGTCATAACAGAACTACTGACTGTACTGATTTGGTCACTTACTAGTTACCTCTCTTTTTTTTTATTTAAGAAAGGAGACATTAACAAAACCATAGAATAAGAGGGGTACAATTCCTCACAATTCCTATAACCTGATCTCCATATCCCACCCCCTCCCCTGATAACCTTCCCACTCTCTATCTCTCTGGGAGTATGGATCCAGGGTCTTTGTGGGTTGCAGAGGGTGGAAGGTCTGGCTTCTGTAATTGCTTCCCCACTGAACATGGGCGTTGACTGGTCGATCCACACTCCCAATCTGTCTCTCTCTTTCCCTAGTAGGGTGGGGCTCTGAGGAAGTGGCGCTCCAGTACACATTGATGTGATCATCTGTCCAGGAAAGTCCGGTCAGTATCCGGAACCTGGTGGCTGAAAAGAGAGTTAACATACAAAGCCAAACAAATTGTTGAACAATCATGGACCTAAAGACTGTAATAGTGCAGATGAAGTGTTGGGAGTATTCCCTGCATGCTCTTGTGTACTTCTACTTTCAGGTATATATATTTCCCCTAGTTTATGGGCATGGGTGAACCTATGCTCTATCTCAGGGGACCTGGGCTATATCTAGGTTTGGGGACTTTATTGGGGAGTGGACCACCTGGAATGGAATTAGAGAATACTATGAAAGGAAAGGTCTCACCCGACTGATGAAGCTGAAGGGTTGTCATTCCACACCTGAAGTCTCTGGAGTTACCTCTCTTTTTAAAAAATGCCTTTATTTACTTTTATTATTGAATAGGTACAGAGAGAAATTGATAGGGAAGGGGAGATAGAGAGAGAAAGAGACAGAAAGACACCTGCAGCCCTGCTTCACCACATGTGACGTTTACCCCCTGCAGGTAGGCACTAGGGGCTTGAACCTAGGTCCTTGTGCACTGTAATGTGTGTGCCCAACCAGGTGCGTCACCACCTGGCTCCTGTTATCTTTCTTTCTAAGTAAATGTCTCATATCTTAGTTTCTTCATCTGTATAATGAGACTTATAATTTGAAAAATTTAGAAGATAGTTATGATGATTATGTTTGTAAGATAATACAGAGATTTTCTTGATGTCAGAAATAGACTCTAAGTTGTTCATTTTCATGATTCTAATAAAAATATGATAATTAAGCTTCAATTCATGCTTACTAATAGTGTTTACCACAGAGGAAGGGAATAAAAGCTCAGAGGAATGGATAAAGAGGGTTGATTGAGGGAGTAGGGTGGTAGCTCAGCGGGTTAAACGCACATGGGGCAAAATGCAAAGACTGGCGTAATGATCCCGGTTCGAGCCCCCAGCTCCGTACCTGCAGGGAAATCACTTCACAAACAGTGAAGCACGTCTGCAGGTGTCTATCTTTCTCTCCCCTGTCTTCCCCTCTTCTCTCCATTTCTCTCTGTCCTATTTAACAACAACAGCATTAGTAACAACAATAGTGACAACTACAACAATAAAACAAGGTCAACAAAAGGGGGTAAATAAATAAATATTGAAAAAAGAGGGTTGATTAAGTGGTGATGTAGTAGCTATGCTGTGGTATATACATTTGTCAAGGTGTGGTCTTATATTCCAGAAACCAAAATAGTGTCATTTTTAAAACTTTATTCTTGTGAATATTGATTGCAGCTATCACTCAATTCATAATTTTAGAAATTATTACTTTTGTAAGACAACTATCTATGATACAACAATTCTTTTGAACATTTCACCCAGGAGTATAATTTTCCTTAAATCTAGATGCCCAGAGTTAGAAAGCAATCATAACATAGTGCCAGGTTCTATAAGTTATCTTGCTCTTTGTTGCCTAGTGTTTCTCCAATTCTTTCAGAAGTCTACCTTCTTCCCTTTGGCATTAGGATACCAGAAGACTAGACAGTCAAACTATCTACCATTAGGTCCCTGAAGATTATGAATTAAGTGAGTTAAAAATGAAATGTAGGGGCTGGGTGGTGGCACACCCAGCTGAGCACGTATAGTAGCATGTACAGAGACCAGGTTCTGAAATTGGGAAGCTCCCAGAGCTATAAAGCAGGAATTCAATTGTCTTTCTCTCTCTCCCTTTCTATCTTCCTATCCCTTATCAATTTCTAGCCATCTCTATGCAAAAAAATAAAGAATATTACAAATAAATAAAGTGCGCTAAACTCTATGTGTTACAGTAGCTCTTCAAATCAACATTTGAAATTTATTAAAAAAAAAGAAAAAAAAAACATTTGAAATTTATTTACTACAACCACCTCATTGCCACCTGCCCATAAGCAACTCAACTCTCAGTAGAGAGAAAAATCAGGGCTTGAATATATACAACACATTTTTCGGCTTTACATAATCATGGAAGCTTTGCCAGTACTTTTAAAATTGTTTTATTATCTTTATTTATTTATTGGCTAAAGATAACCAGAAACTGAGAGGAAGGGGGAGATGATTGATAGATAGATAGATGATAGATAGATAGATAGATAGATAGATAGATAGATAGATAGATAGATAGATAGGCCAACCTGCAGCACTGCTTCACCATTTGTGAAGCTTTCCTCCTACAGGTGGGGATAGGGGGCTTGAGCCTGGGTCTTTGCACATTGTAACATGTATGCTCAACCAGATACACCTCCACCTGACCCCTCTGCTACAAATTCTTTGTGGCTACTCTATGTACATAAAATCATTTTCTTAGAAGGAAAATATCTTAGAGCTTGAAAAAGTCACATATGACTGTGTATGCAGCCCTTTATCTCATATGTAAGGTGATTAAAACTCAGGTCTGGTATCCTTTTGAGTTTTTCATATTAATTTGACTATTGTAACTGAAGCAAGTAAATATTAGTTGGGCAAGTAGTTCATCTGGTAGAGAACACAAGTTTAATGCTTGAGGTTCCTGATTTCATCCCGAATACCTCATTCTCAGTGCTACTCTGGCTCTTCTCTCTCCCTGATCTCACTCTTTTTCCTCTCCTCTCTTCTCCTCTCACCTTCATGTGAAACTCATATGTAATGAGTAAAGAAGTAAAAAATCTTTAAAAGAGAAGTAAAAATTTGAAATTATCAGTATTAACCTACACTCATGGCAAAAGAATTGGTGAGAGTAAGAAGTTTCTTACAACTGTATGCAGAAATCTATACACACCAAGTTGCTTCAGGAGTTATGTTAAGTGATAAAAACCAGAGAGAGAATATTGAATATGGGGTGATCTCATTCATAGACAGAAGTTGAGAAGTAAGAACAGAAATACAAAGTAGAACCTGGACTTGATTTGTTGTATTGCATCAAAATAAAAGACCCTGGAAGGGAGGGTAGGGGGCTTTCAGGTTCTGGTGCATGGTGATAGAGGAGGACCTAGGATGGGGGTGAGAGTGTATTGCAGAAAACTGAGAAATTTCACATGTGTCACAACTATACATACTGTAAACCACTACCTCCCATAAAATTGAATTGTAATTTTATATGTAATATAAAAATTTTAATGAAATATATATATGACACCTTTCAGTAAATTCATGTGGGGCTGGGAAATAGATCAACACATAGACAGTGCACCTTACCAATAGAAGACATCCTGGGTTGGATCCCAGAACCATATGGACACTACTACAGAAAAATTCATGAATGATCCAGAGGTGCATTGGTATCTTTATTCTTCCTCTTCCTCTCTCTCTCTCTCTTCCTCTCCTTCTACAATGTACACACACAAAAAATGTTTTGAACTGTGAAGGCTACTTGGTAGTATACATGTGTAAGGGTTTGATTCATTCTATGGTACCATAATCATAATAATACAATGTAATGCATACAGACAAAGGAATACATGACTAGCAAATTTAGAGATGAATAAACTAAAGCATGTGTGTGTATAACAAAGGGAACTATTATGTACTTTCAAATGAATTAAATTTTATAGAGAATTTTGTCAAGAAAAAAATTTCTAAGCCTGCTTGTTTTTCATTTATAAAGGATGACTTTGAAATACATTGTGTTGTCTTTCTGCAGGTGTAAAAGAAATATCATCTTTAGAAATACAGAGCACTGCTTTAGCTTCTTCAAGTTTTCTCAGAAAGATCACGACCTATCGGAGAAACTTTGATAAGGTTAGTTCTGAGACCCACTGATCTATTTTCTTAGCATTTGCATTACAACTTCACAGATTCAGAACTAAATAGTTTAATAATTCAAAAGAATGGCAAATGGAAAGTCAGGTGCCACTTTGTTATTAATGGCACAATTTAGGTAATGAATTCTGTCTCCATGTTTGGCAAAAAAAAAAAAATTCCTAACATTTAACCTTAATATGATAAAGATTTTGCTCGTCTAGTCCAAGGATGTTCTGGACAATTGGAAACTAACAACACACACACACAGACACACACACGCACACACACACACATACACATACACACTCCCTGTAGATAGATGATAGATGGAGGATTCCAGTTGGTGGGATGGCACAGGAACTTTTGTGGTGGAGGTGATGACTTATACAGACATATATATTCATAGGTGTGACAGTATCGAGTTAAATTGTATAATATTGTAAACAATACTAAGTCAATCAAAGCATTTTAAAAGATCTATCTGCAAGCACTCTGCTGTAACTGATAAAGTTGAGCACCAAGTTCACCAAGAAGCAACTCAAATGACCTGAAGAAATAACATAGCAGAGTTTTCTTTACATAGACAAAAATATAAATAGGAAATAAGTATTCTTCCCTAGTGATTTATTTATTTATTTATTTATTTATTTTTAAGACAGAGTGGAAAGGAAAGACAGACACTTGCAGACCTGCTTCACCTCCTGTGAAACGACCCCCCTACAAGTGGGGCTTGAACCGGGATCTTTATGTTGGTCCCTGCACTTCGCACCATGTACACTTAACCCACTGCGCTACCACTTCACCTTCCCTAATGATTTTGAAGAATAAGAGAGATCTGACAATAAGAAGGACCCTTAAAATAATTTACTTACTTATTTTAATGTGCTATTGCTAAGGAAAGACACAGAGAGAGAGAGAGAGAAACAGAGAGAGGAGAGACAATTGCTCATATCTGGCTTATGGTGATACTGGGGGTTGAACCTGAAATCTCAGAGCCTCTGGCATGAAAGTCTTTTTGCATAACCATTATGGTATCTTTCCAGTCTGATATAAGAACTCATAGAACAAAGACTGAGTATGAGAGGTGATTTAGAGTAGTGCACCTGCTTTGCATGTGTGAGATCCTGGATTAGATCCTTTGCACCACATGATAAAAACAAAGTGAACCAGAACTCCACAGTTGTTGCAATAGTTAGGCGCTACCCCCTCTCTCTTATTGTCTTTCTCACTATTTCTCATTCTCTAATGATAACAAATAATATATCTATCTCATTCTCTAATGATAACAAAAAATAACTGAGTCAGAGAGGTGATTAACTGGTAGAATGTGTACACAGAAACCTGAGTTCTATCTTCAGCACCACATTAAAAAAAATTAGGCCTGGATATGGCTTGCCCAGCAATGTACATGTTATCATGTGAGAGGATCTGGGTTCAAGACCTCGATCCCCACCTGCAGAGGGAAGTTTAATGAAAAGAGTAGCAGTGCTGAAGACATCTTCTTATCTGTTCTCTCACCCTTTTCCACCTTCTATCAAACAGCTAAAGCTGTGCAGGCACCACCAAGCCTTAGAGATAAACTGAAGATACATATACATATATATATATATATATATATATATATAGAGAGAGAGAGAGAGAGAGAGAGAGAGAAGAGGGAGGGAGAGAGAGGTTGAAATAAATATTTAAAGCAAAGATTTCAAAGCCAGTAAAATAGCTCATCTAGATAGTAACATCCTTTGCCCGTATATCAAACCCAAGACTGAGTTCAGACCTCACCACATTGAAGAAGGCTTTGTTTCTGATGTTAATTATCTATCTGATGTCTGCCTGCCTGCCTGCCTGTCTATCTTATCTATCTATCTATCTATCTATCTATCTATCTATCTATCTATCTATCATCTACCTATCTATCTATCTATCTATCTATCTATCATCTATCCACCTATCTACCTATCTATCTATCTGAAAATGTCAGCCCTGAACAGTGAATCCTCAAGGATGAAACAAATAAATAAGAACAAAGATTTTAAAAGAAATAAAATATACCCTTAATTCAGTAGAATTTCTTGTATGAGAAAGAAACAAAAGCATATTCCAATTCAGAATTCAAATTTAAGTCTTGCAATGTTTCCAAATTAAATTAAAGCAAAGATGCACTCACTGTTGATATTTAGTAAATGCTATTTGAATAAATTATTTAATAGATAATTGGATTAATTATAAATGTATGAGACTACTTTCCAAAATATGCATGTTTGCCCTTTTATTTTGGAATGAATCAATGACAGATGTCTCCGTTTCTCCTATATACATAAAGTTATTATACTATTCTTTTGACATATTATAAAACCAAAAAAGTAGCTTAAGAGAAACCTATATCCATAACTGTTATATTTTTCCTAAATAATTTATTTCAGAAATACAGAATTATCTGGTTTCTGGGCAATAATAAACTACAATAAGATCAGCACATAGTGAGAGCATTTTAACTTAAGTTTTGCCTTAAGATTTATAAAGTTTGGAACTAGTAAAATATCAGAATGGTTATGTGGAAGACTTTCATGCCTGAGGCACCCAGGTCTCAGGATCAATTCCCAGGACCATCATTAGAAGAGCAGAGCAGTGCTCTCTGGTCTCTTCTCCTTTTTCTCTCTTCCCTCTTCTCTCATTATCTCTCTTATTATAATAAAATACATTAGAAAATTTAAAAGTTAGTTAAATAGGAAAAAAGATGAAACCAGTTAAGTTACAAATCACCTTGTCAGGTTTGTTATTCATATACACAAAGTACATTTCTGCAAGGTTCACTTGTGGTGCCTCTTCTTTTCTAATTAGCATTGTTTTTTGTTTATTTGTTTTTTGCGGAATAAAATGAGTTCTACTGATTTCTGGAAGCATATGGGTAAATTAGATGTGCAAATGTCTAAAATAAGATAAAGAATTTCAGGTGAAGCACCATCCTTGCTCTGATAAACAGAAAATTAAAAAGATGCTTTCTTTCATCACATGGAATTTTCTGATGAAAAATACATGGTTTTTTTTTTCATACCAGATTGCCTCTGTATTTGGTAGTGACTGAAGTAGTTATTAGATATGATTCATAGGGTTCTTGGTAATAGAAAAAAAATAACCTATACTCCTACTACCAAGCCCTGGTTAACAAATCTTTACACCATCAGTCTGCTATATCCCACTCAGGGAGATCTCAGTTCTATATTGAATGTTTCCTCTTTGCTCTTTATATTAAAAACTGTTTAAATCACTCTATAGTGAAAAAAAAAAGGTTTAAGAAATCTAGCTTTTATAAAAACTAAAAGTGTAACATAAAGCAACCCTTCTGGAGATCAAACTGGCATGTTATCAAAAGTCTTTAAATGTCCCTGTTCTTAATGTGCCATGTTTTTTCTAAGATTTATCTTAAAGAAATCAGTGAGCAAATGACTGAAGACATGTGTACATGAATGATTATTGGATCAATGCTTTATAAAATAAAACTAAGTATTTAAAAATAGAGGATCTCTCTCTCTCTCGCTATCTCTCTCTCTCTCTCTGTGTGTGTGTGTGTGTGTGTGTGTGTGTGTGTGGTGGGTTCTCATTGATGGATTGATGGTGTATATGATTGAGTGTACATATTACAAAAAACAAGAACCAGGATTCAAACCCCCAACCCTTACCTGCATGGGGGATGCCTTACAAATGTGAAACAGTGCTCCAAGTGTCTTTCTTTCTCCTTATCTCCCTCCCTTTTCCTCTCTTGATTTCTCTGGCTCTATTATATATATAGTAAAGGGCACAGGGTCAGCAAAGTGTTTTATCTGGTGGGCCAGGCGATGATGCTCCTGGATAAGTGCACGTTGTAGAAAGCTCAAGGATCCATATAGGAATTCATGTTCAAACCCAGCTACCCACCTGCAGTGGGATGCTTCACAAGCAGTGGAAGCAGGGTTGCAAGTGTCTTTCTTTTTCCCTCTCCATTTCCCCTCATCTGTCTCAATTTCTCTCTATCATATCAAATAAAATGCAAAAAATGTTAGCTAGGAGCAGTGGATTCGTAGTACCTACACAGACTCAGCAATAACCCTGGAGCCAATAATAATAATAATAAAATTTTATCTGGACGTGGGCAGTGCTTCTGTTCTGCCATGACATGTTTAAAACCAAAGTTTGAGCCTGACTCTACTACTTTGGAGGTACTTTCAGTGCTGTGGTGTTTTGTTTGTTTGTTTGTTTGTTTTCCTTCTTACTAGTCTCTGTCTATTTCTATCTTACCAAAAATAAAGTCTTGATCCATTTACTTAGTGTTTTTTCTAATATTGACCTTCAAAGTAATAAAACTCTACATTTATTAGTAATGATGGTGCTCTAATATGTAGCATCAAAATGGATTATTAATTAAAATAGGGTTATGGAAAACTATAAAATTGTTATCAATAATTCACATATTTTATACATTTATATGTATAGGCAATATCTTAATAATAAAATATAGCTTTTTCTTTTATTTTTGTTTAAGAAGTTGAAGTATTAAATATTTTCCCTGACATAGTTATTTAGTAGTGTTTAATGATATTATAATAGGGATATAGCTCCCCACCACTTCCACTACCAAAGTTCTGCATCCCTACAACACACTCCCCAATGATAACCATCATAGTTCTCCCACAGTCTTAGATATGGGTTGACTTCTATTTTTCTAAATCATGTGTTCACGTCTCTATATTCCATATAATAGTGAAATTACCTGATAGTTGTATTTCACTTCCTTTCTTATTTCATTAAGTATAATCTCCTCTAATTCCATCCATTTTATTTCAAACAACACAATACCATCTGTTTTTTATTGCTTAGTAGTACTCCATAGAGCATATGTCCCATAACTTCTTTATCCAATTATCTGTTGAAGGGCATTTAGGTTGCTTCCATATTTTGGCTATGTGGGAAATGCAGCTATGAACTATGCAGGGTGGGGGTGTCTCTAGTGTTTCCATATCTTTGGGATAAGTGCCTAAGAGTTGAATTTGCTGAATCATAAGATATTTTCTTTTTTATTTGGTTAAGGAGTCTCTATAGTCTTCTCCATAATGACTGCACTAATTTGCATTCTCAACAGTAGTATAAGTGTGTTCCTTTATCTCCACATCCTCTTTTTTTATATTTATATTTTCCCTTTTGCTGTTCTTGTTGTTTTTCATTGTTGTTGTAGTTATTGCTGTTGTTATAGATGTCGTCATTGTTGGATAGGACAGAGAGAAATGGAGAGAGGAGGGGAAGACAGAAAAGGGGAGTGAAAGATAGACACCTGCAGACCTGTTTCACCGCCTGTGAAGTGACTCCCCTGCAGGTGGGGAGCTGGAGACTTGAACCCGCATCCTTACGCCAGTCCTTGCACTTTGCACCACCTGCGCTTAACCCACTGCGCTACCGCCCGGCTCCCTCCAACACTTATCTTTCCCTATTTTCTTTTCATGTGTAGAAGCTTTTTAATTTGATGTAGTCCTATTTATTGTCTTTTATCTTTGAGTTAAGGTCCTAAAGTGTTTCATCACTATGTTCTATGTGTTTTACTGTTTTAGGTCTAATATTTTTGTTCCATTTTTTGCTAATTTTGGTGCATGCTGTTAAGTGGTGGACTAGTTTTAGTTTTCTACATGTGGCAGCCCAGTTCTCCCAGAACTATTTGTTAGAGACCTTTTTTTCCCCAATGGATAGTTTTTGGCCTCTTTGTCATACTTTAAGTGCTTATATGTTTTTAGATTTAGTTCTGGGCTCTCTATGCTATTCTATTGTTCCAAATACCTGTTTTTGTTCCAGTTATACACTGTTTTAATTCCTTTTTCTTTGTACTATAATCTAAAGGCAGGGAATTATGTGCCTTAATTTTTCTTCTTTTGCCTCAGGACTGCTTTTGCTATTTGTGATTTTTTTTTTCTTTCTTTTTTTTTTTTTTTACAGTTCCACCTCAATTTTTGGATAAGTTGCTCAATTTCTTTGAATATGCCACTGAAATTTTGATAAATGATGAACATTGTATTGAATTTACAAATTGCTTTTAACAGGACAGTCTTTTTTTTTTTCCTCCAGAGTTGTTGCTGGGGCTCGGTGCCTACACTACGAATCCACTACTCCAGGAGGCCATTTTTACCATTTTGTTGCCCCTGTGGTAGTCATTATTGTTATTGCTGTTGTAGCTATTGTTGTTGTTGTTGGATAGGACAGAGAGAAATTGAGAGAGGAAGGGAAGACAGAGAGGAGAAGAGAAAGATAGACATCTGAAGATCTGCTTCACCGCTTGTGAAGTGACCCCTGTAGGTGAGGAACTATTGCCTTGAACCAGGATCTTTATGCAAGTCCTTGTGCTTTGCCCCATATGCACTTAATCCACTCTGCTACCACCCAGTCCCCAGGATAGTCATTTTAATGATATTTATTTTTCTGTTCCATGAATAAGGAATGGTCTTCCATTTTTTGTGTCATCCCCTATATAGATATTATGTTTTTTAAATATTTATTTATTTATTTTCCCTTTTGTTGCCCTTGTTGTTTTATTGTTGTAATTATTGTTGTTATTGATGTCGTCATTGTTGGATACAACAGAGAGAAATGGAGAATAGGGGGATAAAAAGATAGATACCTGCAGACCTGCTTCACCGCCTGTGAAGCTACTCCCCTGCAGGGGGTAGGTGCTCGAACCAGGATCCTTACATGGTTCTTGTGCTTTGCACCACATGCGCTTAACTCGCTGCACTACCGCCTGACTCCCAATATTATGTTTTTTTCAAATATGATACAAATAAATGTTAATATCAGTATAAAAATTGAAACCAAAATAAATAAATGATCGCTTATCCCCATTAAAACACACACTGAAGTGAAAATAAGTTGAATCACAAAGTGTATGTGTGTGTATGTGTGTGTGCCTTCAGAGGAGACATGTCATGTTTTTGAAATGGCGTTGAGCTATGGCTCCAGTTGTCCAAATTTTTAACAGTGGTACTATCTGTTACCTATTGTTTTAAGTCGTAGATGGAACACACTATGACTACAAACAATATGGTATAAAAAATCTGTGGCATGAGGAAACAGAACAGCTGATAGCACAAATAGGACTAAATAAGAAGAATGTGAAATACATTGATGTTCCCTGGGCTGTGGATTGAAAAGAACATTAAGGATGATTTAAATGAGAAAGCACTAACATATGTATTGCTCAGTAGCAGAATAAAATAAGATTACTTCTGGTGTGACAGATATTTGGCTCTCAATAAATGAAATATGTGAGTTGCAGAGTAATAAAACAAGTTTGCAGTACTACAAGTTAGCTAAGTAGAAAAAAGGCACTTACTCAGGAATGACACCAAATTGTTGGTTGGAAAATCACTTCAAATAAATAAATAGACACCCCTACCTCACCTCTAGGATGTTTAGAATAGTCTCTCCTAATACAAGTGACCTTGACATGTAGATCATTTTGAGCAAGGGTCAGTCAATACCCTGAAAATTCATATGAAATTCCATTATCTACACAGAGTGATGAATATTGATGTTATTTCCCAGAATTCATATTTTTTGTTAAAGTTACCCTGTCTGAGAAATTTACCTATATGGTAAATACAGGTAAATTACAGAATTAAATTAAATTAAATATAGGTAAATTACATTAAATTAAATTAAATTAAATATAGGTAAATTACAGAAGTTACAGAATATCTGTTGCTAATTATATGAACTTTCCTTGCTTCATCATGAGAACTCCCCTTTCCTATGCTTGAAGTATTCCATTTACTCAACCCTATTTTTCTCCATGGTCTTTGGAATATTAATGGTCTATGTGCATTTCTCGTATATTTTTAATGAAGAGTTTCTTTTAATGTTTGTTTATTTGATAGAGATAGGCAGAGAAAGAGACAGATACAGAGAAGATATCACTGCTCAAACCTGGTATAATATGGTTGATGGTTCTGGCAAGTGAACTTGAATTGTAAATGTTAATGAGTGAATTAATATAATATGTGGGCCTCCTCTCAATAAAACAGTTGAATGTGATAAAAAAAATAGTCAAGATTCCATGATCTTAACTATGATAAGATTTCCTGTGCTAAATGTGGTTTATATATGAAATTTGCACATGTTAATTTTGTTTATATTTCATTATTAAAGCAATTCTTTGAGCTAGTACTTTGGGGGCTGGTCAGGCATCAAACCTAGGACTTCACATGTGGAGCATGCACTTTGCCACTGGAGTTTAGACATATACTTCTTTTTTTATTTGATTAGTAATTAAATATTGATTTACAAAATTATGAGAAAACAGGGGTATAATTCCACAACCAGAGTTTGGTGTCCCCATTCCCTCTATTGATAGCTGCAATAGTTCTCCCAATGTCACAAATATGGGTTGGCTATTATTTCTATAACTATATGTATATATATATATATATGTATATATATATATATATATTCCTATGTTCTCTTTTGTTCTTTTTATGTATTTTTATTTGTTATTTAATATTGATTTACCAAATTATAAGATAATAGAAGTATAAATACATATGTTTCCCACCCCCAGAGTTCTGTGTCCCCATTTTCTCCATTGGAAACTGCAGTTCTCCTAAGGTCTCAGTTTATATACTATGTTTTGATATGGTCCTGCCTCCTATTCTTTTCTAAGTCACACCTACAGCCTACAGTTATTATTATTTCCAGATGTCCTTCCTTTTGTTTTCTCTTCTCTCTCAGGATCGTGATGGAATTGGAGTTTAGAGCCTTCTAGTTATCTTCCCCTAACATTTCTCCCCTTCTGGGGGTTTGGACCAAAATTCTTTATAGGGTGCATAGAGTGGGAGTTTATAATTTCTTCTCTGTTGGACTAGGGTATTGGCAGGTTCATCCATACCCCCAGACTGTTTTCATCTATCCTTAGTTGGGAAGAGCTCTAGAGAAGAGAGGCTCTGGAACACAATGGTGAGGTCATTTGCCCAGGGAACTCAGGACAGAATCATGGCATTTGCAACTTGGTGGCTGAAAATCAGTAAGATTAAAGCAGAACAAAAGGTTTAATAAAGACATGTAATTCTTGAGTGCTGATGCTGTGCTATCTATCAGACCTTACATGTTTTCTTTTTCTTTATTTTCTTTTTTTCCTATGAATATGTCTAATGTTAATCTGAGTATTCCACCAGCTAGAGAAGATTCTAGGAACTAAAAGGAAAGGTGTCCCTCCTAATTAATATTATCTTTGAAGTACTAAACACATTCAAGTTAAATGCCTTACCTTTTCATCCATATTGTTAACTCAATCCTTCGCTTAGGATATTAGTTTAACCATAACAGTGGCTTCATGTAACAATTATTATCTTTAACATAAATAAAATGTCCTTTGCACATATGCAAAAACAAAAAAATTATTCACCACCTCTAGAAATTATATTTTTATTGTTACTCAATATCCTTGGTAGTGTCTGTGTTAGTGTAGTAAAATGTCTGGAAATCTTCCTTTATGATGTTTTGAATGTTTCTGTTCTTGGAAGAGTATGCGTGTCACTACAATTGTTATAGAGGAAAAGCTCCTACATTTATATCTAGAATTGAGTGACTTCACATGAATTATCTCAGTGAATCCCCATATCACTCTTTCTATTTCATTTCAAAGATAGACCTGAGCACGAAAGAAGCTAAACAGTGTGTTCAGGGGGGAGCTGGGTGGTTGCGCAGTAGGTTAAGCACACATAGCGTGAAGGGAAACGACCAGATCAAGGATCCCTGTCAAGAATCCCAGTTCGAGCCCCAGGCTCCCCACCTGCAGGGGGATTGCTTCACAAGCAGTGAAGCAGATCTGCAGGTGTCTGTCTTTCTCTCCCCCCTCTGTCTTCCCCTCCTCTCTCAAATTCTCTCTGTCAATTCCAACAAAAACAGCAATAACAACAATAATAACGACAACGATAAACAAAAAAGGGCAACAAAAAGGGAAAAAAGAGCATCCAGGAGCAGTAGATTTGCAGTGCAGGCACCAAATCCAGAGATAACCCTGGAAGCAAACAAAAAAACAGTGTTCAGAGAACGCACATGTAGGATCAAAATCTAATCAGTATGATTCAAATGGTAAGCCTTGGCAGTTCTTCAGACTACTGAACAAAATATATTTTAATGTTTATTTATCTTAGTGGTTGTTGTTGAAAATAACAGTAACTGACCTGGGAAGACAGGATAATGGTTATACAAAAGGCATTCATGCTTGAGGCTCTGAATCATCAAATTCAATCCCCAGCACCACTGTAAGCCAGAGATGAGAAGTGTTTTGGTTTTTCTCTTTGTGAATCTCTCATAAATAAATAGATGAGTAAAGAAATAAAATCTTTTTTTAAAATAAAAATAAGGTAAAAATGATAATTCAGGGGCTGGGTGGGTGATGTACCTGGTTAAGCGCATGTATTACAATGCGCAAGGACCCCAGTTCGAGCTCCTGGTCCTCACCTGCAGGAGGAAAGCTTTACAAATGGTGAAACAGGGCTGCAGGTGTCTCTCTGTCTCTCTCCCTCTCTATCACCCCCTTCTCTCTTGACTCCTGGCTGTCTCTAGCCAATAAATAAAGATAATATTTTTATTTTGTTTATATATTTATTTATTTTAAAAAGGAGACATTAACAAAACTGTAGGATAGGCAGGGTACAACTGCACACAATTCACACCACTAGATCTCTATATCTCATCCCCCTCACTGATAACTTTCCTATTCTTTATCCCTCTGGGAGTATGGATCCAAGGTCATTGTGGGTTGCAGAAGGTGGAAGGTCTGGCTTCTGTAATTGCTTCCCCACTGAACATGGGCCCCTTATCAAAGATTAGATGTCCAAAGGTGTGGATGTTTAATTCTGGGCTTTTAATTCTGTTCCACTGGTCTGTGTGCCTATTTATGTTCCAGTACCAGGCTGTTTTGATGATGATGGCCTTATAAGATAGTTTGAGATCTGGGAGTGTGATACTTCCATTTCTGTTTTTTTTCCTCAAGATGGTTTTGGCAATTCTAGGTGTTTTCTGGTTCCAGATAAATGATTGTAGTTTTTGTTCTATTCTCTTAAAGAAGCTTGGTGGAACTTTGATGGGTATCACATTAAATTTGTATATGGCTCTGGGGAGAATATTCATTTTGGTGGTATTTATTTTTCCAATCCATGACCATGAGATGTCTTTCCATTTCTTGGTATCAGTTTCTATTTCCTTGAATAGTGACTCATAGTTTTCAGTATACAAGTCTTTTACTTCTTTAGTCAGTTTTATTCCTAGTTTTTTTTTTTTTTTATTTTGTTACAACAGTGAATGGGAGTGATTTCTGGATATCTTCTTCTTCAGATTTAGTGTTTGCATAAAGAAATGCCACTGATTTTTGTACATTGATTTTTGTAGCCTGACACCTTGCTATATTGCTTAATAACTTCCAGTCGTTTTCTGCTGGATTCTTTAGGTTTTTCTATGTATACTATCATATCATCTGCAAATATTGAGAGCTCGACTTCTTCCCTTCCAATCTGTATTCCTTTGATTTTTTTTTTCTCTTGCCTGATTGCTATGGCAAGAACTTCCAATACTATGTTAAAGAGTAATGGTGATAGTGGACATCCCTGTCTAGTCCTCAATCTGAGGGAGAATGCTTTCAGTTTCTGTCCATTGAGAATGTTGTTGGCTGTAGGTTTGCTATATATGGATTCCACTATCTTGAGGAATTTCCCGTCTATTCTCATTTTTTATAGAGTTTTGAGCATGAATGAGTTTTGGATTTTGTCTAAGGCTTTCTCTGTATCTATTGAGATAATCATGTGGTCTTTGGCTTTGCTTTTATTGATGTGATGAATGACATTGACTGACTTACGGATGTTGAACCAGCCTTGCATTCCTGGGATGAATCCCACTTGGTTGTGATGAGCAATCTTTTTGATATACTGTTGTATTCGGTTGGCCAAGATCTTGTTTAATATTTTAGAATCTATGCTCATCAGAGATACAGGTCTGTAGTTTTTCCTTTTTGCTGTGTCCCTATCTGCTTTTGGTATCAGGGTGATGTTGGCTTCATAGAAGGTGGAAGGGAGTATTCCTGTTTCTTCAAGCTTATTAAAAAGCTTGAGAAGTATGGGTATTAACTGTTTCCTGAAGGTTTTCTAGAATTCTTTTGTGAAGCCATCTGATCCAGAATTTTTGTTGTTGGGAAGGTTCTTAATAACAGTTTCGATTTCTTTGTCTATGATTGGTGTATTTAGGTTTTGTAGTTCTTCTTGGTTCAGTTTTGGAAGGGCATGTTTCTAGAAATTTTTCCATTTCTTCCAGATTTTCTAGCTTGGTGGCATATACTTCTTCATAGAAGTTTTGCATGATTTTCTGGATTTCTGTGGTGTAAGTTGTGATATCTCCTCTATCGTTTACAATTCTATTAATTTGAGTCTTCTCCCTTTTTTTCTTTTTTTTTTTTTTTGCTGAGTCTGGCTAGGGGTTTGTCAATCTTGTTTAATTTTTCAAGGAACCAGCATTTGGCTTCATTGATCTTTTTTATGTTTCACTTATTTTCGATGTTGTTTATTTCTGCTCTAATTTTAGTGATTTCTGTCCTTCTAGTTGCTTTAGGGTTCCTTTCTTCCACGTCCTCTAAGTCCTAAAGGTGTGAAGTAAGGTCATTTATTTGAGCTTACTCTTGTTGTTTAATATGTGATTGTATGGCTATGAGTTTCCCTCTCAATACTGCTTTAGCTGTGTCCCAACTATTTTGATAGCTTGTGTCTTCTTTTTCATTTGTTTCTAGGAACATTTGACTTTCTTGCTTGAGTGTCTCTCTGATCCAGTGGTTCTTAAGCAGTATGTTGTTTAGTTTCTAAATTCTGTGTCTTTTAGTAATTTTCTATTTGTTGTTAAATGTTAGCTTTACTCCAGTGTGGTCTGATAAGATACTGGGGATGATTTCAATGCTCTTGAATTTGTAGATGCTGTCTTTGTGGCCTAATATGTGGTATATTCTTGAGTATGTGTTCTGTGGATTTGAAAAGAATGTGTATTCCAGTTTTTTTTGGGTGAAGGACTCTGAAAATGTCCAAGATGTCTAGTCTGTCAATCTCTTCATTTAATTCTCTTGTTTCTTCGTTGATTCTCTGCTTTGTTGATCTAAGTGTGAGAGTGGTGTGTAAAAGTCTCCCACTATTGTATTATTATTGATGTATTTTTGTTGTTCTTTCAGTATGTGTTTGATGTATTTAGATGGTCCCTCACTGGGTGCATAGATGTTAATAATTGTTAAGTCTTCTTGGCTCATTGATCCCCTAATCATTATGTAATGTCCTTGCCTATTTTATTACTTTATTTAATTTAAATTATATTGTGTCAGAGATGAGAATGGCTGTTCCTGCCCTTTTTTGTGGTCCATTATCCTGTATGATAGTTTTCCATCCTTTCACTTTAAGTCTGTGTTTATCTTGTTGGGTCAGATGAGATTCTTGCAAGCAGCATATGGTTGGGTTATGTTTTCTGATCCATCCTCCCACTCTGTGCCTTTTCATGGGTGAGTTTAAGCTATTGACATTTATTGATATTATGGATTTAATGTATTGTAGTGCCATTATTCAACAATTTTTTTATTTGCTCTGATATATTGTAAGTATTATAGTTTTGTTCTTGTTTATAAGAGGTCTTTTTGAACCTCTTTCAGGGAAGGCTTGGTGACAGTTGCCTCCTTTACCTGTTGTCTGTCTAGGAAAGTTTTGATCCCTCCATCTAGTTTGAATGAAAGTCCAGCAGGATATATTATCCTTGGTAGGATCCCTTTTTCATTCAGGGCTCAATAGATATCTTGCCATTCTCTTCTGGCTTTTAGAGTTTGAATGGAGAAGTCTGCTGATAGTCTTATGGGTTTTTCCCTGTATGTGACTTTTTGTTTTTCTCTTGCAGCCTTTAGGATCCTTTAAGATCCTTACTTCTTTTCATTGTAACTATGATGTGTCTTGGTGTCTTCAGGTCTTGGTTGATTCTGTTTGGGAATCTCTGGGCCTCTTGAATGTTAGTGTCCTTTCTGTTGTTCAGGTCTGAGAAGTTTTCTTCTATAATTTCCTCTAGAATGTTTACTTCCTCTTCCTCTCTTTCTTCTTCTGGCAGGTCAATTATAAAAATTTTACTTCTTTTGAGATCATCCCATATGTCTCTGTTGTTGTGTTCAGTGTCTCTCAATCACTTTTTGAGCTCTTTTTCCTCTTTCTTAGTTTTTTTCTAGCTCATCCTCTGTCTGGCTAATTCTGTTTTATGCTTCTGTTATTCTGCTTTCCATTCCCTCAGCTTCTTTCTTCAGTTCAGCTATTTCAGCTTTCAGTTCTCTAATTACCTTGAGGTAGCTAGTATTTTCCTTGAGAGTCTCAGCTGTTGTTTCCCTAATTCTGATAGCCCTTTCCTCCATATTTGTCTTCACATCTGTGATTATTAAATTTAATATCACTTGCATAGTTTTTTTATCCATGGTTACCTCTGTCTAATTTGTAGTTTCTTCTGGGCTCTTGTCTTCATTCATTGTAGTAGCAGTTTTATTTGCTTTTAATTTAACTATTTTTTATTGATATTTTATTTTTTTATTTTTATAGTCTGTTTTTCTTCAGTTGTTGTGTTTTGAGTACAAGCCATGCTATACTAAATACCTTTATAACAAATGCAATCACCAACCTCAGAAATTACAACAGTAACTGAAGCAAGGATTGAAGCAGTTTTAACCAATACCAGTTAGCCAAACAATGCCTCAAATCCAAGATAAAATAGCAACCAAACCCAAAAGAAAAAGAAAGAGTAAGGAAAAAAGGAATAGCAAGAATAGACAATTATGCAAATCTACTGTCCACTGCAAATTCTATGGGTAGCAAGAGGAGAAAGGGAAGTAGAGAAGAGACACACATAAAGAGAGTCCACTCTGAGTCAGATTTCTTCCCCAGAATAATCCACAAAGGAGTATGAGTGAATTCAGAAATCTGAAGAAGGAGGAAGGAAGAAAGGAAGACAAGAAGAAAAAAAAAAGAAAAAAGAAAATAAAAAAGAGCAGTGAAAGGAAAGAGGGGTTTTTGTTGTTGTTTGGTTTTTTTTAATTAGCTAGGAGGAGGGAGAAGGGGGAGAGTGGATAGAGGAGGTAGGTAGAGTTAAACAAGTTCCTCTCCCAATGGATAGGACACCCAGTCACCTAGCAATGGAAAATACACTAAGAGTTAATTTTTGTCAACCTAAAAGAGCGGGGGAGGGACATGCTTATATATAATAGTAATAATAAAATAGAACAGAGTAAGAAAATCCTAACAGTCTTTCTGCAGCTTGGATGGCTCCCAATTGGCTCTCTGAAAGGAAAAGGGTTGGAATGACACCCCTGGTGAGCCAGGAATCTTGGTAAAGAAACATGCTCAGTGGGGAGCCTGCTAGTAGCAACTGTCCAGGCCCTGGGGTCTGGTTATAGGGGAAGGGAGAGGGGTGAGCTTCTGAAATAATAAAAAAAATTCCTTTTTTTTTCTCTGTTTTCTAACTCAAATTGTGCTATAGTCACCTCCTTGGTGTCACCCTTAGGAACCCTTATTCAGCGTCCTGCTGAAGGCCACATATCCCTACCCTTTCTAGCAGTTGTTGTCAGAGCTCATGCCAGCAGCTGCTTCCAAGTAGTCATTTTCTTCCCCAGTCAATCTATTTTTAAGTGATAATTCAAAAAACTAACATCAGATGTAATCAAACAGGTGTCTCAAAGAAATCAGAATTTTGATTTTCATATGGCAAAAAATAGGGAACTAGAATTTTTCTGTTTAATTCTAATTTTGTTCTTTTGCCTTAACTCAAGTAACATCATATCTAACATAAGTAATAATATATAACTGAACTCTGTAGCTTAGGAAGATATAGTAACCCACAAATACAGCATGATAGTATCTTCACTTGGGGGGGGGATGCTCTAAATAATTGTATTTGGTAAACAAACATGCTGGAAAAAAAAGTAGAATCAAAATTACCTGTCATGTTTCAGCTATACTACAGCATATTTCAACTAAGAATGCTTTAAAATAAAATACTGGAGCAGACAAGTTATTTGCAGTTCTATTTGTATGCCAACTTATTTTCTCTGTGTGTGAGGAAAGATTGTTCTTCAAAGATGTCAGTGTCATTATTGAGCACTTAATAGATGTTTACTAAAGATGCACTTTGTGTTACAGGGCTAGCCACTGGGATTAACTTAGGTGAACAAAATATTGTCTTTTATGAAGGAAAACTAGAGCAGACCACAGAATCTTAATATCTTATAGTATATGGTTAGATGGAAGGAACAGGTGCACATTAACATAAAGACATATACACCAGCCCATATATATATGCCTATGCTACCTTACAACACTACAGAAAAGAACTATCAATCATGTTGAAGATATTAAGAACATGTCTGGGTGACTCAATCACAGAAGATTTCATGTGTAGATGAGTTTTGATGCATTCTGAAAAAAGGGACAAGAATAAAGTATGGTGAAAGAGAATATGGAAATATTTTCCATTCTGGCTGATAATGATGCAGAGGAGTACGTGGCCACTTTAAAAACCATAATTTGAATAAGGAACCAGCTCAGGTGAACTGCTTAGTGGAAGATAAAATATCAGAATATTTTTTCTGTGCTTTCTAGAATATTTTAACATGAACTCTAAGCACATCCAGATGCTTCATTATCTATATTTGAGATAATATGTAAGTGTTCTAATTAATTATAATAAAGTAAATCAAAGCCCATTTTAAATATTTTTGGCATTATATCAAGCTAGGGTTAAACTTTTGGCTATTCCAATTACTTTTTTTATTGAAGTAACTTTATTTAACAACATTAAATATGTGTACAGTATTATAGATAATCATCTGTACATATGCTATAGTTTTTTTCTTCATCACCATAAGTCTAATTTCAAGGTTGGGCAGTAGTGTACACATCACTATGTGCAAGGACCCAGGTCCCAGTCCCTTTTCCCCAACTGCATAGAGGACACTGTACAAGTAGAGAAGCAGATATATAGGTATCTATCTTTCTCCCTCTCTATCTCCCCTCCTCTCTCAACTTCTCTCTGGCCTATTAAATAAAATAGAAAGAAAAAGAAAGGGGGGATTGCTGCTGGGAGCTGTGGATTTCTAGTGCCTGCACCCAGCCCCAGTGATAACTGTGGTGGCAATTAGAAAAGAAAAAAAAAAGAAAAAGAAAAAGAAAAAGGGAATGGGAAGAGGAAAGGGAAGAAAAAGAAGAGAAGAGAAGAGAAGAGAAGAGAAGAGAAGAGAAGAGAAGAGAAGAGAAAAAAGAAAAGTCTACTTTCCAAACTACCTTACAATTTATCTGTTTTATCTGATTTACCAAGCCACTCTCTTCCCATCTTCTAGTAATCACAATTTTATTCTTATAATCTATGTCAGCTATCTTTTATATTTAAAAGTATTACTTCTCTTGTCTTTAGATTATTTAAAAGCAAAAGGTTATTATGAGTTAATGTCTGGAAAAGATAATACATTATCTTAGCACATGATATCTGCTAAATAAATGAAAACAGTATCAATAGCATTTCTTTACTGCATTATTAAGAATACAGTATTAAAATAACATATATCAAAACATCAATATGAAATTTGGTTTTTGTTGCAACACAATATTGAGGTGTTACTATATCTAAGAAATGCTATCAATTAATGTAGACCAGTGGTGACTACTTATAGATTTTTTTGCCTTTTAGAACCATTTTTTTTTTTCATCGAAATGCAATGGCTAGTAGGGGTCCTATTTTTTTTTCCCTTGTGTGCCTTTTAATTCCTAAGAAATCTGGGAACCTACAGTGCATTTCAGAAAATATTTCAAAACCCGTCAAGCACACTGTACTAATAGAGGATTTTTGTTCTTTAATATGTATTTTCTGATTTATAATTTTTTTTGCTTTCACTGTGAAGTAAGCATAGGGTTTGGGTGGATACATGGAGAAAAGGTAAGAAATGATTGGAGGAAATGGAAATTTCAAGAGGTTGAATGATTTGCCCACACTAACAGGACTAGCAAGTGAAAAATGAAGACAAAATTCTTCCTCGTTTGATTGCTTCAGTATAGAATGAGTCACCTGTTATTATTCAGATTCCTGGCAGGACCATCCCTAGAGTAGCATATGTGCCTGGCATGTTTCCATGAAATTTTCAGATTCAGTCTTCAATTAACTTTTCCCTTATCTAGGCAAATATATCATTGTATATAGTTTCTGAGATTCTGAACAGCTTTTAATATCATAACCCCGAGTCTTCCTTCTGTCGCCCTTTCAGTAAATAATACTCTATTTTGTTAACATTCTTTTTACCATACATAGCATTGTTTGGCTCTGGTTTATGGTGGTGCAAGGCTTGAAACTAGGACTTTGGAGTCTCATGCATGAGAGTCTCTGCATAACCTTTATGCCATCTACCTCCGATATATTCTATTCTGCAATAATAGTGACTGGAGTAAAATCCCATGTGTACATACAATGGAATGTGAGTTATTGGTTTGGACAGAGGATAATTGAGAGGGGAGGAGAAGATAGAAGGGAAGAAAGAAAGATAGGCATAGTCAGATCTACTTCATCGCTTATGAAGAGCCCCTGCCTTTGTAGGTGGGGAGTGGGGGCTCAAACCCCATTTTTTTTTGCTCATGGGAATGTGTGTGCTCAAAGAGGTACACCACAGTCCAGCCTCCAGCAACATATTTGTTTTTTATCTGAATGATCTGAAAACTCAGAAATCCAAAGCCAACCTCAAGGAAACAAAATCAAGCTTTTGGCTGAGTGAGTGTTTGTTTAGATGCTCTGCATGTTTTCTTGCCTTCTCTGGCTTCCAAAGCTCTTTGCTTATGAATTTCTCCCTGTTGTGTTTACTATATTGGGCCCATACAGATAAGCCAAGATTCCCCCATCTCAAAGTCCACCACTCAGTCATACCTGTGAGGTCCCACTTGTCACGTGAGGCAATATTTCCACAAATTCTAGCAATGCAGATGTAGGTGGGGGGTATATTATTCAGTCTAATACAGTTATAATGTTGCTTAACAGGTAATATTAAGTTTTCAGTCTATGTTTCCCAAATCACAGTGTGTGTTCTATTTTACCACAGTATCATGTATCTAACTGTAGCTGTATAGACTTATCTAGATTTCAAACCCTAAAACACTTAATCTATCATAACAAATAACTATGGGGGTAGAAGGTGTGTGCTTTTATTTCTAAAATAACAAACAGGTGGAAAAAAGTCAATATTTACTTGCACTGTAAAATATTTCACAAGAGCAATTGCTTTCTTGCCCCTTCCTCCCTCCTGACTAATAAAGCAATAATGTAATTTTTTACCTCCTTTACTTGAAAAAAATCAGTTTATAGCAAAAAAATAGAGATTCAGTGGGAAAATCACTTAATAGTTTTCAAATAACAGCTATCATTCTTCTTCAGCTGTTTCTATATGTGCAAAGAGAAGCAGAGAACTAAGGCAGTTGAGTGAATAATTTAAATGATCAAACTCTATTTACTAAATTTTCTGATTATTTCAATAAACATGTGTATAAAATTTTAATTTTTATGTCTCTAAACCTTTCTTCAGTTTTCATTAACATTTATTGGCATTGCCTTATAACAATAAGCTCTTTATTTCTTCCATGGTCTAACTTCCTTCAAAGAACATTGTGTGAACAACTGATATATGCCAGCAATTCTGCTCCTTTCTAGAAAGGTTGAAACAGACAGAAAAAAGAGTCTCCCACTCTTGTGGACTTTTCAGTCAAACAGCTGAGGTGATACGATTATACTAATAAGTATACAACATGACAGAATTAAAGGTCACGATGAGGTACAAAATGTGAGAGCCAGCAGTACTTAAAGGGAGAAATATTCAGTTGGGAAGAATTAGGAGAAGCATCTGGTAAAAGAAACACTCTGGAGAATGGGTAATAACTTACAAGATGGAATAAAGTAGAAAAATGTCTGAGAGAAAAGAACCAAAATGACAAGAAGGCGAGGAAGCCTTAGACCAGTCTTAGGAGTTACATACCCTTTGATATACCAAGGACTGAAAGAATGAAAAGGGAAATTTATGTCAGTATCTAAAAGTGTTTAATGTATTCATCCTAATATCCTAGTAATCTCCACTAAGTTTGTGGCAAAACAATAGTCAATGTCTGGAGATATTTTGATCTTCCAATTAGAGAAGAGAGGGGAGGGGGAGAATGGAGGTTGATACTGCCATCTAGTGGGTAGAAGTCAGGATGTTGCTAAACATCATAGAAAGCCTAGAGCTTTCCCCACATCAACCACCCCAAAGATTTAGCTAACCCCAGATGTCAACTATGTCACAAATAAGAAAACTGTCATAATCCTATGAGATGCACTATTATTGTCATTATTGGACAGTTGAGGAAATTGAAGGCTTTTGAAATCACATACTTTTCTAGATAACACTAAGTAGGAAATGACTGAAATGGTGAGCAATATGAATACAGTCGTGAAACTGATCTGAATGTAGCACGGCAATCACTGGATCCATTTAATCACAGTTTGTGGAAAGTGCTTAGCTCCCTGTCTAATAAAAAACAAGCACTGGAGTGGGGACCAAGCAGTGGCACACCTGATTAAATGCACACATTACAGTGCAAAAGGACCCAGGTTCAAGCCCCTAGTCCCCACCTGCAGGGGTGAAGCTTCATGAGTAGTGAAGCAGGGATGCATTTATTTCACAGTCTCTCCTTCTCTATCTCACCCTCCCCTCTAAATTTCCCTCTGTCTCTATCAAATAAATAAATAAAAGTAAGCAGTGCTGGTTGGGCAGTGGCACACTGAGTAGAGAACATATATTACCATGGTCAAAGATCAGAGTTCAGACTTTTAGTACTACCTGCAACTATGGGCAAGTAAAGGTCGGGAGTCTTCATAAGACATGAAGAGGTGCTGTGAGTGTCTTTCTTGCTCTCCCTTGCTATCTCCCTCTCGCCTCTCAACTTCTTTCTGTCTCTCTGAAAAAATAAATAAATACATCTTTTTATTTTTTTATTTTTTTTAATTTTCTTTTTATTTTATTTTTTTTTTATTTAAGAAAGGATTAATTAACAAAACCATAGGGTAGGAGGGGTACAACTCCACACAATTCCCACCGCCCAATCTCCATATCCCACCCCCTCCCCCGATAGCTTTCCCATTCTCTATCCCTCTGGGAGCATGGACCCAGGGTCATTGAGGGTTGCAGAAGGTAGAAGGTCTGGCTTCTGTAATTGCTTCCTCGCTGAACATGGGCGTTGACTGGTCGGTCCATACTCCCAGTCTGCCTCTCTCTTTCCCTAGTAGGATGGGTCTCTGGGGAAGCTGAGCTCCAGGACACATTGGTGGTGTCTTCAATCCAGGGAAGTCTGGCTGGCATCCTGATGACACCTGGAACCTGGTGACTGAAAAGAGAGTTAACATACAAAGCCAAACAAATTGTTGAGCAATCATGGACCCAAAGCTTGGAAAAGTGGAGAGGAAGTATTAGGGAGGTACTCACTGCAAACTCTAGTATACTTCTGCTTTCTTACTTTGGTGCCATACTCCAAACTCAGTCAATTTCTGCTTTGTGTTTCTACTTCTTCTTCCTTTTTTTTTTTTTTTTTACATGCATAACATTCCCCAGATTCCCATTTAGCAATACAACCCCCACTATTTCATTCGTCATTTTTCATGGACCTGTATTCTCCCCACCCACCCACCCACCCCAGAGTCTTTTACTTTGGTGTAATACTCCAATTCCATTTTAGGTTCGACTTGTGTTTTCTTTTCTAATCTTGTTTTTCATCTTCGGCCTGAGAGTGAGATCATCCCATATTCATCCTTCTGTTTCTGACTTATTTAAATACATCTTTAAAGAAAACAAAGAAAGAAAAGAACTGAATTAAGGCACCCTACTGCTTTGAATGATTTGAAGAAGCAGAGATCCCAGACAAATGATGGTTAAGACATAGGAGTAAGTGTTCAAAGTCCGAACTGCAGTAAAAGCATGTAGCATGTAACAGAAAGTGTCATATGTAAAAAAAAAAAAAAAATTACCCATAGGGTAATTAAAAAATGTGGCAAATGAATGAAAGTGTGGCTGGGGGGGGGGGGCGGTGGTTGAAGGAGGCTGGCTTTGAACACAAGAAATTGTTTCATGGCCAGAAGTACTATATTAGCTATTATGAGGTTTCTTTAAAACAGACAGATTGAGGAATAGAAAGGTCTATAACAATTAGTTCAAGGTCATCCCAGGTTTTGATATTTCATTAGAAACTTAGGGAGAAGGGTAGGTTGGCCTTTTAAAAAGATACAGTAACTACAATTTAAAAAAATGTTTATTTATTTATTCCCTTCTGTTGGCCCCTATTGTTTTATTGTTGTAGTTATTGTTGTTATTGATGTCGCCATTGTTGAATAGGACCGAGAGAAATGGAGAGAGGAGGGGAAGACAGAGATGGTGAGAGAAAGACGCCTGCAGACCTGCTTCACCGCTTGTGAAGCGACTCCCCTGCAGGTGGAGAGCCTGGGGTTTGAACCTGGGTCCTTATGCAGGTCCTTGTGCTTTCTGCCAACTGTGCTTAACTGGCTGCACTACCATCCGACTCCTTGGAACTACAATTTTTGTTGTGCAGATAAGAACAAGGTGACATTTTCTTTAATATGCTTCCAGATATAATTTTAACATTCATTGTTTTGTATTTTGCAATGGTAAAAGCAGTTTAAGCCTCCTACCAGGCATTTTGGTCAAAAGAAATTACAGATACCAAGAAAGAGTTTGCTAAAAAAAAAAAAAAAAAAAAAAACAGTCGTTGAGATTCTGTCCTCTTCATTTGCTGCATCATTAAGGAACAACAACAACAAAAATAAGCAAGTTAGAATGAGTGAACATGACAAGTTAGAATGGGTGAACAAGCAGATATAATAGTTCTTATAGAGAGTTCAATATTCTTAATGTGAGCTCCATAGATGATAAAAACTGTGATAACTATTCTACATGCATAATTGCATAAATCTTCCTAACTCTGAAATAGATGTGCCCAATATAGATGTAGACTTTGAAGTACAGAGAGATTAAGTGACTTACACAAGGTCACGTAACTAGAAAATAATGGAGAAATATTTTAAAAATCAGGTGTTGGCCCAAGTATCTAGATTATTAGTCAATTGATAAATGTGCATGTATAGAATCTGGGAGATAGATCATTCATTGTAGCACATAAGTTGTTCTGGCAGAAGTCTAACTTTAAATATCAGATAGGCTTTTGGAGGAAAAAGAAAAGACTAATTTTTTAATTTTTTTATTATTGCATAGAAACAGAGAGAAACTGAGGTTAGAGGGGGAAATAAAGAAGGAGAGATACAGAGAGACATCTGCAGCTCTGCTTCACCACTTGTGAAACTTTCCACCTGTAGGTGGGGACCAGGGGCTTGAATCTGGGTCCTTGTGCACTGTAATGTGTGTGCTTAACCAGGTGCGCCACCACATGGCCCTGATAAGACTAATTTAAAATAGGTGTAATTTCTGTATTTATGAGAGAGACCCAGAAGACCTTAGAATTCAGCCACATAGCTCCAGAACTCATCTTTCCTAGTTTAGCAAAGACAAAGCACATTGGGAAGGAGAATAGGAAATTCAGTTAAAGATGTTCTCAGGGAAGGTACAGTAAGACAAAGATATGCAGATCTAAATTCTGACTTCTCTTGGAACATGATAAAGATATTATTTCTTCAGGTCCAATTATGGGAAACACTGACTAACAGCTTACATTTCTTTGCCTTTCACAAAAGGTTATACCCATTCAATCCTTGTGATTTGTCCTGTAAAATTTAACTTTGTCAAAGAAATACTTTGGGATGGCACATTTTTTCCACCTCTACGATAGAAGCAGGATGCTCATGTATGCCCCTAATTGAGTTAAGTTCTGTCTAAAGGGGGATCATAAATAGGTACCAAATACGTGTTTCTTCCTCAAGCTTCTATCTTTACCCCTTTTCTTTTTTTATTTATAAAAAAGAAACATTGACAAAACCATAGGATAAGAGGGGTACAACTTCGCAAAGTTCTCACCACCAGATCTCTATATCCCATCTCCTCCCCTGATAGCTTTCCTATTCTTTAACCATCTGGGAGTATGGGCCCAAGGTCATTGTGTGATGCAGAAGGTGGAAAGTATGACTTCTGTAATTGCTTCCCCACTGAACATGGGCGTTGATATGTCCATCCATACTCCCAGCCTGTCTCTCTCTTTCCCTAGTGGGGAAGGGCTCTGGGGAAGCAGAGCTCTAAGGCACGTTGGTGGGGTTGTCTGTCCAGGGAAATCTGGTTGCATCTTGCTAGCATCTGGAACCTGGTGACTGAAAAGAGAGTTAACATACAAAGCCAAAGAAATTGTTGAACAATCATGGACCTAAAGGCTGGAATAGTGCAGATGAAGTGTTAGGGGGTCCTCCATTTTGTAGAAAGCTTGTAGGCATATTTTAGTTATATTTCAAAGGGCCTGTAGCTATATTAGTGTTTTTTGTTTGTTTGTTTTTGTTTTTGTTTTTGTTTTTGCCTGAGCCTGAAATCGATATGCAGGTGGATCCAAGTTATTGTCTGGGGAGATGATGTCATGGCTGGGAAAAGGACCAGAAAACCAGATCAGGGAAGAGAGTAGCTCCCTAATATGGGGAAGTCTTTACACCTTTTCAGTGCTGTACATTTAACTTCCTAATCTAATTTCCCCAACATTAGCTTTTAGCTTTTTCTCCTTTAAATTGTTTTTTTTTTTTTTTCATTTGTATTTATTGTCACTAAGTTTATCTCTGGGGTTCAGTGCCTACATGATGAATCCACAGCTCTCTGCATTTTTTTTCTTTTGTGTTTGATAGAACATAAAAGATTGAGACTGGGGAAGGAACTAGAGGTAAGAAATAAATAGACTGGTACCTGCAGCACTGCTGCATTGCATAAAGTTTCCCTCCTAAGGTGGGACCAAGAGCAGGTAACCCTGTTCTTAAAATTTGAGCAAAAGGACTTAGTGAAACAATGTAGAGGTAGTACAGAGGACTTAGATTTGAGATGGTCCATGTTTGATTTCTAGGGATACTAAGATGCCAAATTGAACAGTTTTTTCCTCAAAATAAGAAAAATAAGGCCAATAAAATTGTTAACATGTATAGTGTCTTGCCTATACAGAAGTTTGAGTCCAACCCCCACCACGTTAAATGAAGCTTTGATGCTGTGAGTCTCTCACTTTCTCTACCTCTATGGAAAGAAAGAAAGAAAGAAAGAAAGAAAGAAAGAAAGAAAGAAAGAAAGAAAGGTGAAGCAGGTCTGCAGGTATCTGTCTTTCTCTCCCCCTCTCCATCTTCCTCTCCTCTCTCTATTTCTTTCTGTTCTATCCAACCACAATGACAGCAATAATAACAATAATAATAACAACAACAATAAATAGCAAGGGCAACAAAAGGGAAAAAAATGGCTTCCAGGAGCAGTGGATTCGTAGTGCAGGCACCAAGTGACAGTGATAACCCTGGAGGCAATAATAATAATAATTAATAATGTCCAAAATTTAGCTTGTGAAGTACAGAAAATTTTAAGGTAACAAGAAAAATTCATTTTTACCTTGAACTATCAGTCAAATATCATAATGACTGTAAGAGAATAAAAGTAAGGCCGGGCAGTGGCACACCCAGTAGAGGACACAAGTTATCATGAGAGCCCTGATTCAAGTGCCCAGTCTTTCCCAGCAGAAGATAAGCTTTAGGAGTGGTGAAGCAATGCTGCAAGTGTTTCTGTTCTTCCCTCTCTTCCCTTCACACACTCTTTTCCTATTTCTCTCTGTATCTGTTAGGAAAAAAAAAAAAAAGATAGAAAGAAAGAAATACAGGAAGGGGGAAAAAGAGAATAAAAACTAACAAACTTTTAGTACTTTCATTTATATTTAAAAGTTACATTTTTGACATGTACGTCAATCAGTGGGTGTCATTAATCTGCATATTGTCTCACAAAGAGCAGCCTGTCTTTTCTATTTTCCTTTTTCTTTTTGTTCTTTGTAAGAAATTAATTCATGTCATTTCCATTTGAAATTCTGTGGAATTTGACTGCTCAGGTACTAACAGACACCCTTCTATGACTGAAGCTTAGTTTAAGGATCTGGCTTATTAGCAGTGCCTTAAAGGGATACATTCTAGACTGCCATAACTCTGAGGACCCTAAAGCCTGATACAGGTCAATAGGTCTGTTGTGGGAATCTCACAAACAGTTAACTTTGTCGAGTGATATTGGAAATTTGATTCTCTTTACATTTTTCCATTATTTTATTTTGCTGTGAAAGAAACATTTTAACAATTCTTTTTTTTTTTTTTTGTAAGATCAACTTCACTTTAGAATTTGGGTTCTTTTTTTAAGGCTGTACTTGGAAAATTTGGGAGCATTTTTATGTAAAATAGTTTGAGACAACATTTATCTAATGAAAGAATGAATAATGCCAATCATGCCTTTCACCATGAATGTGCTTATCCAGCTAGGTGTATTCTAATATAGGTACTTAATCTAAAAGTCCAACTAGCCTTCAAAACTGTCAATCCAGGGAGGTGCAAACCTTAACACCTTTCATGTTGTTGAGATTAATAAGTGTACATAAATAACAATACAATAATTATAAAATTAGTAAATAAACTGTGGCTTAATAAAGCATTTATTATATTCCAAATTATATTTTACATTAACAAATAAAATTCTGATAGATACAATAAACACTGTCGTGTGAAAATTTAGAAGAGAAGTAATCATAAGTTAATGATTTTGGCTTTCAACTGGTTAATAGGACAAATATACCACCATGCCCATCTTAGTCTTCTCACTTTGTTAGGGTAAACCAGTAGGTATTTAATCAGAGAGAAGGATAATTGGGAACTGTCGTTAGAGTTCAGGGCTCCAGCAGGCTGGGCTAGCTTCGCAGCGGCAGACAGAGACTCGAGGACACAAGGCTGGGCCAGGAAGCTGTATTTCTTTATTCACAAACAACAATTCATAAACTAACCCAAACCAATCACCACACAGATCTGTCCTGCATCCTTCTCCTCCAGCGGCTGCGCCAAAAACTTTCAAACTACCTAGCATAGGGGGCGGGAAGAAAGAGAGGCGCGAAACTAGCAGGGGCTAAACCACATCTCCCAGAGGTGGGGGGCGGCCAAAACCAGTGTAAAGCATACAACAATTCCCCCTTTTCTTTTTAACTAAATGACCTTAGTATCAGGGGTGTGTGGTGAACAGAAACCTATATCATACAGGCATTTTTTTTTTTAAAAAAGAAACTGGCACAAACATGAAGGAACATGTAAGAGAGCAACAAGAACTAGTGTGCTGCCAAGGGAAGGCCTGAGGGGGACCTTCTTTTGTCTCTGGGGGGCGTTACTTGCCTTGATGGGCATTTTTTAGCATGGGGGCGGGCATTTTTTAGCTGGCTGCAGTCAGTCTTTGAGAAACCCAGCAGCATAAAGTGAAGCTGCAAAGTGTCCAAGAGGTGTACCAGTGAGTCCTATAGAAGTGCGAGTCTAAAGCAGATGTCCACGGAAGAATGCCAGGGGGTGGAACGTTGTATGAGGAAGGTCAGCTGTTGGAATTCCGCTTTTCTGTAGAGAACTTGACAGCTGCAATTTACTTACTATGAAACAAAACTTGTAGCAGGTTAGAAGTTTATCACAATTGATAACTCTATTACAATTGGAAGTCTTTTTTAGTATGATTTTAAGGTTGTTTAAAGTTTAAACAATAGAATGTGGAAAGGTAAACTTAAGAACCATGGGGAAAAAAAAGCCTCATGCATGAGAATCATTAGCATAACCATAGCGCAATCTAATGTTTTTAATTGAGAAGGAATTTGAGTTTTACATATCAACAGCATCTTTTTAACCTTTTGTTACACCCATTCAAGATGGAGACACAACCTAGGTGTGTGCAGGTTTTTTTTTTTAGACTAACTTAGTTAAAATATATTGATTTTTAACTAATTTTTAACTCAGACTTTGAAATAAGTTAATTTTACCTTTATGAGAACTATGCTGAAAACCTTTTTCATTTAACTCTGTCTGGTAAGAATATAGCCTTAAAGTTACATTTTTAACCTTAAAGTTAATGTTTAACAAACTTTAAACACACACATAAACATGGTCTTTAATACACAAGGAGAGAAACCTTTGTTATGAAGACATGTCATTTTAAACACAAATTTAGATCTATACTGTCTTAGTTGTTGGGGGGGGGTCACCATCTGGAGGTGGCCTCCCACACAGCTCCATTTCTAGGAATTGTAGGTTACAATCTCTGGACGAATCTCTGCGTATTCTAGCTCATCTGCCTTCATACCCAAGTTTAGGATCTCTGCCAGGGGTCCCAGTTTCGGCAGGGAGCCCGGGGTCTCCAGGTGGTCTGGGATCTGTCCAGACTTCATAGCAGGAGGGCGGGCAGGCCAGCCGTGAAGAAGGTGCGGGCCGAGGTGCCCCAGGGTGGTGGCCATGAGAGGCTGCAGCAATGTCCGCCATGTCTGCTGCCCTGCTCCCGGCGGCCTAGCAGCATGGAGGGAGCCCGCGCCCAATGCCCCACACAACGCGGCAAAAAGCCGGCTCATGCGGGCTGGTGTTGGGCTCTTGCAGTATGGTGTTGGGCGGAAACCACAGAGTGGTCCAGAGATAAATGTTCCAGAAACAGCGAAACAGTCTCGTGAAGAAAGGGCAGAGGCCTTTGGAGATCTCTTCACAAGCAGAAGAGAAGGCCATAGTGCATAGGTAGCCAAATTGTCTTCACTTATCTGAGAGATGCACAGGTCAGGTCCACGTGGGCACCATTTGTCCTTAGAGTTTGGGGCTCCAGCAGGCCGGGCTACCTTCGCAGCGGCAGACAGAGACTCGAGGACACAAGGCTGGGCCAGGAAGCTGTATTTCTTTATTCACATACAACGATTCATAAACTAACCCAAACCAATCACCACACAGATCTGTCCTGCATCCTTCTCCTCCAGCAGCCCTGCGCCAAAAACTCTCGAACTACCTAGCATAGGGGGTGGAGAAAAAGAGAGGCAAGAAACTAGCAGGGGCTAAACCACATCTCCCAGAGGTGGGGGGTGGCCAAAACCAATGTGAAGCATACAACAGGGAACTTCATATCTAATCTAAACCATCCTTAAAGACATAACTACAGCTTGCAGCCTATACGTTAACAAGTCCAGTGATAATTTATAAGACAACATATTCCCTATTGAGAGTGCTCTATTTTAAGGAAGTTTTTCATTTTGTTGAATGAAAGTTATTTATAGCCTCCATATATTATGTCATACATGTGTAAATACATATACAGGCTCATTTGCATAAATTTCAAACATGAAAAAATAATACAATTGCTTTTATTTTTTTAACTGTAACACTGAGAATTTCTTTCCCTCATCTCTTGATAACCATAAAGATTTTACCTTTATTTGGGTCCCCAAAAGCTCCCCTTTTTTCCTAACTGCTCTCCTAATTCCAGTTATCCCTCTTCTTCAATCCTGCATACTGTACCTTATAATATCTTTCAAAAATACCAAGTTTATTACAATATTTCTTAGCTGATTCTCTTTCATGATGTATCTCTGCCTTGTGGACAAACTTCCTTAAAAAGGAAAAAAAAAAAAAAAAAAAGCCAGATCTAGTTGTTACATGCAAGTCCTTTTTTTTTTTTTTTTTTTTTTGGCATTTCATTTTCTTGCTTGCTATACCTTCTATTTAAACTGCAGCTATAAAATAATTGAATTTTTCTAAAGTGAAAATAGTGAGTGTTTATTCCTCAAATTTTATTCAAACCTATATGATTCCAAACTCGTTGCTTTTGGCAATAATCATGTTCTTTCTTTGATTGAAGTGCATTTCCTATCTGAATATACTAATCCTTTGTAAAATTGTAACAACATCTCTGAAACATAATGAAATGTTGACACAAATTTGTCCTCTGGTAGTACATAAAAGCCTGTTGAAATTGGTATTTAATAAAAATACTCTAGATAAATTAATGGATTCAATTAGATTAAATTGTTGATTACCACAGATATGCAAATTGGTTATTTGGTATTTTTCCTGGAAGGAAATAACTAAGTTTGAGCTACTATATTTGCATGAAGAGGAGTAGTAGAAAAATACACCTAATAAGGAATATACCTCTTCAAAATTAAATTTTGTTCCAGTATTGTCATTTTGCAGCCTTCTAATCTGAGACATAAAAGAAAGAAGTGAGAACAGAAAAAAAAATTAAGGAAAATTAATTATTGTCGATCTTTTAAACATAGACATCGAGAAAATGTTTAGTTGAGGAATCATTCACAAGAATAAAAGTAAGAAAAGGAGATTCAGTGTGGTGTTTTTTTTTCTGTTTTCATTTTATTATTATTATTATTATTATTATTATTATTATTATTTTATAAAAAGGAAACACTGACAAAACCATAGGCAAAGAGGGGTACAACTCCACACAGTTCCCACCACAAGAACTCCCTATACCATCCCCTCCCTTGATAGCTTTTCTTTTCTTTTTTTTTTTATTTATTTAAGAAAGGAGACATTAACAAAACCGTAGGATAAGAGGGGTACAGCTCCACACAATTCCCACCACCTGATCTCCATATCCCATCCCCTCCCCTGATAGCTTTCCCATTCTCTATGCTTCTGGGAGTATGAACCCAGGGTCGTTGTGGGTTGCAGAAGGTGGAAGGTCTGGCTTCTGTAATTGCTTCCCCGCTGAACATGGGCGTTGACTGGTTGACCCATACTCTCAGTCTGCCTCTTTCTTTCCCTAGTAGGGTGGGTCTCTGGGGAAGCAGAGCTCCAGGACACGTTGGTGGGGTCTTCTGTCCAGGGAAGTCTGGTCGGCATCATTCTGGCATCCAGAACCTGGTGACTGAAAAGAGTGTTAACGTACAAAGTTAAAGAAATTGTTGAATAATCATGGACCTAAAGGCTGGAATAGTGCAGATAAAGTGTTGGGGGGGGGGGTACTCTCTGCAGACTTTTCTGTATTTCTGCTTTCAGGTATATATCTTTCCCTGGTTTATGGGCACGTGTGAACATATGCTCTATCTCAGGGGACCTGGTCTATATCTAGGTTTGGTGACTATATTGAGGTGTGGACCACCTGGAATGGAATTAGAGAATACTATGAAAGGAAAGGTCTCACCCGAATGATGAAGCTGAAGGGTTGTCATTCCACACCTGAAGTCTCTGGTCACAGTCTGAAGTTAAGCATTCTGGGGTGGCACTTGTTGCTTTGATTAGGTTGAGATCCGTGGATGCAATATTATTTGATTTGGAGTGAGAGAAGCATGCAGGAATGTGTGCCCCACCCTCAGGTTCCAGGACTGGGGGAAATATAGGCTCTATAGTGGAATTGTGAGGTTCCTGCTGTCTTAGGGTTCAAGAAGACAATGGATAGTTATTGTTATCATCTCATTATTTGGTAATTGGGTTAACTTTGAAAAGTCCCTTTGTTAGGGTTTGCTGTATAGTACCCAGCATCTTGTATATAGCTGTGCTACTGGTTACTTCTGTTCTCCCTGGTCAGGCTTTTGAGAGAATCAACATATCAAAGACTAGCCTGTGTATTAAAAAGACTCAGTATGTGTTTTTAAAAGTTCTAGACATATGATCAATATTCACCCTCTCATGTTAATTAAATAGTGGTTTATATGACTATAGGAGTGTACACAAACACCATTCCCACCACTAAACACTGTGTCCTATCACACCCATCCCTCCCCCCCTGCTGCCCCAGGAAGCCAAATGTCTACCCTCCCATTCACCACAGGGTTTTTACTTTGGTGCCCTACTCTCGATTTAATCACATCTTGCTTCTTTTTTCTTTCTTTTTTTTTTTTTTTAGTTATTTAAGAAAGGAGACATTAACAAAACCATAGAATAAGAGGGGTATAATTCTTCACAATTCCCATAACCCGATCTCCACATCCCCTCCCCTCCCCTGATAGCCTTCCCATTCTCTATCTCTCTGGGAGTATGGATCCAGGGTCGTTGTGGGTTGCAGAGGGTGGAAGGTCTGGCTTCTGTAATTGCTTCCCCGCTGAACATGGGCGTTGACTGGTCGATCCATACTCCCAGTCTGTCTCTCTCTTTCCCTAGTAGGGTAGATATAGTCCAGGTCCCCTGAGATAGAGCATAGGTTCACCCGTGCCCATAAACTAGGGGAAAAATATATACCTGAAAGCAGAAGTACACAAGAGCAGGGAATACTCCCAACACTTCATCTGCACTATTAGTCTTTAGGTCCATGATTGTTCAACAATTTGTTTGGCTTTGTATGTTAACTCTCTTTTCAGCCACCAGGCTCCGGATGCTGACCAGATCCTGCTTTTAGTTTCCCTCTCTGTTCTTCTTTCTCAACTTCTGTTGATAAATGGGATCATCCCATACACATCTTTATCTTTCTTACTTAGCTCACTTAACATATTCCTTCTAGCTCCCTCCAAGATAGGTCAGATAAGGTGGGTTCATTTTTCTTAATAGCTGCGTAGTATTCCATTGTGTATATGTACCACAGCTTTCTCAGCCACTCATCTGCTGTTGAGCACCTGGGTTGCATCCAGGTTTTAGCTATTATGAATTGTGCTGCTATGAATATAGGTGTACACATATCTTTTATATTGGGCATTATGGAATCCTTGGGGTATATCCCCAGGAGAGGAATTACTGGGTCATATGGAAGGTCTATGTCTCTCCTTGTGAGAGTTCTCCAGTCTGCTTTCCATAGAGGCTGGACCAATTTACATTCCCACCAGCAGTGCAGAAGGGTTCCTCTGTCCCCACAGCCTCTCCATCATTTGTTGCTTCTGTCCTTTTTGATGTAAGCCATTCTCACAGGAGTGAGGTGGTATCTCAGTGTTGTCTTGATTTGCATCTCTCTGACAATCAGCGACTTGGAGCAGTTTTTCATGTTTGTTAGCCTTTTGGATCTCCTCTGAAGTGAACGTCTTGTTCATATCCTCTGCCTATTTTTTGGATGGGGTCATTTGCTTTTTCGGTGCTCTGTTTGCTGAGCTCTTTGTTTATTTTGGTGATTAGTCTCTTGTCTGATGTATGGCATGTAAAGATCTTCTCCCATTCTGTGAGGGGTCTCTTTGTTTGTGTGATAGTTTCTTTGGCTGTGCAGAAGCTTTTCAATTTGATGTAGTCCCATTGGTTTGTTTCTGCTTTAGTCTTTCTTGCAATTGGGTTTGTTTCATCAAAGATGCCTTAGAGGTTTAGGTGGGAAAGTGTTCCACCAATGTTTTCCTCTAAGTATTTGATAGTTTCCGGTCTAACATCCAGGTCCTTGATCCATTTGGAGTTGATTTTTGTTTCTGGTGAGATAAGGTGGTTCAATTTCATTCTTCTGCATGTTACAGTCGTTTTCCCAGCACCATTTATTGAAGAGAGACTCCTTCTTCCATTTAATACTATGGGGCCCCTTATCAAAGATTTGATGTCCATAGGTGTGGGGGTTTAGATCTGGGCTTTCAGTTCTGTTCCACTGGTCTGTGTGCCTATTTTTGTTCCAGTACCAGGCTGTTTTGATGATGGCTTTTCTACCCTTAACCCTGTGGGAGTATGGACCCAAGGTCATCAAGGTCATTGTGGGATGCAGAAGGTGGAAGGTCTGGCTTCTGTAATTGCTTCCCCCCTGAACATAGGTGTTGACAGATTGATCCATACTCCCAGCCTGCCTCTCTCTTTCCCTAGTGGATCTGGGTTCTGGGGGATTGGAGCTCCAGGACACATTGGTGGGGTCGTTTTCTTCCATTCATTTTTCCCAACTTTATAATATCAAACTGAGGTACAATTGACATATCCCATTGTGAAAGTTTAAGGTCTACAAGATAACATGGTAGACACATTTATTGTGAAATAAAGACCACAATGACATTAGTTGGTACCCCATCACCTCACCTAGTCATCATTTTGTGCATGAGAAGTGACAGTTAAGATCAACTCTTTCTTGCTCTTACTTTCTTATATTTTATTTTTATTAGTGATTTTAATATTGATTTACAAGACTGTAAGGGATATAGTTATGATAGAGGTATGTTTCCTTATAGTTTCCATGACTAGAGTTCTGTGTCTCATCCCCTCCATTAGAAACTTGTTATTATTTATCCCTCTTGGAGTATGGACCAAATTCTTTTGGGGTAGCAGAAGGTAGGAGTTCTGGATTCTGTAATTGTTTCTCCACTGAACATGGACATAGACAGGTCTATTCATACCCCCATCCCATTTCTATCTTTTCCTAGTTAGGCAAGGCTCTGGAGAGCTAGAATTCCAGGACACATCGGTGAGGTTGTCTGCCCAGGGAAGTGAGGATGGAATCATAGTAGCAACTGGAACTTGGTGGCTGAAGTGCAATAAGATGGAGAAGAAGAAGAAAAAGGCAAAATGTTTAATAAACAGGAACCCTAACGTAGGAATAGAGAAAATGGAAGTAGTAGGGACCTTAGGTTATAAGGAAGCTAGGAAGTCTATTTTAGGAATGTCCCTCGGAGACTATGTCTTTGTAATCTTTGAGCTTGATAGTTAACATGGGCGTGAACAAGAAATATTATTTGAGAAGATAGTGTCAGAGTTGAGAGTAGAACTAGCAAACAGGATTAGGGTAGAGAGTTGCTCACAAACTTGAAGAAGATACATAAGTATAATCAACTGTTGACCACAATGATGGTAGATTCTTATAGCAACTTTCAAGTATATACCACAATATAGTTAATTTTTTTGTTCACTATGCTTGACATTAGATTTCCACATTGGAACTTTGTAATCTTTTACCAAAATGCACCTATTTCTCCTATTCTTTAGTTGCTGGCAGTAAACTTCATACTCTGTTCCTATGAATTTGACTTTTTCAGATTCCATTCATAAATGAAATTATAAAGCAATTTCATATTCTGATCTATTTTGCTCAGCACAATGTCTTAATACTTTCTATATAAATCCATGTTGTTTCAAATGACAAGATATCTCTCTTTCTCAGCGCTAAATAATATCCCATTGTGCTTATATCTATAGATAAAGATCAATAGATTTCTATCTATATAGGTGTTTTCAAATCTTAGGTATTGCAAGTACTGCTGCAATAGAGATAATGATCCTAGGGATTCAGATACTGATTTAAGGTTTCATTTATTTGGATATATATACTTGTATATGACTATAAATAGCATTGCTTGATAATATGGTAGTTTATTTTTTAAATATATATATATATATTTTGTTAGAGAAAACAAGAATTAGAGTGAGTAAGAAACTGGAGTACAGCTTAGCTCAAATATATAGAGTGTCAAGATTTGAAATTGAGACCTGATCATATTATTATTATTATTTTATCAACTTATCTACTTATTTAGTGTGTGTATGTGTCTCTGTGTGTGTGTAGAAAAAATGTCTAACCTGTCTTATTCCTTGGATGATTTAAATACAATATATTTTATAAGAACACATGGAATTCTAAACATATTTACAGAGACATTTGGTGTCATATCTATAATAAAATATATCATAATTAACATACATATATTATATTATATAATATATGTATATAACATACATATATTATACAATACCTTTTTACATTAAAAGATCATTTTACCCTTAGTTCTTTATCCTTAAAATATTTTGTTTGTTTATTTTAATGAGAGAGAGAAACTGAGAGAAAAATACACACAAAGAGAGAAAGACAAGAATATTGTTCAGCTTTGGCCTGTGATACTGCTAGGGCTTGAACCTGAACCTGAGACCTCTGAGTCTCAGGCATGAAGATCTTTTGCCTAAACATTAATCTATCTTCCCAGCCCTATGGTCTTATTTTTAACTGTTTGGAGGAATTTCCATACTGCTTTCCATAGCAGCTGCACCAATTTACATTCACACCAGTACAGCCCAAGACTATTCAATTCCTTCACTAGAAATTATTATTATTATTATTCTATTTTTGACATATCCATTCTAACAGGTGTAATTTTTTTTCTAAGAGGTGTGAATATTTGATTGTACTTCTGACTTTCATTTATCTGATAATTACTGACATTGATCATATTTCCATGTGCCTATGGGTCATTAATAATTCTTCATTAAAAATATTTCATTCCACTGTGACATGGCATGATTTATAACTAGTGAAAATGTTAACATCACAAAAGTTGGTAAAATCTTAATAATTTTTTCTGGAAGATAGTTAACGTAGGTCATTACAAAATCTGCCTGAGTCATTTACCAGTTACCTATTGTTCCCTTTGTTCACTAAAACTGCAACTTCAAGACACCTTTCACATTCTTCATCTTCAAAACCATGTATCTTATATCTAAAAATATAAATATAAAAATAAAATAAAAATATAAATATAAATCTATAAATATTACAGTTGTTAATGTATTGAAAAGACATATATAATGAACAAAAGGTCCCCAGCCCCTCTTTTCCCATTTCAAAAGTCAAGTGTGAATAATAATTCTTTATATATGCGTATTTTAGAAAATAAGTTTATTCAAGTGATAAAAAATGCTCATTTTCATTGTAAGCATAGTGGATATTGTTGTTCATTTACAGATTCACCTAAATGGGCATTTACTC